>NW_026047628.1:2649722-2965000 GCF_023864345.2 Schistocerca serialis cubense | reverse complement strand
TTGAGCAAGCTATGATGTCAGTTGTCGAAGTCGACGGGTTGTGTCCCGTTCTTCAGTCGACCCCTACTGTTTAATTAAACAGTTTTCTGACTCACCGATTAGCGATAAACCACGCCAGACAGCTCGCCTCGTACGGAACGTCGCCGGAACTGGGACGCTTCGTTCCCCGCAGCCGTTTCCGTAGTAACGGCTCCTCCCCCTCAACAATGTGTCGCGGCGCGATCTCTCCAGAGCTGGTGAGCTGGACGCTCCACAGACTCCAGGCCCGTCGCTGGCGTCGGAACGCGTCCCGTCTGCGTCTGCACACTGCGTATCACAATGAGGTGTGTGACGGAGGGTGCTTTCTACTGAACCCTGCATTACGGCTACTTTCCTTTACTGTTTTAAGAGGGAGAGCGCTATAAAATATACAGGATACACTTTACGTCTGACATCAGCGATCCTCTGCACGTTCGAAACACAGCAGTAGTGTTGAGTCGAGCTGGGAAGCTGACACACCCAGTCCCCACAAAAGCACGTTGAAACGGAAGTGTACGCCACCTCGCACCCTATTTAATGTCCACACACAGGTTGCTAATCGCAGATGGAGTTTTAAAGTGAATGTTTGCCTACTGTTGAATGATCTGCCATCGAATGATCTGCTCGACTAAACTGGGTTGCAATAGTATAGCTATTGAGCCTCCAACCCACTTTGGTTTCACTGTATATTCCCCACTCTTTTCAAATCACGTGACCAGGTCATTGACCTTCAGATGACGTCACAACCACTCTCTCACATTTATGACGTCATAATGATGACCTCACAAGTCAAACCCCTTTGTATCATTAAGTCATCAAGGAATGGAGGTGAACAATTTGTAAAACTGATGGGAAACTTAAGAAAAATTAAACATTGTGTGGGATGGTAGGTAAACTTCACACACACACACACACACACACACACACACACACACACAGAAACACACACACACACACACACACACACACAAACACGTCAATTTTATGCATTAGTTCTGGTCAACCCAAAGATAGGGAAACTAAAAAAAAAAAATACAGGACTGAAGAATTTTTTGTACATAAGAAAGAAAAATTATTAAGAAATGAAAAAACTATGACGAGTTAAACACAAAATATCAAAAAAGACCTAGTTGGTCTTCATCACAACAAATTGGTCTTTCAGATTGCTGAGTCGACTGTTGCTGCTGGACTGGCCATCTTGCTGATATCTGTATGATATCCATATAAAGGATTCACTCGAAGAAGACTTGCTTATGTACGCATCGCTGCCAACTAACACTACCGGAAAAGAGATTTTTTTTTGAAACGACCATGTCTATTGGTAAGATTGTACCGATATTTGTACTGATGGCGCCAGGGGAATGAATGGTAAGACAGGTAGAGCGGTATCGCTAATAAAAAAATAAACCACCAAACCATAGTTGCAGTAGTAGAATCCTGCAAAGAATAGCACTCCCAATGCAAAAGGTGTTACCAAATCCTAAACTGGCTTTTGATGAAGCAGCATAATCACTTGCGTTAAATCACACCCTCTTGATTACCGATTATTTTCGATATTTTGTGTAGATTGTGGGAGAAGACGTAAAACACTACTGACTCACACAGAGGTTACATGGCTACCTTCGGTTGAGAGTGTGACAAGATTATATGGGCCAAGAGCTGAATTACAAACTTCTACGTCTGATTTTCTTTTAAATTAAAAGACCATTTGAGCGATGTGACTTGGTTTAGATTTGTGAAATCATGAAAACGAATTCTTGCGTTCAGAATCCTTTTGTAACAAATTTTTGGAGGTCAGAAAGCCTGTGAAACAAAGCCTATGAAACTTCATTAGAAATGACATCGGATTGAAGCTTGAAATCATTCTTGAAAACAATGACTGTTGATAATTTTTCGGGCAGGGTTCATGATGAACATCCACAATTTTCCACACAGGCTCTGACGGTTCTTCTTCCATTGCCAACAACATACTTGTGTCATTTCCCAATTTTTTGCTGGATGTACTCCAATCTCTGTCTTCCTCTACAATTTTCACCCTCTACAGCTCCCTCTAGTAACATGGAAGTTATTCCTCGATGTCATACTAGATATCCTGTCCTCCTGTCCATTCGTCTTTTCACTGTTTTTCACACATTCCTTTCCTCTTCAATTCTGTGCAGGATCTCCTTATTCCTTACCTTATCAGTCCACCTAATCTTCAAAATTCTTCTGTCATACCAGATCAGAAATGCTTCGCATTGTCTTCTTTACCAATTTTCCCACAGTCCATGTTTCACTGCCGTACAATGCTGTACTTCCTCAATTGAAAACCAGTGTTTGATACTAGTAGACCTCTCTTGGTCAGGAACGTTCTTTTTGCCCATTCTAGTCTGCTTTTGACGTCTTTCTTGCGCTGTCCGTGATTGTTTATTTTGACACATATGTAGCATAATTAGTTAACTTCATCTACCTTGTGACCATCAAACCTGATGTTAAGTTTCTCGCTGTTCTCATTTCTTCAACTCATCATTACTTCTGTCTTTTCTTCGATTTACTCTCAATCCATACTCTGTAGTCATTGCACTGTTCATTCCATTCAGAAGATCGTGTGCTTTTTCTTCATTTTCACTCAGGCTAGCAATGTCGCCAGCACTTCATATCGTTGATTTCCTTTGACCTTGACTCTTAATTCCACTCTGGAATCTTTCTTTTATTTCTGTCATTGCTTTCTCGATGTACAGATTGAACAGCAGACTACATTCCTGTCTTACACCTTTTTTAATCCGAGCACTTTGTACTGGGTTTCCATTCTTGTCATTCCCTTTTGGCTATTGTACATATTGTATGTTCCCGTCTCTCTCTGTACCTTACTTCTATATTCCTCAGAATCTCGAACATCCTGCACCATTTGATATTGTCGAATACTTTTTCCAGGTCGATAAAGCCTACGAACGTGTCTCGATTGTCCTTTAGTCTTACTTGCGTTATCAACTGTAACGTCAGAATTGGCTCTCTCGTGCCTTTACCACACCTAAAACGAAACTAATCGTCATTTAACACACCCTCAATTTTCTCATCCATTCTTCTGTGTGTTATTCATGTCAGCAACCTGGAGCATGAGATCTTAAGCTGATTGTACGATAATACTCGCTCTTGCTGGCTAATGCAATCTTCGGAATTGTGTGGATTAAGTTTCTCCGAAAGTCTCATGGTATGTCACCACACACATACACTGTTCACACCAGTGTGAATAGTGGTTTTGTTGCCACTTCCTCCAATGAATTTAAAAACGCTGATAAAATATTATCTATCCCTACTGACTCATTTGATCGTAAGTCCTCCACGGCTCTTTCAAATTCTGTTTCTAGTACTGGATTTCTTAGCTCTTCTAAATAGACTTCTCTTTCTTCTTCTATCACGTAAGACAAGTCTTCCCCCTCGTAGAGACTTTGAGTGCACTCTCTCCACCTATCCGCTCTCACCTCGGAATTTAACAGTGGGATTCCCATTGCACTCTTAAGGTTACCGCCCTTGCTTTTAATTTCACCAAAGGTTGTTTTAGTTTTCCTACTTGTTGAGTAAATCCTTTTGACAATCATTTCTTTTTCGATTTCTTCACATTTTTCATGCAGCCATTTCGTCTTAACTTCCCTGCACTTTCTGTTTATTTCATTCCTTAGCGACTTGTATTTTTGCTTTCCTGAATTTTCCTGAACATTTTTCTACTTCCCTCTTTCATCGATCTACTGAAGTATTTCTTCTGTTACCCAAGGTGTCTTCGCAGTTATCTTCTTTGTATCTGTGTCTTTACTTCCAACGTCTGTGATTGCCCTTTTTAGAAATGTCCATTCCTCTTCAACTCTACTGCCTACTGAACTATTCCTTATTACAGTATCTATAGCATTAGTGAACTTCAAGCGTACCTCTCCATTTGTTAGTATTTCTGTATCCCACTTATTTGCGTATTGATTCTTACACACTAATCTCTTACCCATCAGACTACTCTTCGTTACCACTACATTATGATTTGAGTCTATATCTGCTCCTGGGTACACGTTACAATCCACTATCCGATTTCGGAATTTCTGTCTGATAATGATATAACTGAAATTTTCCCGTATCTCCTGGCCAAGTAGACCTCCACCTCTTGTGATTCTTGAATAGAGTATTCGCTATTAGTAGCTGAAATTATTACAGAACTCATCCTTTCTCCTCTATGATTATTTTTCCCAGACCCATATTCTCCTGTAAGCTGTTCTTCTTCTCCTACAACTGGATTCCACTCCGCCATGACTATTATATTTTCGTCTCCCTTTACATACTGCATTACTCGTTCAGGATCCTCATACACTTTTTTTTATCTCTTCATCTTCAGCTTGCGATGCCGGCATGTATACCTGACCTATCGTTGTCGATGTTAATTTGCAGTCTAGTCTGATGACAACAACGCTATCACTCAACTGTTCATAGTGACACTATCGCTGCCCCACTTTCCTATTCATAACGAATTCTATACCGTTATACTATTTTCTGCTGCTGTTAATATTACCCTATACTCATCTGACCAGAAATCGTTGTCTTCATTCTATTTCAGCTCAGTGAACCCCCTATATGTAGTTTGAGCCTTATCATTCCTCTCTTCAGGTGTTCTAGCTTCCCTTCCATGTTCAAACTTATGACACTACATGCCCCTAGTTGTAGAACCTTATCCGTTCGTTAGTTATTAAATCTTTTCCTCCTCCCTGGAAGTCTGCATCCGAAGATCTGTTCTGGAATCTTTTGCCAATGGAGAGATCATCATGACACTTTATCAGTCACAGTCCACATATCCTTTAGATACACGTTATGTGTCTCTATTGCAGTGACTTCCTTCCCGTTTTGTATGCTCACGCCGTTGATCATTCATTATTGTTCCGGCATTAGGAGCCGTTTGCCACCCCAAAGACGAGAGAGAACCATGGACCTCTGTCTGCTCCTCTGGCTTCTTTGACAAAGTCGTTGGCAGAATGAGGTTCACTATGCCAGAAGTCTTCATTGGCGAATGCTGATAGTTATTCAAATTTTAAGCGGTGGTGGGTTTCGAACCTGGGACTGAGGACGTTTTTATTACTAATCAAAGACGCTACCCGTAGACCAGTGCGAGTAATGTGCAGCTACAGCGACGAAATACCGCAATACACTAGATATTAAATGTGACGTGTTGTCAACTCTCTTGTATCAAGCCTGACATTAAAAAGTTGATGAAATATTTAAAAAATATGCTTCATATCTCACTTGAAATGGAAGCAATTTCATTAATTTATGGTGGAATCAAAACAGTGTCATTTTATAAATTGTCATATTGTGCATTGTTTTGTATACTGCTGTTGAAGTCAGTAATGTATAATACATCCGTTTATGTACGATTTTTGTTAAAGGATCTTAATTAAATAGTGAACATACAACCAGTTTTTGCATATTTTCAAGTTCTGTAAAACATTTATTATGTCGTTAGGGCTCCATCGACAAAAATTTTTGAAAACTGTTGATGTAGATTGTGATGCTTCTGGCTGCAAAAGTCGTTCTCTTATGGGAGGGATAGCGAATATACTTCATTCAAGAATTTGGCCAACTGTGCGTATGAAGGGGTTAGTCACCTAAAATTTGAGTCGCAAATACTGCGAAAATGGAAAGTGTGGTGTTCACAGTATGGATTGGTAGTCAGGGGCTCATACCGTTAGCAAATAGACAGATTGTAAAAATTATTAAAAAGTGTATTTTCTGAACAACGATAGACTACTTTTAAGTGGAACAATGCCTACTAACACTAATATTCTGAAAGTAGGGTTAATTAGAGAGTCAGTGGAGTTTGTTGCAGGATTCTAGTGCGAGTTGTATACAAGGTATAGTATTTTGAAATTTTCTGCACTGGTACTTGTTTGTACCATCCTACCTGCCTAGTGACTGGTTATGATGTCGTTACCTTTGCTTACAACATGGTCGTGTATTCCTTGAGTGCATTGTGGTTTGCTAGTCAGTTAGTCTGTAGCAGTCAAAGCAGCAGGTGGTCCGCCCCAATAACTGAGTGGTCAGTGCGGCTGGGTCAGAGATTTTCTCCGCTCAGGGACTGGGTGTTTGTGTTGTCTTCAAAGAGGTGGCGACAAGAGGGGCATCCGGCGACCTCTTAAATTAACCATGCCTGATCCGACCATTACCATGCTGTGACAATGCTGGAGCAAGGCAGGAGTAGAAGAAGAAGAGTCAAAGCAGCAGTTCGTCAACGGGCGATGCGATTTACCCATAGAGAAAGAGCCTACATGCTTATGGTGTAAGGAGAGTGTAGGAAGAATGCAGTACGTTCTTGAACGGTGTGAGCGGCAAGAAGTCCCCATAGATGTCAACCATCTCGACATTTGTTTATCAACTTCTTGCTGAAAGTGACAGTGTAACACCCAGACAATGTAACAGAAGGAAACAAGTGACAACAGAGGAGCGGGAAACAAATGTTCTTGGCGCTGTGGCAGTCGATCCGCACGCCAACTCCCGTGCAAGTTCACGAGAAAGTGGCCCACGCATTCTGCATCAGCATATGTTCCATCCTTATCACGTACTGCAGTATAGTCCAGATGTATTATGTGTCTTGTTTAGTGGTAAAGTCATCAATCATGCCCAGGTAAATTGCCAAAGCATGCACTACTGGTCTGTTGACAGTCCCCATTGGCTTCATCAGGTGGAACGTCAGCGACCCTGCAGTGTAAACGTGTGGTGTGGAGCGGCGAACCATCAGCCCATAGGCCCGTTTTTCGTAGACAGAACACTGAATGCAGCCTCCTAACAGACTAGCTTCCACGGATACTAGAAGACGTTCCTCTGCAGACGAGAAGGAATATGTGGTACCAATGTAATGGCTGTTACACTCCATAGTTCACGAAGTGCTACAGCATGTGTTCACGAATTATTTACAAATCGTTGGACTGGTTGCAGAGGACCTGTTTCCCGGATTTGACGTCTGTAGACTTTCTTTATCAGTGGGGAAAGCTGAAACATGCTGCCTACAGGGACATACCAACTACATCCTATGATATGTTTTGACCTATTACTACAGCCTGGTCGGACACCTCCGCAGAAATGCCAGCACGTGTGCAGCAGTCGTCCCATACCAAACTGGAAGCGTGTGGTGGCCATTTTGAACACCGCCTGTGATGGTCAGTTGTCTCGTTACTGGTCAGAATCCGCTTAACTAGTGTATGCACTTGTTCTTTAGTGTGTGCTATCACAGGTATTGTACTAGTGTCGGTGTGTGGGAACTCGCACCAGAATCCTCCAACGAATACCACTGAGATTCCAATTTACCCCATTTTTTGTCTGTTCATGTCAGAAGGCATCGTTCCATTTAAAAAAGTGTATGTCTGCACAAAAATACACTTTCTAAGGAAGGGAGGCCACGACGTTGACATCACTGGTTGACTTCAAACGCTGTGTATCTTTAGTAGGCCATTAAAACAACATAATGTGCACGTAGTAAGGTGCACTAGTGTGGCAGATCCGAGAAAATAGGAACTGAAGTTTTACGCGTCTGCTACGTGGCTTGTGTAGCAGCACGTTGGTGCTGGATGGTAGAGTTCATGGTGGTCAAGGGAGACGCCGGCACGGTAGCTCAGCGTGTTCGGTGAGAGAGTTACCTGTCCTGTATAATAAAAGACTGAGTGTCTTGTCCTCTATAATAAAAGAGTGAGTGAATGGATCAAAGATGAGACTGAACGGGTGTCATGGGACGTCCGCCCCGAACAAATGCAACGAACAAAATAAGATGAAGAAAAGTGGATAGTGTTCTAGCTACGTAAGACGAACGTGTATGAAGGGACGGTTCGACTCCCGTTCCAAATTTTATTTTTATTTGTAATCTACATGAAGCTAAATAAAAAAATAAAGAGAGAATTTTTAAATCGTAACGAGGTGTGTTTTCCCTTTGAACATTCCCTGTACGTGTGGGAAAACTGCATTCATTCGATGTAGTAGATGCCGTTTCTATTTATGTATTTCATGTCTGTATGACAAATACCACCCAGCAACGTGTGATGTCGAGAGCAATTCCGACTACTCTTGTGGTCTGGCACAGTATGACTTTCTGCTTCTCTGAATAAAGGCATTCCTAGCATTATTTATCGTCGTTTGACTTGGGTTTTGCAAGCCTTTCCCTCGGTCCTTGAAAATGTAATTAAAAATAGTAAATAGTCGAAAAACTTATGAAATTCACTACAACTTCATGAAAATGCACGTGTTTTTTTCATTATATTAATTCTCAAATGTTATATAAATTAAATAATGGGACCAATGACGAAAAAAAATGCAAGGGTTACCCAGAAAGTAACGGACCGCAATTTTTTTCTCAGCTGAAAGCAACGCTACGAATGCGAAGATTCACCTATGTATTGTTTCAAGTCTCCTGAGTGAGCGCGCCAAGTTTCCGTCGTTTCCGACAGATAGCGTAGCTGCAGGACAGTTTCAAAATGGCGTCTGTAGGTGATGTAAGTTACAAGAAACGTGCCATCATTGAATTTCTCACTGCAGAGAAAGAAACTGTGGGGAATATTCACAAACGCTTGTGCAGAGTCTATGGGGCATCTGGTGCCGACAGAAGTAGGGTTAGTCGCTGCACACGGAGGGTGAGGTCATCAGAAGGCGTTTCGGCGGAGCTCCACGGTTTGCAGCGGTCGGGGAGGTCATCCACAGCAGTCACACCTGACATGTTGCAGCGAGCTGATGTCGTCATTAGCGATGACAGACGCATTTCGACTCGGCAGTTGGCGCTGCAACTGCCGATCAGCAAAGGAAGCGTCGATGAAATTATCCTCACTCTTGGATATTCAAAAGGATGTGCAAGATGGGTCCTGCGGTGTCTAGTGGTGGAAAACAAAATGGGCCGGAAAAAAAGATTTGTTTTGATTTGTTGCAACCTTTTGAAGCTGAGGTGGAGGCCTTCTTGTCCCTTATTGTGACACCAGATGAAACCTGGGTTCTCCATTTTGAGCCCAAAACAAAACGACAGTCGATGGAATGGCGCCATTCCCGCTCCCCACAGAAGAAAAAATTCAAAGCAACAGCTTTCACTGTTAACGTCCTGATCACTGTGTTCTGGGACTGTGATGCGAAGGCGCGGCACCATTAATTCAGAAGCATTGTAAGGTGTCAGGCAAATCCAACACCTTCCATGGAAACCCTGACATGATAGCAAATCCAGCAGTATGTCACATAGCTCCGAATAAATCCTGACATTAAATTAACCAAAGTAATACGATCGACGAGTGAGCAAATGGAATGGAATACCACAGACTAACACAAGAACGCCTAAATGCATACCTTCCCACCGTGGAACAGACGCAGTTCCGAGGGGAGAAACGAGAACAGAAGCCGAGAGCAGAATCGTGTAGGCTAGGAGGCCCTACGACAACGGACGGACACCCACGTCGCCAGCTGACCACCAGGACCACCCCCTAGCCCATGTTAAAAGATAGAGCCCTCCAGAAGAACAGATAGATCTTACGATAACACTAAAAGGGCCACACCAGCTGTAAGTTTTAGCGTGAGACTATACGCGTCTCTGTTACGCTGCAAACGTTGAAAACATTGCCCCACCACGAAAAGTATAACATTTCTCATTGGATAGACAGAATTTTCGTAGGCGGAGCTTAAGGTTAACATTGAGACCCTGATTGGTCAGTTGAAAACACAGCCAGATAGCTTTTCTTAAACCAACTCTAGTAAATTGTAGTAAGGAGAGGTTAGAGAAGGGTTGCTTCTGAGATGGCGAGGTGTGGAGCTGCGCCCCCCCCCCCCCCCCCCCGCCCCCTGACGCTGCCTGACCAACGGCAAGGTAATGAACGCACACGATGCCGCATAAGAGCGCATAAGGTTTCACTCAGAAGTGCAGAAGTCTCATCTGTTACATCCCCTTTTTGCATAATACTAATGTCGATCGTCAATTAAAGCTCATGGTGTTCACATTTGCTACTAGAAGTTAAAATCCGAAACGCGATGATTTTTCTGTTATATAATTATTGAGAAGTCACATAAGCCACTGTAATTTACGACAAGTTAAATAAGTTATTAAAGATAATTGAGAGTCTCTGTAGACCATTTTTGATAGTTTTCTCTTTTATGAAACTTAATTTAAAACTAGATTATAGATGTCATATGGCATAGGTCATCCTTCAATCCATTGTAGAACTTGGAAACCCATTGAGGGAATATTCGTTCACATTTTTGTTGAACGCAGTAGGTTTTTATCATCCTGTATTAAAATATTTCCTTTTATCAATCGTTCAATTTATAAACAATGTTTGTGAGTAGAATAAAAATTCCAGTGGTAAACTTAACTGCTTTTTCGACGTTATTTTACCAGCTATCTAAAAATAGGAAAGCCTTGAACCCCTTCCACTAAATTTAGTTAGTATTAAGATTCTTTTACTGGGAGTACAGTGGAGCTGACGCTGAAATCATTAAGTATTTGATTATATCATCGCTAGTCTCACTGAACTCTTCTGAACTCTACATGTCATGTGTGGTCTGTCGTCTCCTTACTAGCAACGGGTCCCAGGTTCAAACTAGTCAATTCCCTAAAAAAAAAACGCTCAGATCGTCGTTGCGCGAAAGTGGTAGGGAGACAAGACTTGGAACAAACAGACACCACGCAGAATGTTAGAGCATGTATCAACACATTAGCAAAACTCATAACGCGCTGCCGGCGACGTCGGCGCCACAGCAGAACAGGAGATGTTTTGCTGCAAGAGGCTAAGGCTCGGCCCCACATAAGTGTGAGGACTGCTGAACACATCGCAAAACAGGGTTGGACAGCGTTACCCCATCCACCCTACAGCCCTGACCTACCGCCCTCGGACTTCCGCTTCATTGGGCCATTAAGGGGCGCCACTCGTGGAAGACATTTTAAGGACGATGAGGAGGTGATTCACAGAGTGAAGCATTGGCTCCGCCACCAGGACAACGACAGAGCATACACGGCCTTGTTTCGCGCTGCAGGAAGGCCACAGGACAGGATGGAGATTACGTGGGAAAATAGGGGTGTAGATAAAGCACCAGTCTTTCATGTGTATAATTCTCATTACATTCACTAAAGAATTGCTGAAGAAAAGAAATACGGTACATTACTTTCAGGGCATCGCTCGTATTACACTGACAGCCGCCGGCGCTATAACACTGACTCTCTGTAGCGTCTCTGGACGAATGTTCCTGTGTAGAAGTTGATCTACTAAGTCATGTCTACAACCTCTAGAAGAGTGTAACATGAATTTGGGAAAAAGACTGCATTTTGATTCAGGGCTGGGAAGGCTACTGCCATTTCACGCAGAGTAAAAGAAAAATCAGTTGAAAAGAATGTATCAGAGACATGTAAAACGATTAATAATACGTCTACAGAAGTGGGGGAAAACTACACTCCTGGAAATTGAAATAAGAACACCGTGAATTCATTGTCCCAGGAAGGGGAAACTTTATTGACACATTCCTGGGGTCAGATACATCACATGATCACACTGACAGAACCACAGGCACATAGACACAGGCAACAGAGCATGCACAATGTCGGCACTAGTACAGTGTATATCCACCTTTCGCAGCAATGCAGGCTGCTATTCTCCCATGGAGACGATCGTAGAGATGCTGGATGTAGTCCTGTGGAACGGCTTGCCATGCCATTTCCACCTGGCGCCTCAGCTGGACCAGCGTTCGTGCTGGACGTGCAGACCGCGTGAGACGACGCTTCATCCAGTCCCAAACATGCTCAATGGGGGACAGATCCGGAGATCTTGCTGGCCAGGGTAGTTGACTTACACCTTCTAGAGCACGTTGGGTGGCACGGGATACATGCGGACGAGCATTGTCCTGTTGGAACAGCAAGTTCCCTTGCCGGTCTAGGAATGGTAGAACGATGGGTTCGATGACGGTGTGGATGTACCGTGCACTATTCAGTGTCCCCTCGACGATCACCAGTGGTGTACGGCCAGTGTAGGAGATCGCTCCCCGCACCATGATGCCGGGTGTTGGCCCTGTGTGCCTCGGTCGTATGCAGTCCTGATTGTGGCGCTCACCTGCACGGCGCCAAACACGCATACGACCATCATTGGCACCAAGGCAGAAGCGACTGTCATCGCTGAAGACTACACGTCTCCATTCGTCCCTCCATTCACGCCTGTCGCGACACCACTGGAGGCGGGCTGCACGATGTTGGGGCGTGAGCGGAAGACGGCCTAACGGTGTGCGGGACCGTAGCCCAGCTTCATGGAGACGGTTGCGAATGGTCCTCGCCGATACCCCAGGAGCAACAGTGTCCCTAATTTGCTGGGAAGTGGCGGTGCGGTCCCCTACGGCACTGCGTAGGATCCTACGGTCTTGGCGTGCATCCGTGCGTCGCTGCGGTCCGGTCCCAGGTCGAAGGGCACGTGCACCTTCCGCCGACCACTGGCGACAACATCGATGTACTGTGGAGACCTCACGCCCCACGTGTTGAGCAATTCGGCGGTACGTCCACCCGGCCTCCCGTATGCCCACTATACGCCCTCGCTCAAACTCCGTCAACTGCACATACGGTTCACGTCCACGCTGTCGCGGCATGCTACCAGTGTTAAAGACTGCGATGGAGCTCCGTATGCCACGGCAAACTGGCTGACACTGACGGCGGCGGTGCACAAATGCTGCGCAGCTAGCGCCATTCGACGGCCAACACCGCGGTTCCTGGTGTGTCCGCTGTGCCGTGCGTGTGATCATTGCTTGTACAGCCCTCTCGCAGTGTCCGGAGCAAGTATGGTGGGTCTGACACACCGGTGTCAATGTGTTGTTTTTTCCATTTCCAGGAGTGTATTTCGTTGGTAAATACGCGTACCTGACCAGAAATTCTTGTACTGTTGCTGCAGCCTATGAAATATTGTGAGGACTCCTCCAGTTTGTCCATAAACCAGCCGTAACTTCTTCTGCACACTGACCGAGTGGTTCTAGGCGCTTCAGTCTGGAACCGCGTAACCGCTACAGTCGCAGGTTCGAATGTGTGTGATGTCCTTAGCTTAGTTAGGTTTAAATAGTTTTAAGTTCTAGGGGACTGATGATCTCAGATGTTAAGTCCCATAGCGCTCAGAGCCATTTGAACCATTCCTCTGCTCGCCCTCATTGACTTCTCCCCGTTTGTCTGTCAGATACTGCCAGTCCAGGCAGCGTTAGGTCGCGTCCTGCGTAAGCGACAGCAGCGACCGACGGCACGCGACAGCTTCGGACTACGAAACACCACCGCAGGTGTGGCTGCGGAAGCGTCCCACGTGGGCGACGCCCGTCACACGTGTTTGGATCTCGACGCTGTGGCGTGCGCTACAGCGATAGCGACAGCCACACGTCGTCTGCGCAGAGCAGCGCAGCAATGCGCCGGCGGCTATGAAACTGTATTGTGTACTCTCTATTGAACCGGGGACCTAGAAACGACGGAGAGGCTTCGTTCCGCCGTAGCCTTCAGTGGTTCACATCCTCACAACAGGCCACAGCAGTCTACCCACCTCACCGCCACCCCACACTGAATCCAGGGTTGCTGTGCTGTTTGGCCCCCAGTGGACACCACCCCTCTCCCCTCCACCCCGCCACCCCCCGCGGGAACGTCTCATCCAGACGAGTGTAACCCCAAATGTTTGCGTGGTAGAGTAAGTATGGTGTACACGTACGTGGAGACAGTGTTTGCGCAGCAATCGCCGACACAGTGTAACTGAGGCGGAATGAGGGAAACCAGCCCGCATTCGCCGAGGCAGATGGAAAACCGCCTTAAAAACCATACACAGGCTGGCCGGCGCACCGGACCTCGACACTAACCAGCCGGGCGGATTCGTGCCAGGGACCGGCACGCATTCCCGCTCGGGAAGCAGCGCGTTGGACCGTGCGGCTAGCCGGGTGGTAGGCTATGAAACACTTATTATCCGATTTTAAGAAAACTATTCGGTGGAAAAATCTGATTCCTCCGCATCTTACGCGCTTGCAACCTTCACTCGATAAAGATCTGAATTTATTTTCGTTATTCGTCATAGTTACTGTGGAGCATAAAACTGAGTACATGGATGCACGAAATTCTTAAGACTTTGCAAAGGTAAAATCACATTGCGCAGACTTTCCATGTAGTTCATTTTAGGCCACACATTACTGTATGTGAAATTTAATAAATCTATCTAAATTGTATTTAAAGTTGAAAGCGGAATGATACCTCTTTTCATTCTAGAGATATTGATTGTCATACCCACGTCCGAATCCTTTCCTCCGCGTCGGGAATAAAGTGGTCGTAAAAATCGTGGTATCTCGCAAAGGATTCAAGATATCGAGACGACGTTTCTAGAAATTACAGCACGCAGAAAGGACTATTTTACGGTATGGTTAACACTCGACACGTTTTCGTCAAACTTATAAGCAGCGCGAAAACAAGACTCCCTATAAATTTCACGGTGACGTTTTGTCTCAATTTTCATAGACAAACAAGGAGAGAGAAACAGACCAACAGGGTATGAAAGTGACCAGCGTGACGTCTAGTTTTGCATGAAAATATTTAATTGCTTTAAAGTAATCAGGATAATTAAGGAAAAGTAATTACTGAGTTCAGAAAAAAATTGAACATTTCATGAAAAGCTGCTGCAAGCTACGTAAATGAAGTATAAAAAACTTCATCTGTTGAAGCTCTAGCTATTTTGCACATAAGAAGATACATTGGTACGATGTTTAAATGTCAAAAAGGGTTCCCTCGAATCAAGTACCAAAGTTAGGATTTTCGAGAACAGAAGACGTTAGGAAGGCAAATGATTTGTCGATAAGATCACGTTACCTGAATAAAACTGGAAAGTAAAAAAGTGAAAGAAATCGGTCAAATATTTTGTGAAATGATTTGTCTAAAATAAGTAAATAGACCTGAAAAAACCATTCGACATGCCTTTCAATGATGCTCGAACTCATGAACAGAATATAAGGTGTATCAAATGTTTAATATCTTTTATTTCGTACTTTCAGACAAATCATTTCACAAAACCTTTGACTTTCTTTTCAGAAATTTTATATCCTTTGCTTTTTAGAGACTACTTAGATTAACAACAACGCTTCGACTTAACACTGACTGCTCATAAAATTACGTTCGCAACAATAAAATATTGGTAAAATTTCATGGTTGTTTATTCTATTTCTTAGGAATTTAATATGGGTGATGTACTGGGATACGCGTGTATACACTTAGAGATCGAGTACTTTGGCAAGACCTTAATAGCGATGCAGTGTAAACAATGCACATAAAACTTAGTATACAGAATTGTAGCCTAGTCAGTTAAAATAGACGATGTCGCAGGGACCGAATCCAGATCTTTGAATCAGCCGCAGCTGCAAATCAAGTACGCTAACATTACACCACAGCGCGATATCAGTCACCACCCTTATTCTTTTGTATTTAGGATAGCGGTTGTCAGTCACTCTTCCGCATTTATTAGCTGTTACAATTTCCTCATCATATAAAAAACATTAGTCTTCAGTTTACAAATGAGATAGTCGAATGCTCCTTTGCTCATTCATGTGTATTCGAAGAATTTGTCTGGTGATCTTCGTAGCTGATGATATAAATTATGAAATTCTCCATAAAGATTCCTCCCTCCGCAAATTTCGTGCACAGTAGTCCTTTTCGCTTCATTTTCATCTCGAGCTACAGTGCGTTACAGTTTACGGGCGCCGTTTCATAGAAACAGCTGGCCGGCTCTAGGCAGCGATCTTGCAGCGGGAGGTGGTATGTCGCACGCAGGGCAGCCGAGATGTCGGCCCGATGCCGCCACTCGTTGATGGAATGTCGCGTATCCAGGCGTCGCTCGCCGGTGGTCGCTTCGGACGATTGCGTGCGACGCGCCCTTAGCGAGATTTCCTTATAGGGTGCCCTTCCTGACACCACCACTCCCCTTGGCACAGAGTCTGTGTCGCCCTTTCTGACTGCGTCTGGTGTACGTCTCACGTTCATGTCAAAGTTTAGGCCCCTGTTACACGACGCACCTAAATCGTACACCAGTGCACCAGCGCCCCACGTGTGCATATCTGTGACTACAGGCTGGTTCACGCAGACGTATTACACCATCCGCGGATACACCTGGCGCATATGCGCAGTAGATGGTAATAACGCGCGAAATGCAAATAGAACTTTCAAATTATTTATGTGGGCTAGAGGTTTTTTAATAAGGAATTGGTTTCATTATTATTTATTAAATACTTGTTATTCTCTTATGTAGGTTACCACTGTCCTGAATTACAGACTCGAGAGTTAGTTTTATATTACGACACTTTGTTACACAGGTGTATCTAAATTTATATTTATACAGCAGATTAAAACTGTGTGCCGCATCGAGGCTCGAACTCGAGTCCTTTGCCTTTCCGGGGAAGTGCTCTACCAACTGGCGGAAGTAAAGCTACGAGCAGGCGTTGTTGGCTGTGCTTGGGTAGCTCAGTTGGTAAAGCGCTTGCGCACGAAAGGCGGAGGTCCCAAGTTCGAGTCCGGCACAAGGTCTTAATCTGCCAAGAAGTTCCATATCAGCGCACACTCGCGCCCATAGCAAACGAACTGGCTGCGGGCCCGGAGATGCGCCTCCTGGGGTGCGGCACGTACATTAACTTCTCACCAATTCAGAGGTCAGCTTCACTTCAAAGTTTTCATTGTAGTGAAGTTTGTAATAAATTCATAAAACAAAAAGCAAGGAAAGAATTAAAATACTATTCTCATATTATTCTCCATCCGAACAGGCTATGGAAGGTCCAACGGGACCGACCGGCCGCCATGTCATCCTCAACCATCAGGCGTTATTGGGTGCGGATATGAAGGGACGTGTGGTCAGCACACTGCTCTCCAGGCCGTACGTCAGTTTACGAGACCAGAGCTGCTACTCCTCAATCAAGTAGCTCATCAGTTTGCCTGACGCGGGCTGAGTTCACCCCACTTGCCAACAGTGCACGGCAGACTGGATGGTCACCCATCCAAGTGCTAGCTCAGCCCGACAGCGCTTAACTTCGGTGATATGACGGGAACCACTGCAACAAGGCTATTGGGATTCTCATCTTATTAATTAAATAAAATTTTATGATTTATCATTTCGATTCATATTTCTCATTTAACTCCTACAACCGATTGCTACATTTCTCATGAAGAAGAAATGTCGTTTCAGAGATGGTGTGAAGGTAAAGTACAGCTATACACGATCACCTGTTACCCTTCACGATATTACTTCGTCATCCGGAAGGCTCTCTGGTCTCTTTTCGATCCATCTGCGACTGCTCTGCAGCATGTCTGCTTACATTTCCACACTAGACACGTACTCGTTTGTACAGCTTCATGGTGTTCCAGTCTCTGACACAACAATCGGGAACATCTGTCCCCTTTTTCACCAGAAGCTGTCTTATAGTGGGTGTCCCCGCTGCCATTTCGTCCCTCTCCTGTTTCAATTGCTAATGGCGCACACTCAGAAAGGCTGTTGATATATAGTGGGCCAAATAAAGGTGGTCTGGAGAACAGAGTTCCTGGGCACAAAGAAACACAGCACCGGTTAAAACTCACCACCGTTCATCTCTTGACACTTTTGGGCCCTGATCAGCAAGATGGTGTCCAGTGGAAGTGTTTAAACTCAGTAGAGTGTTCCTGGAGCCATTCTGTAGCAATTCTGGACGTGTAGGGTGTCACAATGTCCTGCTGGAATTGCCCAAGTCCATCGGAATGCACAATGGACATGAATGGATGCTGGTAATCAGACTGGATGCTTATGTACGTCTCAGCTGTCAAAGTGGTATCTAGACGTGTCAGGCGTCCCATATCACTCCAACTGGACATGTCTCCCACCATTACAGAGCCTCCAGCAACTTCAACAGTCCCTTGCCGACATGTAGGGTCCACAGATTCATGAGTTTGTCTCCATACCCATACACATCCATCCACTGAATAAAATTTCGAACGAGACTCGTCTGACCAGGCAACATGTTTCCAGTCATCGACAGGTGATGGTGGGCCCAGGCAAGGTGTAAAACGTTGTGTTGTGCACTCATCAAGGGTAGACGACTGGGACTTCGGCTCTGAAAGCCCATATCGATGTTGTTTCGTTGAACGGTGTGCACGCTGACACTTCCTGGAATTGCCCAAATCCGCAGGTATGCACAATTGACATGAGTGGATGCAGGTGATCAGCCAGGATGCTTTCGTATGTGCCACCTGTCAGAGTCGTATCTAGACATATCAGAGCTCCCCCTCTCAGAGATTAGAGACCTCCCTTGGGAATGCGTAAGTTAGTTTCAATTAGAGTAAGTAGTGTGTAAGCCTCGTGGCTTGCAGGGTCCAAGAAGTGTGTAAGCCTATGGACCGATGACCTCAGCAGTTTGGTCCCATTGGAGCTTACCACAAGAAGGTCAACGCATGTACCCTTGATGACTGCATGACACAAAGCTTTACGCTTTGCCTGGGCCTGTCAGCACCAACATTTGACAGCTAATGACTGAATACATGTTGCTTGGTCAGACGAGACACATTTCAAACTGAATCTATTGGATGGACGTGTACAGGCATGAAGAATACCTAATGAATTCTCCAGCAGGCCATACTGACACAGTGCTGTGTTCTCGATGGCTCTCCAGCAGGCTGCTCTGGAACACTTCTGTTTTCTCAATGGCTCTCCAGAAGGCCGCTATGGAACACTGATGTGTTCTTGATTTCTGTCCAGCAGGCCGCTTTGGAACACTGCTGTGTTGTCGATGGCTCTCCAGCAGGCCCCATTGGAACACTGCTGTGTTCTCGACAGCTCTGCAGCAGCCTACTCTGGAACACTGCTGTGTTCTCGACAGCTCTCCAGCAGGTCACTCGAGAGTCGGGTCGGACCTGTGCTGATCTACACTTATAGGGGCCAGCCTGGCAGTGATGTTGTAAATATTCTACGTAAATCTGTACTTAGTTTCTATGTATTTGTTTGGGCTGTATTCCTCCTCTGGGGACACAACACTGTGGTGGGACAGAACGGCAGCTGGGAACTTGGAGATTACATGGTCTGCCTGAAGGAATGCAGTGACAGCGCTCTGCGGTTGGCGCAGGACAGACCACGTTCGCTTCCCACCTGGCATACCGGCGTCTAGGCGACGCATACGCTGCAGGAGGTGTGACAGCACTGCAGCAGCGCCAGAGACGGCTGTGGGTGTTGTCATCTGGCAAGCACCACTAGCGACAAGTTGCGGCATAGCATCCAGGAGGGCGAGGGTTAGAGTCCGGTCCTGTACTGGGAGCAGCGGCGGCCCGAGAGAAACGGGTGACCAGTACGTACACCTTCGTCCCATTGTCACACATAGCAGGTCAAACAGGGCAAAGGGTGGCGTGGACCAGTGACTGTAGAAGTCTCTGGAATGGTGGGGGCTACACTCCCAGCTGAGTGGCCCTGATGATGGAGGGGCAGCGTCTGCATACCAGGAGTTGCTGAGCCGGCTGGACTGGACTCGCGGGACAACACTGTGGGTGGCGCGCCGACACTATGATGCACCCATCGGAGTACTGTAAATTATGTGAATACAAGAATGCCTTTGAATACCGCTGTATCACTCTGCATTGCCCCTTGACGCTCTTGAACTAACTTGGCCTCCTGACGAAATACAGCGTGGTGGGTCCCAGCTTCAGGTAGCCATCTAGAGTCCTGGGTTCGACCATCGACACCCCATAACAATACTACATCTGAAAGTTGGTGTGTCGCAAATACTTCATCATTTGTGTGGGTGGGATTGAGATGCTCCCATTCTCACCCTGTTTGCTTGAGAGTGACTGAGTGAGAGTATTTGCATGTGTGTATGTGTATATGTGTGTGTGTGTGTGTGTGTGTGTGTGTGTGTGTGTGTAGAATAGCCAGATGAGGTGTTTGTCATGTTTGTCCTAGTTGTTTGTATGTATATACACATGTTAATTGAAAGCACACTGAAACGTCCTCTTAGAACAATTATACAACCCTGTGCTTAAACTGACACACAATATTTTTTAGCGCAACGCATTCTGACTTTCAATAATCCCTACAAAAGAATGGCCCTGACTAACATTAACCTATACCTTTCGCAAATCACTTACCTCACAAAAATCTTGGTTACTCGAACTACTGCAATACAGCAAGCGCCACTACTGCCAGCTAAGTATAAGATTCAAACTACGGAAGGCACTAACTACTGATAGGCATAGTTAGCAAATGAAAGATTTTAATAGAGAACAAACAATCTATTCACCTTAATAGTCATAATATATATACCAGTTCATGCCATCCAGTTCTTACAAATTTCAAAACTCCGCCATCTCACTCCCCACATCCACCACTGCTGGCGGCTCACCTCCAACTGTGCAACGCTACGCGCTGTTAACAGCCAACTGCCCAACACTACAATAGCAGACAACAATGCAAACTAGACACAGACTGCACACGGCACAGCCAGTGATTTTCATACAGAGCGCTACGTGGCGTTACCAGTAAGAAAACCTAAACAGCCTACTCACATAGCCCCCATGCTCCCCACAAAAAATTTTACAAATTGTTTTGGGCAGTGGCCAATAATGATTTGATAAAAATTTTCATAATTACAATAACATAGTTATCAAATGCACGCACTTATTGATACAATGTTGGTCAAAAGCTAAAATTTTCTCACAGTCCATAAAGACAGTCCTGATCATTCATCACAGTAAAATTGCGGTGTTTTTCTGAAAGTCTGAGCAGTAAAAGAAAATGAACACGGAAGTAGTGGATTTCCATGCAGTCTTGAAGAAGTAGTGTTGTCCTTCCAACGGAAAGACAGTGCTGACTCTCGACATGCAGACAGGTAATAGGCCGCAACAGAGCAAACCCACAGCAGAGTCATTCGAAGTTTTGAAGAATATTGGTAGGTAGGTCATCACACAGTAGACCCACTGTAGTCCTGGTAGAGATTGTGGTATTGGTGGGCCACCAGAGGTGCAGACCCACTGTAGTCCTGGTAGAGATTGTGGTATTGGTGGGCCACCAGAGGTGGAGACCCACTGCAGTCCTTGTAGAAATAATGGTATTGGTGGGTCATCAAAGATGCAGACCCACTGTAGTCCTTGTAGAGATGGCCAGCAGCCATCTGTTGTGACTGTGCAGGTGCACAATCACCATTGAAGAGTCTTGCGGATAATATAGCAAGTCCATAACCACCACTTGTGCACTCACAAAGTTTTTGGAATTGTCCTTAGAACCAGCAATACTGTTATCCAGTCCCTTGCTGAATTATTAACACACGTGCAAACACTAACAGTCCCTACTTCTCACATATTGTCCATATACTATGACCAACAGCAACGTGTGCAGTGGAATGGAACTTACAAGTTAATAATATGATGAACTGGTGTCAATTACAATTTTATAACATAAGAATACAATTACAAAGGTACAAAATACATCATTAAAGAACATAACAATACAGATAACATTTGTAGTACAGGCTTTACAAAAGAATCGAAATAACATATGAATCAGTATTACAGGAATTATGACATGAGTACATACATAAAAGATCAGAATAACTTTTGAAACATCAACTTCACACATGAGCATTAAAACAAAACAGAATAAATAATGTCTAAACATCTTTACAAAGAAAATACCATACTATTAATGCAAATTATATTTGAGGATAACAGTATTCCTCATCATAGTTCATGTAGCTGAGTATTAGAAATATTCTACAACATAAGTCTTATCAGATAAACATATAAAGAGAGGAAGAACACAAATACACAAAGGTACACAAACACATAGTGGGATAACACAAGGAAAGGACAGGGTTTGTTTTACCTCAGTATTTTACAAACAAAACTTTCTTTACTTCTCGGAGATCTCCCTTCGTTCTTCATTATTTCCAAAAAGTCCTATCTATACCTGCTTTCTGTACTTTTCTCGTATAACCTCTCAGTGGATTTCTTCAAATTCATCGCAACTCATTCTCTTATAGGCTACCCCCTCTTAAGCTAACTTAAATGTACTGAGCTCAGGTGCTAAACTAAGGGACGAGGGAATGCAGCAGCGCAAAACAATTTACACAAACAGCAATGACAAAAAATTCAAATTGGCAAAGCAATTGCAATATTACAACTAGTATAAGGCACTGTGCACCAAACAAGAAAAATAAATCCGTAGTAAAACTGGTTTAACAGCGTAATACAAAGTCAAATTCAGTAACATTATGCCTGGCAAACAGCAGCAGCAAATGCAATAACTTATATCTAAACATGACAAAGCTCAAGCAGAAAGAATGTTACAGTAAAAATGGCCATGTTTAATACCTATGTCACATCTTAACACTAGAGTGATGCATCACTGTAACTTGCTCTAGCAGACAAGTTACCAAGTCACTGACAAAAATTATGTATGCAATTCCTGTGAAGTGGAAATGTCTTATTGTGCTCCCTCATTTTTTTGGAGTACATCCATCATAAAGTTATTTTTTACTGGATCTGTAGGCATAAAATATTTATATTAGTACATCTATAAAATTTTATTTTAACCAATGCTGCAGTGCAGCTAGGAACTAGATATTAAACAAAATAGGCAAAGCAAGGCGTGAAACGTCATTCACTACCCATATGGCATTTCATAATGCAGTAAACAATCTTTCAACTAGCAAGACAATAGACATGAAATGTTTCTCATCATTTCATTTCAGTAAATACCACAAATTAAGAACTCTACAGTGTAATCATGTTTTCAAGTTTGAGGGTGTCGTATTTACGATGCTTTCTACAAAGGAATGTCAATACTGAGGATAATGGCATTTTTTTTTCTCCACCTGTGCCTCTGAAAGGCACACACTAATGGCTTTTTTCCAGGTGAATGTCGCGCAGCTGCCCACGTAACGCGTCGTGCCCACGACGCATTGCGTGAAGGTCACTTAACTTTCTTACCGAAATATTTACAACACCAGTTTGCACTACAGTGGCAGTCTCATATACAAAATTTCACGGGTCGAGAATTTGCGTTGCAAATGTGTAGGAACAAAATCTTATGAATATAATAGTGTCCAAAAAATTTTCCCCGGCATTGTGATACATTCACGCATTTACACACATTTCATAACTCTTAAAGTACAATTCTTGGTTCCCAACATCCTTTTTCACAAGTCAGAGTCCCTAACCACTACTCATTACTCCTTACCTTATTACACATATACCTATTCGTCGACACGTCAATATTGCGACGACACTTCAATATTTCATTATAATAAATACATAGCATAATCAAATTTCTCATATAGCATCAGCTTATTGATCATAAACATACCTCAACAGCATAATACACATTGTCATCGTAATAATAACAACATAACACCTCAGTCAAATCTCAAAATCGTCGTAGCTTTCTGCAATAATTTCAAAACCTAAAAAAAATTTCTCTGCTCATTTCAATAGTGTCATCTACCTCAAACATACTTTAAAAATCGTGATCCAATACCAAATATATCATTCAAAGCTCTCATAATATCACAATAGGTCCGAAAAAATATGAACAGTTCACAAAGTACAGACAAAATACAGTTTCATAAGTGTGAAGTTATCCAACTGTGTAATTGCGTAAACATCTGTCACTGACGTAGTAAAAAAAATGTTTATCTCTCACTTAAATGATCAGATAGCTGTGTAATTTATGTGTTAGAGAAATATGGTACCGATGTGTAAAGTTGTATAAGCAAATACCATATTAGCTGGGGCTCCTTGTGCTTGCCAAACACATGGTACACAAAGTAAGCGTGTACCCCCTGAGGATTAATATAATTATACCCTCAGGTGTTACAGATTACAGCACTGGAATGAAATGTATCAGGGAAAACCTTTCTATCATTGTAATTCAAAAATCTTTAAAAATAAATGTTTTAAGTACAAAATTAAGCACTCAAATATGTGTACTGTAGCGCTAAACTGTGCGTCATGTTGCAAGATAATCTCTGTGGGAGTCTCGTAGTTATAGTCCTCCGAAAACTAAGTTCTGCAGAAGTCAATGTACTTACCTTCATGATAAACAAAAGTGAAATGCTTTGCGTATAGATATCTTAGTTATTACGCTTATTGTTGTGATGAAGAAAGTACTGTGCTGTAACGTATTGTTGTGCTATGGAAAAGGCTGTCTCCTTGTAGCTATACCACAAAAGTTACTACTAAAACATGTTTTACTTTCCAGAATAATGCAGAAAAACTGTGCAGATATAAAACAGAAACACCGCAAAAGCAACATTGTAAATTGTCACTCATTAGTAGCGTCGTGATAAAATCGTGTAGATATCAAATAAACTAACCACTGTGTCATCTGGTATCTGTCAGAAAGTACTTTAAATCCAGAATGTATTTTCAAGTACATCAAAATGTTGCATTAAAATCTCGTTAGCAGTACAGGTACATGTTCTAAGTATGTCAGCCTTATAGTCGTTACGTAATCGTGCAAATAACAAGCAAGAATGTACAAATACAACACTGTGTCGTCTGTTCACTATAACAATGCATTCGTAATTTCTGTTTAAATAAGTTCTCTTGGTTCTTGATTGGATATTTAACTTCAAACATTGTTGCGTGGTAACAGTTTTAAAGTCTGACAATGCACACTAGAAATGTGAAGTGAAAAGTTTTATGGCAAAGACTAAGTTATAAAGCAGATTATCTCTCAATAAACGGTTTTACATGTGAAATGTGGTGTAAACCTTTACTCTTCCTAGTACGCAGAGTTTCAACTTCAACGCAATTATCATGTGGTATACGTCGGATTCTGTAAGGTCCATTGTAAACTAGAAACAATTAGTGACTGAAGTGTTTCTTCTTATGTGACAATGAATGAGCTTTAATGAGAACTTTCTGACCAATATATAATTTCTTTGCATTTGCTTTGTCGTGTAGTTTTCTCCTTTTGTCTGCTGCAGATTTTATATTTTTAATAGCTAAATCAATTATGTCTTTGTGTCGAAGTTTACGTGTATTCGGAAAAGGTACAAGCTCTCTGATGCTGTTCGGTGGTTCTTCATTCTTTAGTACAAGAGTAGGTGGTAAAGCAGTGGAGTCATGAGGCATTTCATTCAGCACGTTTTGAAATATGTGTAAATATCTGTCCCAATGCTGATGCTTTCTGTGACAATAAAGTCTGCAAAGCTTATTGATTTTTTTCATAATCCGTTAGAGAACAAACAATGTATTTACCTTAATAGTCATAATATATGTAGCAGTTCATGCCATCCAGTCTTACAAATTTCAAAAGTCCGCCATCTCTCTCCCCACATCCGCCACTGCTGGCGGCTCACCTCCAACTGTGCAAGGCTACGCGCTGTTAACAGCCAACTGCCCAACACTACAATAGCAGACAACAATGCAAACTCGCCACAGACTGCACACAGCACAGCCAGTGATTTTCATACAGAGCGCTACGTGGCGTTACCAATAAGAAAACCTAAACAGCCTACTTACAACACTATATGTGCATGCAATCTGTACAAAATATATGTTGCACACACGTGTGTTTGTGCATATTGTAAATATGTTTACATGTATATATGTGTGATCTTTCTTCAACTGCTGCTGCTAGATCATCTATATATATTGCACATAAAAAACGATTCAGAAAAGAAAAACAGGTTTATTAGGGAAATAGAGTCTTCACTATTTGTTTTTAATTTGTATAAACAATTAAACGTAAATATCATGTGTGATTAAATGAGAGAAAGCAGATTATGTATTAGTATAAAAATGTAAAGAGAATTTAAATCTAAAATATTGTACATGATGGAAAAGTATACATAGTGCACAGTTTAAAAAAAAGTATATCAGTTACTTTTTGCAAAGAAGTATTGTTTATAATAAGCCATAGTTACTGGTTTGTTGTATCATTGTTATGTTTAGAAAACAACCTAATCCCTACGAACGACTAGCCAGATGTAAATGATAAAAAAGAAGGTTTATCTTACAACATAATTATGAGTTGGATAATAATTCAAAATGTGCTGTAACTTCTGCGTTGCACACTGCTTTTCTACCACATTTTGACTCCTTTACACATCAGTACGAATTACGTTTAGTATTAAACTTCACTGTAAGAAAAGGGCATTAATAGTATTACGTGTAGTTGTAGGCAGCTTATTGAGTAATACGTTACCACTGAGTTACTGTAACTACATCTCATTCATTATTAACATTTGAATGCAGATTGCTGCTCACTGTGTGCTTTGAGGCGACATCTCTCTAGTAGTTGTTCTACCTGCACCACCAGCTGTAGCTGGAAGCAGTGGTGCCCTGGGACGTTGGCTGTAACACCATATCTGCAGGATTTACCTGTCAGGTGGGCTGGTGTGTGATCTGGGGCTTACGTGGGTGGTCTGGGGCTTACTCGTCACCAGGCGGCTCTGTGATGGTCGATCAGAGTTCTGCTCAGTCGACACACGTGCGCCGCTTCACCGCAGAGGCGTCTCTTGCCCTGACAGCGACGACAGTGTTGGAGACTTTCAAGCAAGCACTGACTTTTCTTGTGTTTATGTGCAGTTGGATGATGGGGTTTGGGATGGGGTGAAAATCAAGATCAATTTAGTTTGAATTTTCGTTATTTACATAAGTAAATTTTACACTCATAGTGTTGAGCAAAGTTTTTTTAACAGCTGCTATGTATAAGACTTAAATTCAGTTTGTATAGCTTTCAGTCCAACAAGTGCCACAATACACGAGGGTTTACTGAAAAGTAATGCCTCCACCTTCATAACTCTTCAACAGCTTGCAGCATTGGTATGTGCCAGGTACTGGCTTGTTCCGTAGCTTCTTCTCTACAGCAGCAGTAGGCGGGAAACCTTAGCATTGAACGGTTGTGTTGTTACAGTGTAAAGTATGGAACCCCGCGCAGTCGGTCGGTCATTGCGATTTAAGCAACGTGCAGTCATTGAATTCTTGACAGCAAAAGGTGTCACCTCAAAGGAGGTTCGTCAGAGAATGAAAGCAGTTTATGGTGATTGTGTTGATGTGAGTACTGTGCGTCGTTGAGCGAGTAAGTTTAAAGATGTTGAGACGGGAACAACTGACCTACGTGACAATCAAAGAGTAGGACGGCCTGTGACAGCAACCACCGAGTTTCACAAGCAAAATGTTGACAGATTGATTCAGGACGATCGTCATATCACTCAGAGAGAAACTGCAAGCACAATCGTCATTTCTCAAGAACGTGTGGGTCATATTATTGCTTTATTTGGCTATCGGAAGATGTGTGCACGATGGGTACCGCAGATGCTGAGTCCTGAAAGCGCACAGACTTGAAACTTGCCAGGTGAATGAAAGTGATTCCTTTCTCCATTCAATTGTGATTGGAGACTAAACGTGGTTACACCATTATGACCCGGAGACGAATCGTCAATCTATGGAATATCTACACAAAGACTCGCACCAGGAAAAGAAATTCAAGGGGCAGCCCTCAGCTGGAAAAATCATGATCACAGTGTTCGGGGACACAGATGGGGTTATCCATGTTGATTTGCTAGATCGTGGAACAACAATAAATTCAGAGCATTACATCACAATCGTGCGAACAGTGAAGCGACGGCTAACAAGGGACCGAGAGGTAAACGGAAATGTTTTCCTGCAGCATGACAGTGCCAAGCCACACACTTCACGTGCCACCACAGTAGAACTTCAGAGACTGAATCTCACCACCGTATGGCATCCTCCATACAATCCAAATTTAGCACTGTCTGACTTCCATCTGTTCCTGATAATGAAAGACGATCTGTGGGGCATCATTATGATTCTGATGAAGACGTTGAGAGAACTGTGAGACTGTGGTTGTAGAAACAGTGTCTTGGCTTTCTCTGTGACGACTTCAGAAAACTTGTTCATCGTTGGCAAAAATGTACCCAATTGGATGGTGATTATGTGGAAAAGTGAATATTGGTAATTAAAGATCACATCCTAAGGATTATATCTGCGTTACATTTATTGAAATATTCCCATCAAAACCCAATTAACGAAGGTGTGGGCATTACTTCATTCAACCCTCGTATATGTGAGTATACCATCTGTGAATTCTGCTTCAATGGACTTAATGCATATAGGGTGCTCACATACACTCTATGGCACTCAGAGAATACATGGATTTATACACTGGTCCATTTACGTTTGGATGGTAGACCATTAATCTGTCTGTAGCCATTACTAACACACAGAATAAACCATCCAAATTTGCAACACCCAAATGTTTTATTAAAATACATATTTCCTCTGAAGTTGATTGAAGCATAGCTTCACCATACATATCCACTATTGGAACCCTAAGATTTTAGTGTCAATTGGTGTATGAGAGCACTACACACTGTCCTCATGTTCTTCCTTATCTCCCGTGCACAGGTGGTCCCACTCATATCAAAAACATATTATGCACTTTGTACTTCTCTAACGATGCCAAAGTTGCTGTTAGGTTCTGGGCCTATTTTCAGGCACGTAGATAGACTGCCAGTCAATGTTCATGTGTTGGCGAATACCAACGATCTTGTGCAACTTAACTGGGCCTCAGCAAGTTGAGGAAGCTATGATGTTCGTACAAAACAGTGAAAAGGTTGCAGGTTTGATAAATCTGGAAGGTCTTCTGCGGCTTGAATTTGCTTCTCAGCTGGAGCTCGTTGCATTGCTGAAAGAACAAGAACGTGTAATAGGATATATTAATAAAAATAATTATTTGTGGATAAATACTTACTTTCAGTCTCCTCCTCCTTTCTAGCAGATCTCTGCTGGGCGTCCATGACGATATTTTTCACTACTGTATACAGACCTCAAATGATGATTCCTGTTGAGAGAGAGAGCAC
Organism: Schistocerca serialis cubense; assembly: GCF_023864345.2. NCBI lineage: Eukaryota > Metazoa > Arthropoda > Insecta > Orthoptera > Acrididae > Schistocerca > Schistocerca serialis. The sequence continues at coordinate 2,936,158 of NW_026047628.1, read as the reverse complement.
TATGCGGGGAGGGTAGCAGAGGGCAGTTAGTGTAGAAAGGAAAAGCAAAGAGAGCGCAGGGCTAGGCTGACTTTAATTGTAACATATACAGTTACAGCTGTTGTAACATGACACCTGATAAAAAGTTCTAACAGGTGCTGATTCAGCGATTTGGCCCAGAACCCACAGTGATACACTACTATCATGTGTCAATGCAAACTGTTAATGCACACACAATAGGTTTCCTTGTATGTGAGTGCCTCGAAAACTTCTCAATAATAATAGAACCCATTCCATTGTCTTTGATGGCCTATGTTCATCAGAGACGAAGGTATCACTGGGAGTGAGCCAGGGAAATGTGACATGTCTACTCTCATTTTCTGGATACACTGCCAATCTGTCAGACAAAGTGAGCAGTAATCTGCTGTTGTTTGCTGATAATGCTGTGGCGTATGGGGAGGTGTCATCACTGAGTGATCGTAGGAGGCTGGAATATGACATAGACATAATGTCTAGTTGGGGGTGATGAATGGGAACTAGATCTAAATGCAGGAAAATATATGTTAAAGCAAATGAGTACGAAAAGTATACTCGTAATATTACACTACAGCATTAGCAGTGTGCTGCTCGACAGATTCATGTCGATTAAACATCTAGGTGTATCAGTGGAAAGTCATATGAAATGTAATGAGTAGGTAAAAACTGAAGCATGGAAAGTGAATGCTTGACTTCAGTTTATGGGGACAATTTTAGCAAAGCTTGGTTCATCTGTACAAGAGAAAGTAAGACACATTTTTGAGTTCTACTTGAGTGCTTTGGATCCACACCAGGTTGTATTAAAGGAACACATGGGACCAATTCACATACTAGAATTGTTACTGGCAGTAGTAGAGCAACCTACGTGTCACCCCACTCTCCATTGATGTAAGATGTATCCAATATGGCAGCGATGACATCATCAAAGTTGGTGGCCTACAGAATTGGCAACAGTGCATGATGTCATCCAAGATGGCGGCTGTGAGATCATCTAAGATTGCGGATTTGGCGGGAAGATAGGTGAGTTGGGCTACCTCCACTGCATCTAACAAAATGGCAGGAATGAAAGGACAGTTGTACTACCTCCACTAACCTAAGTCATTCCACCGCCACCTCATCCTAGGAAATGGCAGGAAGAGTACTCGACATGTGCCAGACATAAGTATTTTGCATGCACTATTTATGTGAACAACCAGAGGCAGTACCAGCATCAAGTGAAGTTGCCATGGGATCTGGAGTGCAAACTGACCTGGTATGCTGTACTGCCACCAGAGGGCGCTGTCGTCCATTCCGTGACGTAATCCAAGATGGGGAGGGGGGGATGGAGGAAAACAGTGTTGTCACCATGGGATCTAGAGTCCAACTGACCTAGTACACAATACTGCTGCCAAAGGGCGCTGTTGTCCGTTCTGTGATGTAATACAAGATGGCAGGAGGAAATGGTGGGAAACAGTGTGGTCACCATGGGGTCTGGTGTCCAACTGCCTAGTGCACAGTGCGACCATCAGAGAGCACTGTCGTCGATTCCTTGATGTAACCCATGATGGCTGCCTGTAGGGGTAAATGACTCAGTCTGCACTGGGCTACTGGAGAGAGGAAGAAGTGTACTTTATTTATTTTCGAACAATTAATTTAGGTATGGATTTCAGATAGTATATTTATCACACTGATACAAAACACACGCTCTGACATGCTTGGAGTCACGCCACACAGCCTACAGACCTATAAACTACTCCTAAATTACGGAAATAATGCTCTGTAGACAGGCAAACAACTCCTAAATGACCTAAAAAATTTCAGTACACACCACACATACATAGAAACTCCTCCCAAATAATGCAGTACACCGATGTCAAATCAACTCGTAAACTGACCAAATAACACATAGCGCAGCCTACAGACCTGCTCGCAAAATAATGCAACAGACATGCGCACAGCCACCACCCACCGTCCCCTGTACACTAGACTGCGTAGGAGGCCACCACAGACACCCCCAGAAGTTGGGATGCACCGACAGCCCCCACGGTTGCCAGCAGCCACGCCACAGGCAACTGCCCGTTCAGGTCCCTCAAGCATGAGGCGGTGGCATCCCTTTCATACTTGACACCTGAGAAATTCCTCTTGAAATACGTGACCACCTAGGCACCGTTGCTGACGCGACCGGACAGGGGTGAAGACCTATTTGTAGAACACAGACGCCACAAGGACGCGCACACATATACACTGCCGTGAGCGTGCCATCAATCTCACGCAGCTGCTGCCTACAGTGAACAGGTGAAAGTTTGGTCTATTTTCAGGTATCCAATTAGAGTTCTTTGAGTGTTATACTGACATCACAGAGCTCCAAGCTACACTCATGCTGGTTCCATATGCAAGACGCCTTTGGGCAACACGTATGTTTACCGTTGCACATGTGATACCAGCAGATACTGACATCACAGAATAGCACAGGATCCATTGTTCCTAGTGATCCTAGTGGGGCATGCGAACTGTGTCTTGCCGTGCATGCGTACCCAGTGTGGCACAGGCATCACGTGAAATTTTCGTCCTGCTATCAACATTCGTCTCAGAAACGTTAACATTCTCACCCCTAAAAGCTATTGCACTATTGCGAAAAAACTATTAATCATAAAAGCATTCTTGTTGTTTGGAAAGAGAGCTCTCTCTAAGCACAGATGGGGCGGGAGGAGGGGGGGGGGAATCAGAACAATTAAGCAAACAGAGTTCGAAACACTACGTTACAGAAGAGAAAAAAATGGCCAAACGTTTTGGTATCCTACAGCTACAGGTCTGAGATGTCATATTGCCACAGATGGATGATCTGCTTCAACTTGTCTTTGAACACGTGCTTTCTGAGAACTTTCTGTACATACCTAGCCTCTATCTTCTTCGATTCTGTTTGTAGGTGCTCCTACGTCCCAGCACAAAGGAAGTCTTGTGAATGAATTGAGCATTATGATTGTATTTTGTACAGATCACCATACTGTATTGGCAATTAAACCCTGCAAGTAGCCTTCAGATCCTCAATTACGGAAAGACTCTTACTCAATTACACTGCTCTCCCAATAAGAACAGGACCTAGAATACTAGAGCAAAACAGATCTCCAACCCAGCAATATATCACCATGTACCGTATTGATGTAGTGAACATACAATTCATATCCTGCGCCATACAAAATCAGCCACTTACATCATTTGTACAAATACTGCGAAGACAGGCAGCACCATATAAACTCCTCGCAGCACTAGATACTCCTCCATGAGATCTGCAGTGATCCACCCCTGATGGTTGACCAGAGCACCCTCAGCAGGCGGAAGTCACTCTGAGAACTTTTCTACACTTTCGGGCCCATTCCCCCTCGGCACAAACGTGTTACTCTTTCTGGTCTGGACTTACTTGCTTGCTTGCTTGCTTTTCTGTGCTCATCTCCAGACTCTTGTATTTTCACATGGTTTGCCATAATACTATACCATTTTCGGGGTACTTCTCGGTACCAAGCACACAGCAGCAGTATCCTACCAATCGCTCACACAACATAATTCTGAAGATATATACTGGAAATGATTTCTCTTCAAACCCAAAACTTTTTCTAGGCGGGGTGTGCTGTAAACCGCTGACTAAGTAGAAACTTATTACGTCTGCAAAGACATTTACGCGGAAACGCGAAAAAATAGAGAAAACTGATATTTTCACTCGAGAATACCGATAGATTGCAAATCACTCTTCTAATTTACAAGGTCAACAAAGATGTTTCTCATTTCTAGAGAACCAGCAAACGTTTCTTCAAATGGTACAAATCGCTCTAAGCACTATGGGACTTAACAATCTGAGGTCATCAGTTCCCTAGACTTAGAACTACTTAAACCTAACTAGCCTAAGGACTTCACACACACCCATGTCCGAGGCAGGATTCAAACCAGCGACTACAACTGCAGCTCGGTTCCGGACTGAAGTGCCTAGAACCGCTCGGCCACAGCGGCCGTCCAACCGTGTCTTCCACATGCTAGATGCACACACCACAATCGATTTTCTCTCAACTAAATAATGGCATGAAATGTTCAGAAGAAGTTAATCGAACATTTTACGTGGGAGGGAATAACGGTCCAGCACAGACAGAACCCCATATTCAATCATCTTAATTTTCCACGCGATCACGAAATGTATCCAACACATACTAAGTATTAGTTCGCTATTCGGTTGCCTAGAGGTCAACCCCGTTAAGACATCTATAGTCCTACACTCCAGCAGACCTCTCCATTCGGACCGGTCCTACCATTAATGGAAACGTGAATCATCCCCGCCCAGGTCATCGGCGCTGCACGCCAAGCACGCACAGGTAGAACCATTGTCCTAAGAAATCATCCACATATGTATTTTATCCCTGTACTTACAACTAAATGTTACGATCGCGGTCTCAGTTGAACGACGTTCGACAATGAGCGAGTATCAGAAATACACCGTCTTGACGGCTGTGGCTCTGAAAATAGAAATATTGGTACCATTCTTATGACTTGAAATACTCCTTACTTTGTTATCACAGTTATCCATACCCTCATTACGAATGGACATAGTCATTTCCTTTCGCACATGTCGGAACACAAACACATACATTATAAGCCTGATGCTCAAGGCAGACCTATCACGCACCCCCTACTACAAGTATAATACTTCATCAATAAGTTATCGCTGGCGATACGAAATAGTACTGACCGAAAAACAAAATGAGAGGGCATATCTCATAAGTTTTTCCAAGGAGTGCTACCACTGTGTCTTAGAAAGAGAGATTTAATCGTCTTACAAACTGCCAGATGTTAAAAACCCGATCCCAACAACTACTGTATTTTACTGTCACAAGCGGTCTTGGTTCTACATGTACACACAAGTATCCATGTTAAAAGGTATACCGGCTTTATAAATCGACGTATGGCATTGCCTGCGAATCACATGGTTTTTCTAGACAAATACCAAGGCAGTGGTCGCAGAGCGTATATTATCAGACCAGCAGTTCGGTTATGCAGCCTCGTCATAAAATCGTTCAATGTTGAAAGTGATTCGGCTAAGGATCGTGGTATGAAACCGCTATTTGTAACTCCCCTCATGCAGCCGCCACTAGATATTTCTCCACTACTTGTAATGTATTCTGTCTCGTTACCATATCAGAAGTTTTGCGATATATCCACTGAGTTATAGGCGATGACTGATTGAGAAGGATCACAAAGAGTAAAAGATGGTGTGCTGATTGAGGCCGTAAGAAATGTACACTAGCTTTACAGATCTCTAGTGTTACGCTATCTGCTAGAAATGATGTCTATGATTTGGAATCAAGTCTTTCCATTCAACCACGTACTTTAGTTGGCTCCTATGGAGAAGTCCTCTAATGATTACAATCACTAGTGAATCATATTTCTGGCACTCTCATATCTCGCAATGAGTCACTTTTCTCGAACCTGTCTGCTACAGTAAAATTCAAACATGGTTTTAGATGGTCCCTATGCATCTTGCAACTAGCCCATAGGCTCTGCATACTACTGTCCCAGTAATTTTGCGCATGTGTAAGTCGGAACCGATTAGAAGCTATATCTACCACCTTCTGCAACCCATGTAGAAACAGGCGAAGCTGAGTTACTACGATAGAACTGTGTTTTGACCATTCGACGGAAACAAGGCCTGCTTCTGTAACATGACGTAGTATAAAAGACAGTAGGGAACTGGGGGAAGGACGTGGATGTTGCTACTGCATTGTGGTGCTTCTCCAAACTACAAGCAGGTACTACAGATCCACACCCCTCAGGACCCAATCACATCTATCATCCCAACATTCTATCGTCGTTATTCTGTTTCATCCACCAGAGAAAAATTACGAACTATAAAAATTCCACTAACTTCATCCAACAGAGAACTCGGTAAGATTTTTACCACATCTCTCTCCCCCACATATCGAAAACAAATATCGCATGCATCCTGGCTTTGAGCATATGTGACTATCCTATTAAATATACAGGTATTGGTCCACTGCACAGACCAGTTTAAAGTTTAATCACCTATATAGTAGGAGGATGAGCGTATCCCTCAGAGTATACTGTAAGTCGCAAAAGATGGTCCCTGTGACCCTGTGTCGTTGTTTGAAACATTGTTTTTTTTTTCTGCTGTAACACGCTTTGTACACTCCCATACATTTTGTTTTCCCACCACAACTTCGAAGCTGTGTCAGATTCTAAACTGACATTAACACGTTCTGCTCCATTTCTTCTCTCAGAAAATTACACGTCGCATGGTGTAAATCATATTGTTACTGCTGTTACCATAACACACCGCACACACTGGATGATTTTAAATAATAGACAGTTGGGTCATTCCACACCAAGTGGTCTAAAACTGAAAAAAGTTCCCACCATCATGGTCTCCAATTTTCGTCAAATTTTAACTGTAGCTTTAGTCAAGTGTTGAAGTAAGTTTCCCAAGATTTCAGGCCTCTAGCTGCAATAGCTGCTGATCTAGACCCCCTTGTCTGAAGTGTACTTAGTCCGTGTGCATGCAACATAAAAAAAATGTCATATTTGGAGTCTAATAAAATCGAAACTAATTCATAAGAATGGTTAGTAAGATGCGACCCTGTACAGTTTTTTTTGCTGATTCCAACGAAATTATGTATAACATTACTCATGCAAACCCCGGTCAAATAACTCGACTCAAAGTATACTTCAAAATTTGTCGTGACACAACGCGACAAATTTTGACCAATATTAAGACTGCAATGATTTCCTTGCAGTTGAAGATATGGACTTGAACTTTTGGCCAAGCTTCATGCTTGTGCTAGACATAATGCAGCCGGATTTGCAATGATCCAGGCCATATGGTCGCCCTGCAGTATCTCTTCAAATTAGGCAGTGTCAGCACAAACGGTAAAATTTACCAAAGTTTCAAGCCAATTACTAAAAAATAGTTGGCCTGAATCTGCTTGTGAATAGTATCACCTAAAAGAGAAACTCTTGCTCTACAAGACTGACATTTGTTTTTTTTTGCAACGCGACCATTAAGTACTCATTAACTCACATCAAAGTTGTTATATTTTGTATGCGCGATGCACTAATTTTTCTTCATTTCTAGGAATTTGAATCTTAATAGTCGCTTAGAATTACTGATATAATTGGATATTTCATTCGTGTTTTATTCAGTGATTGGCCAGTGAGAGATGTCAGAAGTTAATGAAGAAGAAGAATCGTTGGCCCCCTGTTCAATTGGAAAAGATGCTGCTGCATCGAAGTGCCATGTTATCTTCTATGCTAAGAAGACTGGATTCAAAGCGTTTAGTGATTTCACAGAATGTGACCAGAAATTGCTTGTTTCGCGTTCAGAAGCCAAACTTGACGAAAATTCCATCATTTGCTTCCACCATGAAGCCCTCTTCCTACATGAATATCAAGCGATGCAAAAGAAATGTTGCAATCCATTCAAGAAGAGGAATCACAATGTAAAAGCTGGACTTAGACTGCTTGATAATGAAACAGCTGCCAAACTTTGCCTGTTAAAGAAAAAAGAAGTGATTGATATAAAACCTGGTCAGAAGCTTTGCCCTCGCTGCATGTCGGCACTGAACCAAAAGCTAGAAGATTCATCATCACTATCAACCCAATCTGAACAAGATTTCACAACGGATGAAACTGAACCAGCCATCAACAAAAGTTTATCATTTATTGGTGCTTCACCATTGAAAAGAAGACAACTAAGTAAAAGAGATAAGCAAAGCTATGCAAAAAGAAAGATCTTGGATGCACAAAGTTTAATTGGGAATCAAATTGCTGCTGCTGTAGGAATCAATTACGATGAACAGCCAAGTTCAAGTAAAAGTCGCCCATGCAATAATTGTGCAGATCTTGATAATCTTATAGAAGAGTTGAAAGAAAAATGTAAAGTGTCAAATCGTAGGACAAAAGTTCAAATATTGACCTTGGTTCCAAGAAGCTGGACAATTAAAGATACGACAACAGCATTTAATGTATCAGAAAGAATGGTAAAGCAAGCGAGAAAACTGAAGAATGAGCAAGGTGTTCTAGCTTTTCCAGCAAATCGGCAAGGAAGGAAGCTTTCAGATGAAGTTGTTCAGAAAGTACATGACTTTTTTCAAGATGACGAATTCAGCAGACTTTGTCCAGGGAAGAAAGACTGTGTGCCTGTGAGAATTTCAGGAACAAAGGTGTACAAGCAAAAGCGGTTGTTGCTTTGCAATTTGAAGGAAATGTACGTGTCTTATCAGAAGCAAAATGGACCAGAAATTGGCTTCTCAAAGTTTTGCGAGCTTAGACCAAAATGGTGTGTTACAGTTGGCTCTGCTGGAATGCACTCAGTTTGTGTCTGTACAATACACCAAAATGTCAAGCTTATGCTCACTGGTGCATCAATCAATGAAGACTACAAGGAAATTCTTAGCAAAGCTGTTTGCAGCTTGGAAAACAAGGATTGTATGCTTCATCGTTGTGAAAACTGCCCTGGTCCAGAAGGTGTAGAAGCAGTTATTGCAACATATTTTGAAGATAATGACCCTGAAGAACTGATTGAGTACAAACAATGGATTCATACCGACAGGGATACTTTAGAAACAAAGCAGCTTTCAACAGAAGAGTATGTTGAAGATATTGCAGCAAAAATTTGGAACCTGTCTTGTCATCACTACATTGCCAAGCATCAAAGCCAGCACCTGAAAGCTCTCAAAACTGATTTGAAAGAAGGCGAATTCATAATACTAATGGATTTTGCTGAAAACTATTCATTTATTGTTCAAGATGCAGTGCAAGGCTTTCACTGGGAAAACAGTCAAGCAACAGTTCATCCATTTGTAGTCTACTACTGTGAAAACGAAGAGGTGCAATGTGTGAATCTTTGTGTTATTAGTGACTGCCTTCGACACGATACGATTACTGTCCATGTTTACATTGGAAAAGTAATCAATTACCTGAAGATGCAATTTTCCAAAATAAGCCACATCCACTACTTCAGTGATGGTTCAGCTGCACAATATAAGAATTTCAAGAATTTTCTCAACTTATGCTATCACAAAGAAGATTTTGAAATAACAGCAGAATGGAATTTCTTTGGAACAAGCCATGGAAAGTCGCCTTGTGATGGCATTGGAGGCACAACAAAACGGTTGGCAGCAAGAGCAAGTTTGCAACGTCCATATGAAAACCAGATTCTAACACCCAAAGATCTTTTCAACTTCTGCAATGATAATATCAATGGAATCAAATTCTTTTTCATCAGCAAAGAGGAAGTTGAAGAAGAAAAAGCTTCTCAAGAAGAAAGATTCCTGCAAGGGCACACTCTAGCTGGCACAAGAGAAAACCACCATTTTTTGCCCATTGATATGACGACAATTAAGGTCAGTAGAGTTTCTAATGATGCGACATCTTTTTTGGCCAAAATTAGTGCTGCTGAAGTAGTAGTTCAAGTCATGGATCTTCAGCCTGGGCAGTATGTTGCTTGCATTTATGAAAAGAAATGGTGGATTGGAAACATCGTTGAAATCTCAGTCGAACAGAAAGATGCTTTCATAAGCTTTATGCATCCTCATGGTCCTGCAAGTTCATTTTATTGGCCCTTAAGACGTGATACTTGCTGGATTCCAGAACAACTTATCATTGGTGTTATTCCAGCTCCATCAGTGACATCATCTGGTCGGCAATACAGTTTTCCTGAAAGCATTCTCTTGCAAATCAACGATGCTTCCAGAATGATGAAGTAACTGAGGAAGACAGGCTTGGGAACCTGCATAAAGAAACCCACAATCAGGCTTGGGATCCTGTGGTAAAGACACCCTGTAATCAGGCTTGGGAACCTGCAGTAAAGATACCCACCCGTGGCTGTTACTGCATGGCTATCGGGCGTGGCCCCTATGGCGATGGGGATGCTGGTTTTATTGTGATAACCAGTAATGGCTCAGCCATCATGGACCAACGCAGGGCACTGCGCACACAAAATATAAGATACTTTGACCTGAGTAAATAAGCACTTAATGGAAGCGTTGCAAAAGAAAAATATATCCATCTCGTAGAGCAAGAGTTTCTCTTTCAGATGATACTATTCACAATTAAATCCAGGCTGACTATTTTGTAGTAATGGGCTTTGAACTTTGGTAAATAAAGCCATTTGCGCTGACACTGCCAAATTTGAAGAGATTTTGCAAGGCGACTATAAAGCCTGGGTAGTTGGAAATCCAGCTGTATTATGTCCAGCACAAAGATAAGACTTGGTAAAAAGTTCAAGTCCATATCTTTATCTGCAAGGAAATTATTGCAGTCTGAATATTGGTCAAAATTTGTCGCATTAAGTCACGACAGAATTAGGGGTACACTTTGAGTCGACTTGTTTGACCGGATTTTGCATCAGTAATCTTATAATTAATTTCGTTTGAATCAGCACAAAAAACTGTACAGGGTCTCATCTTACTAACCATTCTTATGAATTGGTTTCAATTTTATGAGACCCCAAAAATGGCATTTTGTCTGATGTCGCGCGCATGCGAACTTACTACCCTTCAGACAAGGGGGTGTAGATCAGCAAGTATTGCAGCTAGAGGCTTGAAATCTTGAGAAACTTAATTTAGCACTTGACTAGTGCTACAGATAAAATTTGAAGAAAATTGGAGACATGATGGTGGGAAGGTTTAGACCACTTGGCATGGAATGACCCAGTTACAACATAAGGAAACTGGAAGAGTTTGGCGGCTTTGTGGAGAGTTTCCAAACTGCTGTCCGAAAGTGATTGATAACTTATACATTTTAACTCATCTGTCACAGTGACGCAGTAGCTGATGGATCCACGTTCCGTTTCGACTGACTCCTCATATTGGAGTCATGTACGTGATCACTGTTTTGGTGCTATCCATCCCCAGAAGGTTTTGTGCCTCCACCAAACCTCTTTCTCCAACTCGAACAAGCGATGTCAGTCAATCATTATGTGGTAACCAACAGCGTACCAGTGGATGGATGGGGTGGAAAAGACACCCCTAATGAACTGAAATAATAAGTATCACAGTTGATACTGTGAGCAATTTTAGAAATTTTACAGTAATTTCAACACTGACCAATGATGTGACAGCATGTTTTCCAATTTCGGTATCATAGATAAACCACACCTTCCCCACTTTTCAGGTATCATTGCGAATGTGGATAGATGACTATACACTACATCCATTCATTGTTAATTCTCAAACACATACATCATCAAAGTATATCAGACAGCATTCTACATATTTCTAACTCTTCGAACATAGTGTTTAATTTACGATCTATCTTGATGCTGATGGGAGTCATAGAGTATTCTCGCAGTCTTAGGGTAAAATTAGAGACTGGATGACCCCGCCCCCCTCACACTGTCATTGACCAATCAACCCTGCAGCACAGTTACCGATTTAATCTGCAATCGACCACAAGTAGACGACTACATTCAACTTCTCATGAGTGAATGGAGCCTGCCGAGTACTCGCCCATCAAAGTGCGCAAGATTTCACGAGATGCGCCGATGTCGAGAAAGTTACCATTCATTGTCGATGTATAGTAACAGATTTGAAAGTGTTGTGATGTAATACCAGATTCTGAAGAAGAACAAGAACAGTTAACATATGAGTTGCTAGATTTGTTACTGGCAGTAGTAGGGCACCTTTGTGTCACCCCACTCTCCATTGTTGCCAGATGTATCCAAGATGGCGGTGATAAAGACATCAAAGATGGCGGCTGTGCCATCATCCAAGATCGCGGATTTGGTGGGAAGAGAGGTGAATTGGGCTACCGTCACTAACCTAACCCCCCTCCACTTCCCTCCCCCAGAAAATGGTAGGAAGCTCAAATTCCATCAGGACAATGGAACACACCTCTACTGACCTAAGAAAATCGCGAGAAAATATGTCACTTGGCTACCTCCACTAACCTCTCTGACTGCCACCTCCTCCTAGGGACTGGAGGGAAATTTGAATTCTAAGAAAATGGTAGGCAAGAAGGGGCACTTGAGATACCTCCACTAACCTAAGACATCAGACGGCCACCTCTTCATAGAAACTGGCAGGAAGTTTAGAAGGAGGATAAGGTCAATTGGGCCATCTCTACTAACCTAAGAAAATGGCAGGAATGAAAGGACAGCTGTGCTCCCTCCACTAACCTAAGTCATCTGACCACCACCTCATCCTAGGAAATGGCAGGAAGAGGATTTGATGTGTGCTGGACATGAGTCTTTATTTTGTATGCACTATTTATGTAAATAATTAGAGGCAGTACCACCATCAAGTGTAGTTCCATAGGGTCCAGAGTCCAACTGACCTAGTAAACTGTATTGCCACCAGAGGGCGCTGAGGTCCATACCATGATGTCATTTAAGATGGTGGGGAAGATGGAAAGAAACAGTGTGGTCGCCATTGGATCTGGAGTCCAACTGATCTAGTACACAGTACCAAAACCAGAGGGCACTGTTGTCCATTCCGTGATGTAACCCAAGATGGCGGTCTGGAGGGGAAAATGACTCAGCGTGTGCTGGGCAGCACAGGAAGGAGTGTACTTTATTTACTTTGAACAGTCTGTTTAAGTATTGGATTTGAGATAGTATATTCATCACATTGATACAAAACACACACTCTGATATTCTCGGTGTCACACCACACTGGCTACAGACCTGTAAACTACTCCTAAAGTACGGAAATAATGCTCTGCAGTCACGCAAGCAACTCCTAAATTACCTAAAAATTTCAGTACACACCAGACAGACATGCAAATTCCTCCTAAATAATGCTGTATAATTTGATGTGCAGACACGAAATTAACTCGTATACTGTCCAAATAATCCATAGCACAGCGTACAGACCTGCTCGTAAAATAATGCATCAAACACACAAACAACGCGCACAGCCACTGCCCGCCATCCCCTGTCCAGTAGACCCCACAGGAGGCTACTGCACGTACTCCCAGAAGCCAAGCCACGCACAGGTGCCCATTCGGGTCCCTCAAGCATGAGGCGGTGGCATCCCTTTCATACTTGACACCTGAGAAATTCCTCTTGAAATACGTGATCACCTAGGCACTGTTGCTGACGCGACCGGACAGGGGCGAAGACCTATGTGCAGGCCGACACCACAGCGAGTCACTGCTGGATGCAGGCCAGTGTGAGCCATATTCTCACGCTGCTGCTACCTACGGCAAGCAGGTGAAAGTTGGGTGTATTTTCGGGTGTACTATTAGAGTTCTTTGAGTATTACACTGATGTCGCAGAACTCCAAGGTGTGCTCAAGGTGGTTCCATATGCAAGACGCCCTTTGGCAGCACATATGTTTACCATTGTTGATACGATACCTGCGGATATGGATGTCACAGAATAACAGAGGGTGCATTGTTCCTAGTCATCCTAATGGGGCATGTGAGGCGCATCTTGTCATGCATGCGTACCCCGTGTGGCACAGGCATCGCGTGAAATGTTTGTCCTGCTCTCAATACACTCTCAGAAACATTAAACGTTGTCACTGCTATAAGCCTGTGCATGATCCCGAAAACGCCATTAATCATACAAGCATTCTTGTTGTTTGGAAAGAGAGCACTCTCTATACACAGACTGGGGGAAATCAGAACAATAATGCAAACAGAATTCGAAGCAATGTCTTACAGAAGAGAAAAAAATTGCCTGAAGTTTTAGTATCCTACAGCTACAGGTCGAAGATATCCTAATGCCACAGTGGCAGATGAGTGATGGAATTCCCGCCAGAGATGGATGATCTGCTTCAAATTGTCTTTGCTTTCTGAGAACTTTCTGTATGTACCTAGCCTCTATCTTGTTCAAATCTGTTTGCAGGTGCTCCTACTTCCCAGCACAAAGGTAGTGTTGTGAATGAATAGAGCATTATGATTGTATTTTGTACAGATCACCATATTGCACTGACAATTGAACCCTGCAAAGTGGCCTACAAATCGTCAAACATGGAAAGACTCGTACTCTTCCGAAACCTAGCTGCTACAGTAAAATTGCAACGTGATTTTATTCACTTCCCATACATCTTGCAACTGCTCCCATTTCTGCAGCTTTCCGCATGTAATCGTTCCAATTTAAGTCGGAACTGAGCAGAAGTCGGAGAAAGACGTACCAACCAGTGTAGAAACAGAACGACCTGAGTTAGGGCAACGAGAGCAGGTTTAGACCATTCGGCGGAAATGCGCGCAATGTAAACTACATACAAGTACTACAGATCCGCGTCCATTCAAATCAATCAGCCCAACATGCTATCATCGTTATTCTCTACCCTCCAACATAGAAAAATTACAAGCTATATTAGAACAAATAAGCCCTCGGTCATTAGTATTAAGTCAAAATTGACCAGGTTTCGACGTTACTATGAGCGTCGTCTTCAGAATTAAACTAACTGTTCTAAATCATGATAGGTATATAAAGCATTAATAAACTAAAGTGTGTACTGACTGGAAAGAGATGCAGTACTTACAAGTCACATTCTAAAAAAAAATCTAAGCCGGAAATGCGATGTCATGAAAAGTTGTAAATAAGATAAGGTGGCGAGCCGGTAAGGGCTGCTCGTACCTGCAACCCGTGCTCACTCAGGTGTCATGTTCTAGAACAGTTAGTTTAATTCTGAAGACGACGCTCATAGTAACGTCGAAACCTGGTCAATTTTGACTTAATATTTGTGACCGAGGGCTTATTTGTTCTGATATAATTCTGACACGGTCACTGAACCTTAGCAGCTCTGTTCAAAGTTTTTTTTATAAAATTACGAACTATAAACGCTCATCCCACTTAGAAGTCATCTATGCACCGATGCGGGTGCAATGACGCATAGCTGCGGCCCAGCCCAGCGTGGAGAAACAGATTTCGCAACGTTTCCCCAGAACAACGAAGCGTGCAGCCAGCGAACCGTTCCTAACGGTTTACCAAGTCCCTGACCGATTATACATCTCAAACTATTATTGCTACTAACGCTTATTAAATATACAGGCGCTGCAAAGTTCGACCAGCTATACTCTAGATGAACGATCTTATCCCGCAGACTATGCTAAGTCGCATGAGACACTCCCTGCGGTCCTGGTTCAAGCACTGTTTTGTAACACGCTTTTGTACAATGGCAAACATTTCGTTTTTCTGCCACGACTTCGAGGCCAGTATCAGGTTCTAAACTGACATTAAGAAGTCCTGATCTACGGCCTTTCGCAGGAAATCAGACGTTGCACGGTGTAAATCATACTCTTATGACGGATAGCATAACATGCCACACACCGGTTGATTTTAAATAAAAGACATTACAACATAAGCAAACTGCAACAGTTTTACTACGTTGACATAGGTCTCGAAACTACAGTCCGAAGGTGATTCACAAGCTCTACATATATACTCGTCTCTCACACTGACGGAATAGCTGCTGACTCTGCATTCCTTTTCTACTGATTCCTCATATTACACTCATGTACGCGATCGATGTTTCGGTGCTATCCATCCCAGAAGTTGCTGTCCATTCAGCAAAACTTTGTCGCCAACTCAAAGAAGCAATATCAGTCAATCATTATGTGGTAAGCAGTGCACAGATGGGATGGAAAAGACACCATCCATATACTCTATAATAAGCGTCACAGTTGATAGGGCAAACAATTTTGCAGTAACTTCAACACCACCCAGTGATGTGACAGCATGTTTCCCAATCCATTATCATAGATAAACCACCCCTTCTCCACTTTGCGAGTATCAGTGCGAACATGGATAGGTGACTGTGCAGTACATCCATTCCGTGTTCATTCTCAAATAAATAAATAATCTAAGTATACCTGACAATGCTCCAAATATTTCTATCACCTCGAGCATAGTGTTTAATTTACGATCTATCTCTCTACGCATGGGAGTCACAGAGAATTCTCGCTGTCTTAAGGTAAAATTAGAGAGTGAAAGACACTCCTCAAATTGTTACTGACCAACCTGCAATGCAACACCGTTAGCAAATTAATCTGCAACTGATCAGAAGAAGACCGCTACTCTCTACCTCTCGTGAACGAATCGAGCTTTCAGAGTCCTCACCCATCTCGAGATGCGTCCATGTCGAGGAGTTTAGTACTCATTATCGATGTATAGTAACAGATTTCAAAGTGCCGTGATGTAATAGCGAACAGTTAAGAAGAACAAGAAAGAAATGATTTTTATAAGTGATGGACCTCCAGACGGATGGAGTTCGACGCGTTTTTACATAAATAAACCAAGCTATCAACAATAAAGTACTGTTCTAGAGTCTAGGATCGGTACCTGGAAGGTATTGGTAAGAGAGAACATAAACGCATGCACTCCTAAGGATACAACGTTCTACACTTAAAACAGGCCTATAATGTTAGATCACGTGCGTTTCCGAACTATAAGATGTATGGGATGTTGCGTTGTTAATATTCCTTTGTGATAAATATATTTCAAGCACATGACAAACATCCTCCTTCCAGGTTTCTCTACAGAAAACTATGTTATCGAACTGTAAAACACTTGCTCTGCATGATACGAGCACAATGTAGCGTTCTGGAGACGTATAGTGTCCACTGTTCACATCCGAAATTATAGCGTTCAGAAATTATATGATCCCTGCATCAGACCTATATAAAATGATCGTTGGTAGCAGGGCATACATCCTGCAAGGAAACAAATAGAAGCATAGCAGTAGCGTCCGACATTTGAAAATTACAAGTCATTCCATCACTAACTCTGTAAACAGCACATCTCTCAGGCAAATGTGTACCTGGGGATTGCAGCGCCTCACAGGCTCCTATCGCTAATTTAGTTATGACGCTGAAGTCTCGATTTTACACCCAATATGCGATAGGGGGATGGAATACAATCACATAAATCAAAGTTCGTTTAGAGCTATGTTTCCAATTTGATCACACATGAGAGGGAAGTCCTCTTATGAGCGACATGTTTACCGTTAACAATCGCAAGTAGACAGTGCTTTAAATGGCATGCAGAACATGTGGTTGTATACAAGTAGAACGTGGGCTATCTCACGTGAGTGATGCATGCGGACAGAACACTGGAAAAAAATTGGCCTGCAGCAACTTTTCCTTCTCTAGAATGAACCAGTCAACCATTAAATCATACCTCGTTACAGCTCTATCTCAATCGATCAGCCTACCCACTCTCTGTTACCCTTTAAGCCAGATGCAGGTAAGTTTAGATGTGAATTATTCTCTGTCCTCCTGAAAAGCATCAAATACAGTAGTCAACTCGCACATATCACTGGTACGTCAATAGTCATACAGTATAATACTACCTCGATGGAAAATAATTTATTACCTCCATGATTCCCCTCGTTTCGATATCGATGTTTTCCTGGATTCCTCGCTGCATACGTGTTCCCATGTACAAAGTGTTCAGCGCAAACCAGAATATAGGCAAGTACTTCCTCAATTTCACATCATTGCAGTCTATATTCTGTCAATTTATACACAGACATACAGAAAACAGAGCAAACGCTTGGATTATCTCATGGAATAGACGACAGCACCCTCTGGTGGTGGAACTGTGTACTAGGACAGTTTGACTCTGGACTCCATGGCAACCACACTGTTTGCTTCCATTTTCCCCCACCATCTTGGAACACATCACTGAACAGACAACACTGCCCTCTGGTGGCAGTACGGTGTACTAGGTCAGTTGGACTCTGGACCTCATGGCAACTGCACTTGATGGTGGTACTGCCTCTAATTGTTTACATAAATAGTGCAAAAAAAAATAAAGATTTATGTCCAGCACATGTCGAGTCCTCTTCCTGTCTTTTCCTAGGTCTAGGTGGTGGTCGGATGACTTAGGTTAGTGAAGATAGCAAACCTGTCCTTTCTGTCCTGCCATTTTTTTAGGTTAGTAGAGATAGCCCAATTGACCTATTTTCCGTCCAAACTCCCCACCAGTTCCTAGGAAGGGCACTCCGAGTAACTCACGGACTTCGAACATGATCGGGTAATTGGGTGTCACTTGTGTCATACATCTGTATGCGAGATTTACACACTCCTAAACAACCATAGGTCCACTGTTTCGAATGATAGTGAAGTGGAAGCATGAAGGGACACGTACAGCACAAAAAGGTATTGCCAAACTCGTCTATTGACTTACAGAGACTGCCAACAGTTAAAGAGGGTCATAATTTGTAATAGGCAGACATCTATCCTGACCATCACACAGGAATTCCAAACTGCATCAGGATCCACTCCTAGACAGTTAGGAGGGAGGTGAGAAAACTTTGATTTCATGGTCGAGTGGCTACTCATAAGCCACACATCACGCCGGTATATGACAAACGACGCCTCGCTTGGTGTAAGGAGCATAAACATTGGACGATTGAACAGTAGAAAAACGTTGTGTGTAGTGACGAATCACGGTACAAAATGTAGCAATCCGGTGTCAGGTTGTGGGTATGGCGAATGCCCAGTGAACGTCATCTATCAGTATCTGTAGTACCAACAGTTTAATTCGGAGGCGGTGATGTCACGGTGTGGTCTTGTTTTTCATGGAGAGGGCTGCCACCCCTTGTTGTATTGCGTGGCACTATCACAGCACAGGCCTACATTGATGTTTTAAGCACCTTCTTGCTTTCCACTGTTGAAGAGGAGTTCGGCGATGGCGACTGCATCTTTCAACTCGATCGAGCACCTGTTCATAATGGACGGCCTGTGGCGGAGTGGTTACACGGCAATAACTTCCCTGTAATGGACTGGCCTGTATGGAGTCCTGACCTGAAACCTACAGAACACCTTCGGGATGTATTGGAACGCCGACTTCGTGCCAGGCCTCACTGACCGACATCGATACCCCTCCTCAGTGCAGTGCGATTCCCCAAGAAACCTTAGAGCACCTCATGGAACGTATGCCTGCCAAAGTGGAAACTGTGATCAAGGCTAAGGGTGAGCCAACACCATACTGAATTCCAGCATTACCGTTGGAGGGCGCCACGAACTTGTAAGTCATTTTCAGCCATGTGTCCGGATACTTTTGATCACATTGTGTACGTTGCCTAAATCATTTTGCAATCGTATCTGATCCTGTAATGACTTTACTAGACGGTAAACGACAGCATGATCTGCAAACAAATGCTGCTCAGATTGTCTCCAAACTCGCTTGTAAAGATTAGGAACAGCAGAGCGCCTACAATACTTCCCTGGGGACGACAGATATCACTTTTGTTTCACTCGATGACTTTCTGTGACTTACTGCTGAGTGTGACCTTTCTGATATAGGGAACCACGAATCCAGTTGCATGACAGAGACGGTACTCGTGAGGCACGTGGAGTGACTAGAAGCTGCGAGTGAGGAATGGTGTGAACGCCTCCTCCAACTCTAAAAATGTGGAATCAATATGAGATCCTCTTGCATGATTGGTACGTATGGATCTATCATATCAGCATACTCTGAAAGGAACCTAATTGATCTACAGTCCGGACCGGAAGACTTGTCAGTACTACGTGATTTAAATTGCTTTGCTACACCAGAGATATCTGCTCCTAAGTTACTCATCTTGGCAGCAGTTCTTGATTCGAACTGTAGAATATTTACCTCGTCTTCTTTGGTCAAGGATTTTCTGAAAACCGTAACATTAGCTTCGATGTAACGCAGTGAAGGTATTGATTGTGTACTGTCGTTTGTGTACTTTCCATACGACCAGTATCTCTTTGGATTTACTGCTGGGTTTCGAAACAGAGTTTTGTTGTGGAAAGCATCACGCATTGAAGATGGTGTTGAATTTCGAGCTTCTGCAAAACGTCGCTAATTTTGGGGATTTTGCGTTCTTTTAAATTTGGTATGCTTTTTACTTTGCTTTTGTCGTAGTGTTCACATCTATTCCTTGAACAATGTAGAATGAATACCATATTACACATCCGCCTGGCTAGCCGCGCCGTCTAACGCGCTGCTTCCTGAGCAGGAAGGCGTGGCGGTTCCTGTCAAGAATCCACCTGGCGGATTAGAGACGAGGTCCGGTGTGCCAGCCAGCCTGTATATGGTTTTTAAGGCGGTTTTCCATCTGCCTAAGCGAATACGGGCTGGTTCCCCTTATTCCACCTCAGTTACACTATGTCGGTGATTGCTGCGCAAACACTGTCTCCACATAAGTGTACACCATAATTACTCTACCACGAAAACATTGGGGTTACACTCGCCTGGTATGTGACGGTCCTGGGGGAGTCCACTGGGTGTCAAACCGCACAGTAACTTTGGGTTCAGTGTGGGGTGGCGGTGGGGTGAGTGAACTGCTGTAGCCTGTTGTGGGGTTGTGAACCACTGAGGGCTACGGCTCTGTCGATTCTAGGTCACCAGTTCTACACATACATACATACATACATACCATATTTCACTAATTTACTAGCGTAACTGTCTGTGTTTGCAATTGCTAAATATGCAAGGGAATAGTAAATACGTCCTCCCCACATGAACCATGGATCTTGCCGTTGGTGGGAGGCTTGCGTGCCTCAGCGATACAGATGGCCATACTGTAGGTGCAATCACAATGGAGGGGTATCTGTTGACAGGCCAGATAAACGTGTGGTTCCTGAAGAGGGGCAGCAGCCTTTTCAGTAATTGCAGGGGCAACAGTCTGGATGATTGGCTGATCTGGTCTCGTAACACTAACCAAAACGGCCTTGCTGTGCTGGTACTGCGAATGGCTGAAAGCAAGGGGAAACTACAGCTGTAGTTTTTCCTGAGGGCAAGCAGCTTTACTGTATGGTTAAATGATGATGGCGCCCTCTTGGGTAAAATATTCCGGAGGTAAAATAGTCCCCCATTCGGATCTCCGGATGGGGACAACTCAGAAGGCTGCCGTTATCAGGAGAAAGAAAACTGGCGTTCTATGGAAAGGAGAGTGGAATGTCAGCTCCTTTAATCGGGCAGGTAGGTTAAAGAATTTAAAAAGGGAAATGGATACGTTAAAGTTAGATATAGTAGTGGGAATTAGTGAAGTTCGGTGGCAGGAGAAACAAGACTTTTGGTCAGGTGAATACAGGATTTATAAATACAAAATCAATTAGGGGTAATGCAGGAGTAGGTTTAATAATGAATAAAAAATAGGAGTGCTGGTCAGCTACTACAAACAGCATAGTGAACGCATTATCATGGCCAATACAGACACGAAGCCCATGCCTACTACAGTAGTACAAGTTTATACGCCAACTAGCTCTGCAGATGATGAACAAATTGATGAAATGTATTATGAGATAAAAGAAATTATTCATGTAGAGAAGGGAGATGAAAATTTAATAGTCATGGGTGACTGGAATTCGAGAGTAGGAAAAGGGAGAGAAGGAAACATAGTAGGTGAACATGGATTGGGGGTAAGAAATGCAAGAGGAAGCCACCTGGTAGAATTTTGCACAGAGCATAACTTAATCATAGCTAACACTTGGTTCAAGAATCATAAAAAAAGGTTGTATACATGGAAGAATCCTGGAGATACTAGAAGGTATCAGATAGATTATATAATGGTAAGACAGAGATTTAGGAACCAGGTTTTAAATTGTAAGACATTTCCAGAGGCAGATGTAGACTCTGAACACAATCTATTGGTTATGAACTGTAGATTAAAACTGAAGAAACTGCAAAAAGGTGGGAATTTAAGCAGATGGGACCTGGATAAACTGACTAAACCAGAGGTTGTACAGAGTTTCAGGGAGAGCATAAGGGAACAATTGACAGGAATGGGGGAAAGAAATGCAGTAGAAGAAAAATGGGTAGCTCTGAGGGATGAAGTAGTGAAGGCAGCAGAGGATCAAGTAGGTAAAAAGATGAGGGCTAGTAGAAATCCTTGGGTAACAGAAGAAGTATTGAATTGAAGTGATGAAAGAAGAAAATATAAAAATGCATTAAATGAAGCAGGCAAAAAGGAATCTCAAAAATGAGATCGACAGGAAGTGCAAAATGGCTAAGCAGGTATGGCTAGAGGACAAATGTAAGGATGTAGAGGCTTATCTCACTAGGGTAAGATAGATATTACCTACAGGAAAATTAAAGAGACCTTTGGAGAAAAGAGAACCACTTGTATGAATATCAAGAGCTCAGATGGAAACACAGTTCTATGCAAAGAAGGGATAGCAGAAAGGTGGAAGGAGTACATAGAGGGTCTATACAAGGGCGAAGTATTTGTGGACAATATTATGGAAATGGAAGAGGATGTAGATGGATATGAAATGGGAGGTACGATACTGTGTGAAGAGTTTGACAGAGCACTGAAAGACCTAAGTTGAAAGAAGGCCCCGGGAGTAGACAATATTCCATTAGAACCACTGACGGCCATGGGAGAGCCAGTCCTGACAATACTCTACCATCTGGTGGGCAAGATGTATGAGACAGGCGAAACTCCCTCAGACTTCAAGAAGAATATAATAATTCCAATCCCAAAGAAAGCAGGTGTTGACAGATGTGAAAATTATCGAACTATCAGTTTAATAAGTCACAGCTGCAAAATACTAACGCGAATTCTTTACAGACGAATGGAAAAACTGGTAGAAGCCGACCTCAGGAAAGATCAGTTTGGATTCCGTAGAAATATTGGAACACGTGAGGCAATACTGACCTTACGACTTACCTTAGAAGAAAGATTATGGAAAGGCAAACCTACGCTTCTAGCATTTGTAGACTTAGAGAGAGCTTTTCACAATGTTGACTGGAATACTCTCTTTCAAATTCTAAAGGTGGCAGGGGTGAAATACAGGGAGCGAAAGGCTATTTACAAGTTGTACAGAAACCAGATGGCAGTTATAAGAGTCGAGGGGCATGAAAGGGAAGCAGTGGTTGGGAAGGGAGTGAGACAGGGTTGTAGCCTCTCCCCGATGTTATTCAATCTGTATATTGAGAAAGCAGTAAAGGAAACAAAAGAAAAATTCGGAGTAGGTATCAAAATCCATGGAGAAGAAATAAAAACTTTAAGGTTCGCCGATGACATTGTAATTCGGTCAGAAACAGCAAAGGACTTGGAAGAGCAGTTGAAGGGAATGGACAGTGTCTTGAAAGGAGGATATAAGATGAACATCAACAAAAGGAAAACGAGGATAATGGAATGTAATCGAATTAAGTCGGGTAATGCTGAGGGAATTAGATTAGGAAATGAGGCACTTAAAGTAGTAAAGGAGTTATGCTATTTGGGGAGCAAAATAACTGATGATGGTCGAAGTAGAGAAGATATAAAATGTAGACTGGCAATGGCAAGGAAAGCGTTTCTGAAGAAGAGAAATTTGTTAACATCGAGTATAGATTTAAGTGTCAGGAAGTCTTTTCTGAAAGTATTTGTATGGAGTGTAGCCATGTATGGAAGTGAAACATGGGCGATAAATAGTTTGGTCAAGAAGAGAATAGAAGCTTTCGAAATGTGGTTCTACAGAAGAATGAGGAGGTATTGAATAGAATTGGGGAGAAGAGAAGTCTGTGGCGCAACTCGACAAGAAGAAGGGACCGGTTGGTAGGACATGTTCTGAGACATCAAGGGACCACAAATTTAGCACTGGAGGGCAGCGTGGATGGTAAAAATCGTAGAGAGAGACCAAGAGATGAGTACACTAAGCAGATTCAGAAGGATGTAGGATGCGGTAAGTACTGGGAGATGAAGCAGCTTGCACAGGATAGGGTAGCATGGAGAGCTGCATCAAACCTGTCTCAGGACTGAAGACCACAACAACAACAACATGTATGTCCTAGTTTCCTTCCCCATCTTCTCTCCTTCCCCTCTCTGTATCCCTCTCCTCCTTCCCTCTCTCTTTGTTCATGATCTCCTCCCCCTATCTCTGTCCATCACCTCAGCCCCACTGCCTATACATCTCTTATCCTATCCTTTTCCACCTACCTCATTTCTCTGGCCATATCCTCCCTTCACTTCTTTCTATCCATTTCCTCCCCTTTTTTTCTGTTCACCACTTCCTCCCGTGTCTCTGACCATATTTATTGTTGTTGCAAACGGAACATTGGTTGGGAATATAAGTCAAAATGAATGGGTAAATCGGTTGGAATGTTTAGAACACGGGGTTTGAGAGAGACCTTCCACCTGCTGGACGTGTGAGGATAGTAACTTCATTGGCAGTATTTGGCATAGTTTTAACCTATGAACAGGTAGGATTATAAAGTTAGCCATAAACACGACTTTCCTCTTTTCTGTTAAAAACAACTGCAAAAGGGAAAACCAACCGCACATTTTCACGGCACTGCTTAGCAGGTTCCTTCTCGGATCCGGTATAACAGAAAGTGTTTATTTTATAACATTCCCATACTTGCTGGGGTTTACTATGCGCGCTGATTGTCAGTCAGCCAGTCATATGGTCGAGAAGGGATTTTACCACCTACATGTTATCTAAAGTGTGTGTGGACTGAAACAGTCCAGTTTCAGTTATATTATGAATTAACTGATATGAACGAAAGAGGAATTCATTTGTTTCGCAGTGATTTGTTTGTGTTTTTAACGTATTTTGGTGACGAGTGATATATTTTAACTTTCCGTCCGGAGGGAAAACGAATTGCAGCGATGGCCTACCGACTCTTCAGTGCGCCACGTACCCATGGGAAAATCACGGCACTTCAAGCATTGTCTGTGACAAGTGCTTTTGTATTTGACTTGTGAAGTAGTCGAAAAATAATTTACGTTAAAACCTCCTTCGTAGATAATATTGGCCCCATTTGGAAGGAACTGCTGTAGGCCTACATTTATGTATTAAGCAACAAATGCTTCGCTGGAGGTTCATGGACAGAAACCACCGATGCCAGTATCTTTGCTGGCGGTAGGTGTCTGTTGCGGTAATTTGACCTTTCCGCACGCACAACACAATCCTGGCGCTTCGTGTCGAAATCTCAAACAGTTACAGTGTTGACAAACACTGTCGATTGTCCCGAAGTCGACCAGTTCATCCGCGGCGTAATCGACTGTTCGATCATACCTGCACGCGAAACGTTCAGTTCTAGTTGCTTTGTTCGGCCGTCTGTTTTCCCCACGTTCCAAATTATTTTGTGTGTTAACTCCAACTGAACCAGTCCAACTCGACTAAACTTGTTGTTTCGAAGTCATAATGGATCGCGCTTGACGAAGTCGTATTCGATTTGCTCCAAGACGCTGTCTGCACTCTTCGTTATCCTATCTGACTAGAGGATAAACTAGGTGGTCTGCGTTGCGCTACACCCCCAGATATTTCGTCGGCTCACTCGCAGCATTTTTTTCCAAAGAAATTAACCACGAACTGAACTCAATTGATTATATGCAACACACCAAATTACTACGAACTGACACACCAAAAGTATGATCACCATTGATAACACACTGAAATATTGGTTTGCCGGCCGGAGTGGCCGAGCGGTTCTAGGCGCGTCAGTCTGGAACCGCGCGACCGCTACGGTCGCAGGTTCGAATCCTGCCTCGGGCATGGATGTGTGTGATGTCCTTAGGTTAGTTAGGTTTAAGTAGTTCTCAGTTCTAGGGGACTGATGACCTCAGCTGTTAAGTCCCATAGTGCTCATAGCCATCTGAACCATTTTTTTGAAATATCGGTTTCAATTGCATTCTTTTCTCAATATTTAATGCGAAATTTGTTGCTGTTGTGAAAACATGTGACAGCGGAACTGTCAAACTGAACGTCAAATTTTTTTAAATTGACATTTTCAGTAAAAAATACCATTCCACTTTTCTTTCATGTAAACCTTTTTCCGAAAATTGCGAAAAACAAGTCGCCCAAATCGGTCGAGCCTTTCTCAAGTGAGGACCTTTCATACTTGCGGCAACTGAGTTTTAGTCACATAAATTCAGTGTTAATCTCTCAATTGGCACCAGTAACATTCATTTGAATTTATTCCATATCCGGCCTATACTTCTATCGTCAGTTTTGGAGGACTGCCGCGTATGAGAGCATCGAGCGAACGTTTACCTGCTTTTTCATTTACTCGTAGATGAAGTTCGCGGTTATTCTTGGTGGATTTGAATGTTACAGTATTCAGTCTCAGTGCGACCTCGCGACCACTGATCCCTGTATCCGTCGTGATGCTCCCTATTTGCTCAGAATTTCTTGTACCTAAGCCTTCGAGTGCGCTCCTGAACTAACTGTTCAAAACAATTTTCAGAGAAAACATTTTTTAAGGTTTCGGACGACGTTGCGTGCCTACCACCAACTTTAAAAATGTATTTTCACCAACATACCTAACATACTTCGAAGTCATCGACAACTGTAATTGTGTAAGTGGGTACATATTCGAGATGATACGTTTTCTGAATCGTTCAGCAACTGTACCATCTGAGGCGGGGAAGTAGGTGTGAAAGTGTATTATCGGGGCGAATGACGAAGTAGTTTTGAGAGTGTATGACAATTGGTTTTGGGTCGACTTGCTGTTGAACAGTAATCGTTACATGTTGTGATACTGGTGGCTACTATACTCTGATAATCATAACAATAAACCTCATGTAGACATTACACCATCTATTCTTCCGCGTTTGCTAGAATCTCATGGGATTCGTTGCACGTGGAGCTGAAGCCAACCTGTGTCCAGTAAAGTACGATCATAAGGATATGTTTTATGCTGTGTTACACTCACATATACTGAGCGATAAAGCGGCACAACAGCTTTACCGGCGCATTAAACATGGACACCACTGGCCAACCAGCGGTACAACTAACCGGCAATGATGTGAGCAGTTGCAGTGCAGACTTTAAAAGAGACGAGGAAAGAAAGAATATAGCTTCAAATGTCTTTTAATTTTTAAGGAGAGTGAAATTATGCTCGGCCAAACTCCAGCACTACCGCACGCTTCTTTGACCAGACCGAAAGCATGAAATGCTCTCTTCCTCACGTACCATAGTATTCTAATTACAAACAAGAGTGATGAAAATTCCTAACTTAAACAGAGGGTAATTGTTGCGAGCGAGCTATGTATAATGCACAATCGTACTGCAGGGATTTCACCGTACTGTTGAATACTGAAGCCACTGAAGGAATTAATTAACTACAGTTAGTCGTCTGGTAATCTCTTTGCGCCGGCCGGAGTGGCCGAGCGGTTCTAGGCGCTACAGTCTGGAACCACGCGACCGTTACAGTCGCAGGTTCGAATCCTGCCTCGGGCATGGATGAGTGTGATGTCCTTAGGTTAGTTAGTTTGAAGTAGTTCTAAGTTCTAGGGGACTGATGACCTCAGAAGTTAAGTCCCATAGTGCTCAAAGCCATTTAAATCTCTTTGCTCCTTTCTAATCCGAATCCGAGAAATGCGTTTCAGTTCTGGAACCGTCATCTGCTACGTTCATAACGTGTCAGTCAACAACAGAATCCACGAAGCCACCCAGGTGCGGCATTTTCTTTTCTTCTTTTATGGCATGCCCTTCTATGCCCCGCCAGTCTTCGGCAGTGACGTGTGAAAAAGCTGCGTGCGCTAGTTCCAGGACGACTGGCAGTTTAACAGTCTCGTTATTACTCACGATAAATCTCTTCACTTGGCTCCAGATCAGTTCTGCTTGCTTCCCAATGCAATGGCATAGCGGAAAATGCAAAAATGCATGGGGTGGTCGATGCTGCGAAAACGATTGATTTCCATGTTTCTGCGAGACTTATGACCCTGGTTCGTGTGAGACTACATCTGAGGTATAAAGTAATGGACATAGTCCAAAGAAATAGTATTTGATTTTTAATTTCTGTCCTAACATATTGTAATACATTCTTAATTTAAGCAACCTTTATTAACAATTTTTCATAAAATATCGGTAATTAACAATTTATATTTGAAATGAAAACAGGAATTTCGCCTGCAATTTGTAATTTGAAACAAGAAGGCGTGCATTATTCATGCAAAATGATGATGAAATTTACAAGAGTAAGTATTTCAAATTGAACGATAAAGAAAGGAAAATAAGGATTGCCAAGGCGAGATTTGAAATTTAGAAATTTGTGGTAAGGTTCTATGTGACCCGACTGCTGAGCTCATCGGTCCCTAAGCTTACACACTAATTAATGTAACTTAAAATAACTTACGCTAAAAGCGACACACACAACCATCCGTGAGCGAAGATTCGAACCTCGGAAGGCGGGGAGCCGCGCGAACCGTGGCAAGACGCCCCTAGACCACGCGGCTACACCGGGCAGCACGAGATTTGAACCAGCGCTCCATGAACGAATACGAGACTTTCTGTCTACCATGCTACCGATTTTGCTATACATCGAGAGTGTATTTAAATCTCAATAATGTCATATATAGACCCTCGGAAAACTTCATAACCGATTTCTTCCTGCAAATTTATGAGAAAAAAAAACATTGAGAGCAACATATTTCTCGGCACCTTTTAACCGTGTTCCACACGCGTGTTTCATTACGGAGCAGGAAGCAGCTTCAGCCATCTTCATATTGCGTATTAACAGCGCGACAATCAGAGCACAACAGTACAGACACTGTGAGTGTGTACACAAGTTTTTAAATGAAACCTACATAACTAGAGCGTGATTAAGAAAAACTTTGATGGCTGTTAATACATTAGTATGTCTTACAGTTTCATCTAACATAACTTAGTAATAATATATCTAATATATAAGTAGGACCTACTTCCAAGTGCGTAACAACACCATAGAGTAAATATCTCTCTACGCATGTTGTCAACATTAAACCAGGATTGCCACGTGTTTTCGGGACTTCGCTGCGCGTGCGTGCTTACTGCAGCGTTTGAAGTTTATAACAGCAAGAGTTTTTGTTGTGTTTCACCGTTTGTTGATAGTGTGATAGCGATGGTGAATTACTGTTGTTGCTACGGATGCAAAGAAAACTATGTGAAAGGAGGGATAGTAACTTTTCATGGATACATATCATGTAGCTCGAATTATAGTTATCATGTATATACACTGTATATGTTTAAAAATTTCGAGACGCATTATAATTAAGGCTTGATTCTGTAGACTACTGGAGCAGAAAGGGAATGGTTAGTTGTTTCAGCAAATAGTATCATCCATGCATTTATCAGTGACTTGTCGATTATGTATATAGATTAGTCAGTCTACTATTTATTTAGTAAACCGGGAGCAAGTACGTAAAATGCGTTAAATAAATACTTCAAAGTGTCACCAGTAAGGAAAATTGCTTTAGGTCGCAAAAGCGAGAAAATAAATATGCAGAAATAGCAGAAAAAAGGACGAATTAGCAGGGATATAATCGCTAATGTGTGGCAAATTCGGTGTTTTTCGGACACTTACAAAAGTACTAGCGTACTGTCAAGACGTTTTGCAAGACTATCACTGCAAAAATGTACTTCAGGCTATGTAATATTATAAAGCGCCGTATCATACCGAAAACTACCAAAAATCGAGTGGCTCTGAACTGTGACACCTATCGCAAAGAAGCAGAATGTAATATCACTTGCCCTTAAAAGCTACGTAGCTGGTTTATCCCCGGCATCAAATGGATATTGTTAAAATGTCTGCGCAACATATATAAATAATCCACGACACGTACGAAAAGAATCCGTCTGCACTAGGGATGTAGTGACATTCTAAATATACAGCGCGCTATACGGACAAACAGACGACGTCCCGAGAACACGTGACCAGCCCGGCAATGTATGTTGACAACACAAAATCTGTTCTGCGCACGTGAATGCTCACTCCAGAGATATTTACTCTATGAACAACACCAGTGTACGTGTGCTACTGATTCTGACCAATCATCGCTTTTGTGTTTTTTGACATCAGGTTTATTCTTAGGATGGACAGACTATAGTCAGTATGCGTTACACGTTGTGGTACTGAACCGATATACCTGACCGTCTGGCGGGACTGGATGGGGGTTCGGAATGTGTAGATCACACAAACCAGCCCGTTAAAAGGAGACCTCCCCCGGAAGGCGATGCACTGTCCATTTAAGGACACATTCAGCCTTTACTAGGATGATTGGGCAGCAGGAAGGCGGATTCTCGCCTCCACGTCGTATCTGCGAAACCGGACTTCTGCGGTATCGCGCCAGGAATAGCGTCTGTAACCGACAGAAGCGCCAGCGTCAGATCCACGCGGCAGCTGGTGGATGGCGTCACCGCTTCCTGGTCGCGATTTTACCAGGAAGTGCTCTCCTCCATCCTCCTGGACTCTTTGGGTCTGCTTGTCCGGTTCACTGTCCAGCCTCATCAGTATCGACGCTAAACTTCCAGACTCCGCTGCTCCTGTGCCAGGGGTCGCTCCAGCGCACCCCGTCGGGTCTCGACCGGCGGTCCGGCGTCTCGGCGTCCCTCCTCTGTGAGGGCCCAGACAATAATAGATGGTCTTATAGATCTTATAAATAAATTTTCCCCGAGCCAATCAAGTCTCACCTTTACTCTGATAATAATGGAAGCAGGAGAAATGAATTAAAATTCATGCCCCAGCCGGGACTCGAATCCGAGTGTTACTAGGCAGAGTACCAACCATTACACCACTGCAGCACTATGGTCAACAGTGCTGCACGATCTACCCAAGTAGAGCGCCCTCCCCAACACAAATTTCAAATCCTCAGCTTATTTTCCCGCTACAGTTTGAGTATTGCCAGGGCTCTCTGGCATCGGTATAGCACCCCATCATTGGACGCGAGAGGGAAGTCCTATACAACAGGTGATCCTCTAGACCTTATAATTAAATTTTTCCCCGAGACATTTCTCACCTTTACTATGATAATGTAGGGGGACAATGAGCTGAAAATATGAATTGGAGTTTGTGTTGGGGAGGGCACTGGACTTGTGTAGCTCGTGCAGCAATCTTGGCCGTAGTGCTGCAGTGGTGTAATGATCAGCATTTTTGCCTACCAAGCCAGAAGACCCGGATTCGAATTCCAGCCGGTGCACAAATTTTAATTCATTTCTCCTGCTTCCATCGTTATCGTAAATGAAAGATGGGTCTGCAGCTCCCAACACTTTTGCTGTTCTACTGACCGCTTTTTCATCAAAGATTTCTCTCGCTTGATATTTTCAGAAAATAAAAACACGTTCAGATAGTGACATTTGATGTTAGCTTTTGTAGAAGCAGACCAATAATGGTCGCGCACACCAATTCTGCATTCTGGTCGCTTCTCAGATGAATGGACATTTCTCTATGGCAACCCCACAATAGTGAAGAAGGCTTTCGGAGAGGGTGCATAAATTTACTTCCCGCCAGGCTATAGAAACCCATTTCAGGTCTTGACACGATTGCAAAGTTGTATCACGGCGCCGGCCTAGGCACTACAGTCCGAAACCGCGTGACCGCTACGGTCGCAGGTTCGAATCCTGCCTCAGGCATGGATTTGTGTGATGTCCTTGGGTTAGTTAGGTTGAAGTAGTTTTAAGTTCTAGGGGACTGATGACCTCAGAAGTTAAGTCCCATAGTGCTAAGAGCTATTTGCACCATTTTTTTCTATCACGGAACAGCCAAGGTGTAGTATTCCTGGCTTTTCAGCCATCATATTCGGTTCCAAGAAGCTTTTCTTAGAGTAGTTGAGAAGGCAGCAGTTGCAAGATGACGTAGTGCGGTGTGAGGTGCCGATGATGTTTGGTTTGTGGGCACTCAACTGCGCCCTACAAAATCCCAGTTGTTATACAGTCCAATTTTTTCAAAGTCCGTTTTAGCCACTGCCATAAATTACCCAGTGCCCGAGCAGAGAAAATCTCCAACCCGGCCGGGAATCGAACCCGGCAGCCCGTGGTCCCGAGGCAGCAACACTAGCCCCTGGACCACGATGAGGTATTGATGACAAATTGTATATTATATACTGGAGTCGTCAGAAAGATCAACTAAATTGTGGTCCTTCTCCGCGGTTGACTGCTAGATTGCGCCGGCCGCGGTAGTCTTGCGGTTCTAGGCGCTGCAGTCCGGAACCGCGGGACTGCTACGGTCGCAGGTTCGAATCCTGCCTCGGGCATGGATGTGTGTGATGTCCTTAGGTTAGTTAGGTTTAAGTAGTTCTAAGTTCTAGGGGACTGATGACCTAAGATGTTAAGTCCCATAGTGCTCAGAGCCATTTGACTGCTGGATTCGGAAGTTGCGCTGCAAAATGGTAATCTGCTGTTATTAATATTTGAAAAATTAAACACCGTATTTATTTGAATTTCAAATCAAAGTGTCTCCCAATAGCGTGCTATCATTCCATTACTTCACAAGTATTAATAACCAGTGAATAATAAAGAACTGCAAAACGAAAAGGCAGACGAAGCACTTCGGTGATCTTCGGATCGCGACTAACTTGGATGGCGGGCGAGGTGGTTCGGCTGTAAGATCAGAGCTCGTTCGGCAGTCTCGGAGGACGGACATGTTGTCCGCCTCGGTGTCACTTAAGACTTAATTTGCAGTGTCTAGTTTGTAAACGCGAGAGCTAGTTTGGCAGTGTCGGAGGACAGACGTGTTGTCCGCCGAAGTAACAGTTAAGACTTTGTTTGCAGTATATGGTTATTTGGACACATAGTTGAGAAAAGTGTGATACTAATTACAGAAATATGCAGTCCAGTAATTTGCTGAGGAATAAAAATTCACTTGCGACTCTAAAAAGGACTGTGCAGTTTCTCGTGTTCTGCTAATGAAAAGCGAGTGACGTCCTGTATAAACAAACTGATGGCAAATTTAATCGTTTATTAAGCGATAGTTCCTCACTAAGAGTTTCTTACAGCCTCAAAATGACGGATTCACAACCTACATGCCGTTTTCTGCGCAGGGAACGACGACTGTTGAAGAAAAATTTTGTGGTAAGGTCTGATGGGACCAAACTACTAACGTCATCGGTCCCTAAGCCTACAAACTACTTAATCTAATTTAAACTAACTTACGCCGCGGACGACACACACAAACACACCCATGCCCGAGGGAGGACTCGAACCTCCGACGGGGCGAGCCGCACGGACCGTGGCAAGGCGCCTGAGACCGCGCGGCTACCCCGCGCGGCCACGACTGTAGAAGATTGCAGGTTGGTGAACGTCTGTTACAATTTATGCATTCCAATCAGGGGGTGGAAGCAAATAAGCACCTCGTGTGTACCGCAGCCTTAGTACAAACGAGATCAGTGACATGTCATCTGTGGTAACACAGATGACATGTCACTGATGAGAAAAATGTTTTGAGGGAAGGGGTTTATCATACGCACGTATATGTCAGCCAATCTCTATCCCTCCCTCTCTCTCTTTTTCAACTTGCCGTGAAGTTTGTGAAGATATGGAAACGCATTCCTAGCTGTATGGCTTCGAAAGGACCACTTCCTGCCCTACTTCGTGCACTGACTGTGCCTGAATCATCAATTTCCTTTCCTATTACAGGTGTAATTCTACCACGTCTCCATGGTCACCAAAAAAGTTGCTGCTAAGTAATGGTACATTGAGGATGGAGAAAGTCTGTAATTACTTTGTGTTTTAATTCATAGTAGCTGCTGGATCAAAATGGTGTCTGTTGTTCCGGACACGTGTGAAAGAAAAGATACCTCATAATTAAGTCGAGGATGCCCAATGATCTCATGAGTGCGGATGCATACCACGCTCGGCCTGTTACGGGAATCAGCGAAATGGCGCGAGTAATGAAGACGATGGGCAAGGGACATTGAATTGGTAGTGTGTGGATGGGTTGAAAATTTGGGTCTGCTGGGAGGTGTGCCATGGTAGTCCGTGCAGTTGTGATGGCCCCTGTGCCAGGATGGCGCAGTGGTCAGCGTATCTGCCAAGTGATCGGGAGACCCGGTTGCAAATACCTGTCCGGCACAAATTTTCAACTTTCCCCATTGATTTAAATCAATGTCCAGTCGCAGCCAATGTTTGTAATTCCTTTCTGTCTTAGCGAATAAGTGTAGCGTACTGCGTAAAAATAGGCTAAGTCCACTACTGCTCGATTACACCATAGGCGGCAAATTGCTGGGAACAGTGTCGACAAGAAAGTACACAAGAGTAGCCGTGAAGACGGACTCGTAGGCTGATCACCGCACAAAACAGGAATCAGGCAAAGCAGGTGGCAGACTGAGATTCACTACACAGTCTTAAGATGTAACTGATTCACAAAACACGCAGCTTACTCGTTCGACTGACTCCACAGTAGTCTCCATTAGCATGGCCTCCTCGACGAGTAGGATTAACAGAAGAGTGGCGAATTTCTTCACGGTATTGTTTACTCGGCGGGACAACTTCGCAGAAATGCTCAACAGACTCAAGTGCCACACGTTGAATAAGATACATTGTACATCATGGACATGATTGCTATTGAGATTTCTAAAGGTGACGTTTCAAGAAACATAGGACAACATATTACTTTCTCCCACGTATGTCTCCCGAAATGACCAGGACTAGTAACTTAGGGATATAAGATGTCATACAGAGCTTTATCGACAGGAAGTTTTCCCTAGCGCCAGTCGTCAAGACACTAGAGATGTAAGGCTGGGTGGCACGGGCGGGGAGGGGGGGGGGGGGGAGGGGGGGGAGGAGGAAGAGGGTGGAGATGTACCAGACTTACTCTCCGCCTCACACAGCTTTAGTGAACTAGGAAGTTTCGGTAAGGATGCTGTCTCTAAAATTTCGTGTCCGCAGCTCGTGGTCCAGTGGCTAGCGTTGTTGCCTCTGGATCACGGGCTCCCGGGTTCGATTCGCGGCCGGGTTTGGGATTTTCTCCGCTCGCGGACGGGGGGGGGGGGGGGGGGTTCCGACTTGTCCTGATCATTGCATCATCATTATCATTCATGAAAGTGGCCACATTTGACTGAGCAAAGGTTGGGAATTTCTACGGGCGCTAATAACCTCGCAGTTGAGCGCCCCACAAACGAAACATCATTTTCATCATCATCTCATCTAGAATTTTGTATAGTTCATACTGTCAGCAGACACTCCATACATAAACGAGTTTTCCCTTTCCTTCTTTCCGATAGGCTTTTTCGTAGTATTAATCTTGAATGCATCAGCTTTCCTGTCGTTCCCGTAAGTCTGCATTAGTTTTATTATCAATGTAGCACATATTTCTCTCCTTTTATTTCAGCCTTGGTTTTCTTTAATCTTTACCTGCATAAGGTAGGGCTCGAACTCACATGTTTAAAGAACTTGTTTATTGAATCTACAGGGCACAGCAAAATTCACTGACTACTGAGAACAGAAATTGCAGGTGAAATCTCACAGCGAACAGAGACTGTGCCATACACGGAAGGTTTGGACAGTAGCTGAGGACCAAAAAGGAAACCCCTAAACAAGGAGGATGTAGTCTTCAGGCACACTGATATTTACACTTTAAAATGATGCTAGACTATTTGTTTTTTTAATTTGAGTGAAAAGGAAACTGATGTTGCGACAGTAAGATAATACCGAAATTTTTGTGTCATCACATACGATACCTGTACAGATTGTAGAAAGATACAAATTGTTTACACTGTATCTGTCCAAAAGTAGCCAATGACCAGTGAAAGAAAGCCCCACAGATTTCCCAGAAAATTCGCGCACACAGTATACCTGTCTGTAACTAGTTGGCATAAATTATGGTGGTATAATCTTCCAAAACGCAGGAAACTATGACATACCTAACGCCTTTTCGGTTGATATTCACAACGGTCACGAGCTAGATTAACCTCTAATCTAAAACGTAAAGATTTACACGGACGACCCAAAACTGTAATGACAACTTCACTGTGGATGACTCGTGCTATTGCGCGCACGTGGTGTGGTAGGGAAATGTGCTAAACTGAGTAGAGATGCGTTACTCCAAGTATGGGATGGGTAACTTTTGAGGAAGCCTACTGACGTGGTCGACTTTTTCAAACAACACACTGTTGTGGCCTGGGGCCTGTGTTCAACCAGTGGCGTCGTCAGTTACGACTGTATTGGGCGTAGGGTCACTGGGACTGGATCGTGGATCAACGGGAATGTGTCACCTGGTCGGATGAATTCCGATTCCTGTTACAGCAGGTCGGTGGTCGAAACATGCATGATAATTTCCATCGATTTAAAGGCACTAAACATGTCGGTTATCTGTCCATCATTTCATTGAAAATTCACGTAAAATAATGTGAAACGGAAAAATGAGACTGGTCAGCTCCGGGGTCTGTGACCTTGTCGTCCTGGATGAAAATTGACGTGAAGGTAGCTTAAGACCTGTGCTTAAAAGTTAAATGGAAATCAGGCAGCTGGAAACTGCGGCTAGTCGCTGGAGAGGGGTGCCGGCGGTGCGGAAGCAGAAGTGGGTCCACAGCTGTCAGCTGTATCCACGTCAGCACCACTCAGTGATAGTCTACGGCCGGCCACCATAGTCATTGTGACTGAAATGTGCTCATAAAACTGACGAGTGTGCAGGCTAGAGATGTTAATGAGATAATTAACTTAATGAGGTAAAATATCTACATACATTTCATGGTAGTGCGGATGGAGAAAGTGGCTTGAGGCCACCTGAGGCATAGCTCCCAGCCACAGGCGCTGCTTGCATCCGCCCCTGCCACAGAATGCCGAGGCGCACTACGTTTTGTTATCGTATCCACTTTCCCTCCGAAAACATATGACTTTCTTAGCAGCTGTCCCATCGTCCACAAGTATCTGGGATAGGAAGGTGGTTCAGCCAGCAGCACACTCTCCTTGAGAATATGGGCAATGAGATGAGTACCACAGCTGCACTGGGAGGCAGTCTGGCTTATGTATGTGGAACAGTTGGGTAAGTCTGTTGTGGCCATTACATAGTGAGCACACTACGATGGTTTCTCTCTGAGAGGCTCGG
This sequence comes from Schistocerca serialis cubense, assembly GCF_023864345.2. NCBI lineage: Eukaryota > Metazoa > Arthropoda > Insecta > Orthoptera > Acrididae > Schistocerca > Schistocerca serialis. The sequence goes on along the minus strand of NW_026047628.1, from coordinate 2,899,512 downwards.
AGAGAAGTATGCTACAGCCCGGTGGACCCTCCAATCCCGCACAAGTTGTAGATGGTTGTGACAGTCTGCTATTCTATACATCAGGTTTCAAGAATCTGATGTCGCAGCTGAAATTGCAGGGCTGTGCCTGCTACTCCGAGTTCAAATTTGTCCTTTGTGCTTGCTTCTGATGTGTGAATAAGTTCATTTATTGGAGTGCCCACATGGCTCAGTGTCCAGATAAATGTTAGGGTGCTTCCGAAGCTGTGGAGGCCAAGTAATAGGTGCTCGATGTTGGCATTCAGAAAGTTTCTGGGTCAGATCAGGGGAACGCTACCAACCAAGAAGTCTCTTGTTACAAGAGGTTTGACATATTGTGGAGCCCGTGATGTCACTACCAACAATATTTGCATAAAAGCAATAACATGAGATAATATTCAAACTAATTCACATTTTGCCACAAAAAAATCACGCACACACACACACACACACACACACACACACACGCACACACACACACACACACACACACACACACACACACGCACACACAGAAAGATGGTGCCCCTCTACACGCCCTCCCTCCCTCCTTCCATCCCTATCCCAACACCCTGTTCCACGCTCAGCCTTTACAGCTCCCACAATCACTCAGTCAGTCATGCAGCAAGTGAGCAGGAACATGTGCAGAATTCTATTGTGTAGCTGATGTGCAGTTAAATCAACCTACTGTTGATAAAAACCTATGCTCTGCATATCTAGTACGCAGAGGACAACACATGAATACATAAAAAGGGCAAAAAAAACAAATTTAGGTGTAATGAACACAACCATGAAGTTGTAAATAACTAGATAACTGAAACTAGGCCCCAAGAATCAGTACAGACCTCTTACTGAAATATGTATAGTTAAATGGTTTTCTTATCTGTTACAGGTGGCAGACGATGCCTACCATGAATAGCCGAAAAATATTTGGTACACATAAATAAATGACTCATTTGCAAAAGACGAATTCTTTTCTTGTCTTTATGATGTATCATAATTGTATACGATGTCCATCACTCGTCATTACTAACTTGAAAAGAAACAGCTAACTTATACTGCTCTTCACATCTACGTCAGAGCAGTGAATTAATTTTCCTAGCAGCATATACACTCAAGCGCAAAAGAAATTAGTATAGGCATGCGTATTCAAATACAGAGACATTTAAACAAGCAGAATACGGGACTGCGGCCTATACAAGACAACAAGTGTCTGGCGCAGTTGTTAGATCGGTTACTGCTGCCACAATGGCAGGTTACCTACATTGAAGTGAGCTTGAACGTTGTGCTAAGGTCGGCGCACGAGCGATGGGACGCAGCATCTCCGAGGTAGCGGTGACGTGGGGATTTTGTCGTACGACGATTTCACGAGTGCACTGTGAATATGAGGAATCCGGTAAAACATCAAATCTCCGACGTCGCTGCAGCCGGAAAAAGATCCTGCAAGAACGGGACCAACGACGACTGAAGAGAATCGTCCAACGTGACAGAAGTGCAATCCTTCCGTAAATTGCTGCAGATTTCACTGATGGGCCAGCAATATGTGTCAGCGTGCAAAACATTAAACAAAACATCATCGATACGGACTTTCGAAGCCGAAGGCCCACTCGTGTGCCGTTGATGACTGCGCGACACAAAGCTTTACTCATAGCTTGGGCCTGTCAACATTGAGTGTTGGTGACTGGAAACATGTTGCCTCGTCGCGCTAGTCTCCTTTCAAATTGTCTCAAGCGGATGGACGTGTACGAGTATGGAGAGGACGTCATGAATGCATGGACCCTGTACTTAAGCAGAGGACTGTTGAAGCTTGTGGACGCTCTATAATGGTGTGGGTCGTGTACAGCTGGAGTGATATGGTACCCCTGATACATCTAGATAGGAGTCTGGCAGGTGACACGTGCGTAAGCATCCTGTCTGATCACCTTCATCCGTTCATGTCCGTTGTGCATTCCGACGTACTTTGCCAATTCCAGCAGGACAATGCGACATCCCTCGCTCCCAGAATTGTTACAGATTGGCTCCAGGATCACTGTTCTGCGTCTAAACACTTCCGCTGGGCACAAAACTCTCCAGACATGTAGGTTCTTGAGCGTATCTAGGATGCCTTGCAACGTGCTGTCCAGAAGAGATCTCCATCGGCACGTACTCTTACGTATTTATGGACAGCCCTGCAGGATTCGTGGTGTCAGTTCCCTCCATTTCTGCGGGCTCGCGGGGTCCCTACACGGTATTAGGCACGTGTGTCAGATTCTTTCGCTCTTCGGTGTAATATGTTGATCATTAATCATTGTTATGAAGAAATTAACGTTTTCTACGAGGGTAGTTACGTACAGTCTGACTCAGTCCGCATTTCAGTTGTAAACAACGGCAGGAGTGGCGGTTTTTGCGTCGGAATAGCAAACCAGTATTGTAGCTGTCCCCCACAAGTCTGTTGTCGGAACTCGCTGTCACCCTAGGAGCGTGTGGCAGACAAGCGACTACTTTTGTGTGAAGACTGTGTGCCGGCAGCTGGTCACTCTCGCGCCACACACGATCGTGGCTGTGGTCCGGACGAGCGACGTCGCATTTCCTGTGGTTCAGTCATCCTGCGGCAGACTTCCGCTGCGCTCGCCGTTATATTGTGGCTGCGCTCCCAGCGATGCGCGCAGCTTGTGTTTGCTGCGAGCTACCAGCAGAAGACGATGAATGCAACGGCCGTAGTTCCTTCGCTGCTGGCTCTGTTCTTGGCTAATGGGACCTCGGTGCTGGACTGTCTCTGCAGTCACATCAACAACTCGAATGATCAAGGCAGACGCTGGAGAATGAGGGGTAGTCGGGGTGAATATCAACTATGGTGGCAACACTGCCAACATACGTGTAAGTAATTTTTCGTGCAGTGCGCATTCGCATGACTTGAGACTCGGCTTGGCTTCCACATGCTGCTGTGAAGGAAGACCATACGTTTTCAGTCTAACTGTGTCAATGACTATGTTTATTACGGGCACATTGCACTTCATGTTCAACCTAACATCTTAGGTCACTGTACTTTGTCCATCATTTCGCGAGCGAGGAGATATCGTGAAGTACGATCGGCGAAGGCCGTAAATTAACCATTTACATCCCTTAACTGAGTCCAAAACGTTTTCCAGATATTTCGGAAAAGCTGGAAATGGAAGGTTCCCTAATGTAAACAATAGGTTCTGTATTAACAAAGCATGATCGTGCAGAGGTTGTGACGTACCTTGTCATAATCAAGAATTTTCTTTAATCATGTTTTCTATAATTATGCAGACATCGGAATAGTCAGCAGCAAGTTGCGTGAAATAAATTAAATTTCTTAACTGGTTTCAGGCGCTTAGAGCTCTTCAACAAAATGTTATAACTATCACATTATTTTTTTTCGAACATCAACAACAAGATACAAGCAGCCTATTGCTGACGTCATTGTGTGGCCATTTTTGTATAGGCAGGATGAACCACATGAACACAGCAACATGTTGCGTGCATGTTATCGTTGACGCTCGCAAATAATGCGGTAGTTGTAACCTTTTGATGAACGGCTCTAAGTGCCTGAAACCAGTTAAGGAATTAAATTTCTTTTACACAGCTTGCTGCCGATTATTTCGATACACACAACTTCAGTTTCTGAAGATGGATCAAACACTAAATAATTTTGGGGATTCAGACATGACAGTACAGAACAACTCAAAATTAACGTAGAGCCTGAGAGAGTGCTCTAACTATTCAATGCTTAGTGATACATCGATAAGAATGACAGAGACCGAGACAGTAAGTACAAATTATCGATCGTTGCGCAAGCACAGTGAATCGCAGTCCGGTGCACGTGAGATGATGCGGTAAGTGGAATGTTCCGTCTGATAAGAGACAATGGCGGACGGCATTCTGCGTGCCAGAAATTAACAATCGTCATTTTGCCAGCATGGTGCAGAGAACGTGTGGTTAGTGACAGAAGAGCCAGTGGCGGCTGATGCCTAAAGTGTCGGGTACGGGGTTCTCTAGTTTTACTGCGTTGTGCAATTTACCTTTCCCAATAATTTAATTTTCTAAATTATTTAAAATATTTGTGTAGCTCTAAAGTTTCCGGAAAATGTGGGTGACTACGTTAGTAGCGTTCAATTGACAGTAGCGGTATATTTATAGAGAAAATCCATTCTCCTTTCCTTTTTCGTGGTGGATCTATGACTCTCCTCTTGAAATCTTGAAGCCTGTGAATAATTTCACTTCCCACAGAAAGCACAGCAGAAGCAGACAGCCTATCTTCACCCGTGGTACTCCTAACAAACGCTTAGATCTGCGACAGACCGGGGAAACATCTCTCTACTTCACACGTTGTCATTGGGATAGTAGCTGCTAATTTAAGCAATTTCATGACGTCTCCAAAAGGTTGTTGCAGGTTATTTAAAAAAAAAAAAAGAAAAAAAACTTGATAAGGGCTATTACACATTCGATTTCTTAAAAACTAATCTCCGCCCGAACAGGCCATGAAAGCCCAATCCGCGTCCAATAACGCCCACAGGACACGGATATAGGGGGGGGGGGGGGGGGCATGTGGTCAGCACACCGCTGGCCCAGCCGTATGTTAGTTTCCGACACTCGAGCCGATACTTCTGTATCAAGTAGCTCCTCAGTTTGCCTTACAAGGGCTGAGTGCACCACGCTCGCCATCAGCGCTCGGAAGACCGGGTGGTCACCCATCCAAGTGCTAGCGCAGCCCAATAGCGCTTAATTTCTGTGATCTGCGACAAGTTCGTTGGCTGTTTATAAGTTAGCTTTATTTGAAAAATGAATAGGACTGCACAACAACAGAAATAATTCTTTCGGGAAAATTATTTTTCAGTGAAAGGAAGAAGTAAATTAGAGGCCAATAAGTAGTTCGAGCATTCAAATCTCTGACTGCCGTTCTGAATTTGTACGTCACATATCGTGCTTCTCCTCTGCTACATTCCTTATTATACACATCTCCTCGCATTTTCTTTTTGCTACATTTGGTTCTTCCTCGATTATGATATCAACAACATTGTCTCTAATTTTCAAAATTTCATTTTCAAATGATTCTGTTGCTTGCTTTATTGAAACGGGATAACTGGTGCGCTTTTGTAATTGTCTGTACTAGATGTCCTCGCGTGGGACGTTCATACATATTATAAAAATGGATATATTTCTAATAGAAAATTGGAAAAATGAATAACTAGACAACGCTGGGTTTGTCGACTAGGAATGTTACACATCCCCTTCCTTCTTTTATTTCCAAAATTGGCCTGTTCTCGAAGACAACTGACAAGTTTGGAAATGAGAAAATTTTGCCCCAAATTAAAAAAAAAATTGAAGCTTCCAATCTCTTAGTAGCTCTCCTACTCTCTCATTCATGGAAATACGTTAAACAAAAACTATGAAATTGTTGTTGCTAAAATATCATCCCAATTAACCAAAACCATTGACTTACTACTGCTATACTTTCTCATCTGAATTCAATCAAAAAACCTTAACTAAACGCACATCACATCATGAACTTCTTCTTAATACAAAATATCGTTTATGATCTTCAGCATAGAGCTATTCTTTAAATTTTCTGTAGTCTTGGTATTCAGCACCTTGGCAATTAAATCTCTTTATAAACACTCGCTACACTTATTGATGTCTATATATCATAGGAAATAAACAATACATGTTATCGGTGCAGTGCCGTCCAGCTTTACACAAAACATGTTTTTCATCTAATATCAGCGCACTGACGCCCACTTTCACCTGACAACACTCACATTCTTATTTTTTACTTTATCTAATATGGGTTCAGTCGTATCTGCTTTCACCTAATAATACCGACACCTTTTTTTACTTTTGCCAGTACTAGGTCTTCTATATATATCGTTTACTATCACATAATTCATAAATACTCAGCATCATGTAAGTGTCCTGTATAAAATTCATACATATATGTTACACAGTTTTACAGTATACACAATGTTGCTTTGAAGTAATACAATACTATTTACAAATTCTCTGTTACTGCTGTGCCGACTACAGGGCTTTCATTTGAATTGTTTCCTCGTGTGGCTGGTGTTCCTAACCTTGACTCATTGGTCAGTGCACTCTCGCACCACCTGTTAATACCCGTATACTGCCATTACGCATCAGGCGTGACTCATCCCAGTCAGCACTCAAGTTTATACCGGCCCACGGCGCACCACTATCTTGAAAATGGAAATGATTTGAGAATAGCTCTCATTTTACACTTCAGGTTTTATTTTCATTTCATTCGATAACTTAATTAGGCATTCAAACAAGATTCACAGGTCTTTTGAGAGAACTGAAGATACTATATATCGTGATAACATAAAAAATAGCGAAGCAAATCCTGTTACTTTAATTTGCTCGTAGTTTATTATGGACTTTGCTGCTCAAACATGTAAAAACTATAGAAACATTTCTCATGTGCTATATGCATTTGTACCTCAGTACTTATTATTGTCTGTGTCCTATGTGAGACTCATGTTAGCTGTGAAGGTACCATTTCTGTGTCATGATACAATTAATAATAATGCTTCGGCGGAAATACCTAGCCTACTAATACCTAAATGTGTGGCCGACTTGTCTGGTCGATCCTAAACTCTTTCATTTTAACTGTGGCTCGACTCATCCTAGCCCATATATATATATATATACATATATATATATTTTACAGCGGAAACCTCATCACTGCTTGTAATCACTTTGTTTGTTCTAATTGTATCCACTTACTTGGTTTGGCGCAGTTCTCTTCCTCTGCAACAGCTGCAAGCTAGCTAAAGGAAGAAGTATAGGAGATTGTTTTCTCTGTATAGAGGCATATGTAATTCCTTTGTGTTTCATAAAATGTATGAAAAGTTTCTGTACGCAGTTTGTAGGGTGTTCTTCTGCCTGTATGGATGATGATTTTAGGTCTTACAGCCTGGGTCTGTACTTGTTTTGCAGACTTTATGCTGCCTGTTATCTTTTGTGATACATAAGTATAGTCTATGGTTGAATGCTTAACTATTCGATTAGTACGTCTTTTGCCTTTTTTTATCTTTTGAATATAGAGGAAGGATAGATGGCCGATATTAGTTTAGAATGATGAAGAAGGAAGAACTAATAGCGTGAAAAGAAAGAAAGTAAACTGTTAGTTAACTTGGGTACCTGGTAGGCGTCAGATACCTAGCAATGCAAAGAGTGCTATTGCCCCTGAGGTTACTATTCGTAATATATTTTCATTTCGCTGATTGACATTTCCTCTAATAATTGTTGTGGCGCTTCATTCACAACTCTCTCAAATTCAAACACGTGATCTACCCCCATAAGATGCTTTTTAGAACTGAACTCAGAGCTTCGTCTCTCATAGAAGAATGCAGTATACCTTTGATCATTTTTTGCTGGCGGCCTGTCACAGAAAGTGGCTGTCATGTCTATGTTTATTGATATCTTGAAGACACTAAACTTCGGTTCAGGACCTTCTAGTACCTCACTCCTATCCATTTGTGGTATAATGGCATTTTCATTATCAAACCTGTTGATAACTACTTCCTCCCTCGGTCTGTTTTGTGTGTTTCAAGACCGGTATTGATTCAAGAATGCTTGAACAAATCTTTTATATATTTTACATGTTTTACTGACCTCTGTACCCCATAATTTTGCTTCTCCTTCTAGCCTATTGTCCACGAATTGGATTTCCTGCTGTTCTGTCATGTTGTCAGCTATGATGCCCTCAAACTGACGAATGAAAGCGACAGGACGTATAGTATCTTTACTAGAAAAGTCATGCAATTTGTAAGCATTGGCATTACTGACTACTTCTTTAATATGAACAACACACTTAGATTTTTTTCATTCAGTCCACGTTTCGAGTTTCTGTTTTAACGCAACTTCCACATCACGTATGTTTTTACTCATCTCTCTTAGTTGAGGTATGTTTTCTACCTTCTGTTCCGTTTCTGTCAAACGACCCTGAATCATATTTGTATTGCCATTACAAACAAATTATATTCGTGATACTTTACGGCTAAGGACGGCATTTCCGTCCTTTAAGTCTCTGGCCTGTTTGTTTTGCCTTACGTGCTAAATTTGGTTTGTTTTACACTGATCATTACTTAATTTAATGACTTCATCCCTAACTGGCAATACAATTGAGCTTGTATGAGACAATTTATTTTCGCTGCTTCATCATCAGGTTATGATTAACCTCTTGCTTACACTTATCTAATTTTGACCCCATTCTTTACTCTCATGCTCCATTTTTTTTCACAAGTCCCTATTCTAGTTTCATGAGAATCAACTCTGGTCTCAAAGTATTTAAACTTACTATTAATTTCTGCTGAGTCCTTGTTTCTTGCTTATATTTGATCAGCAAGTAATTTTGCCCTTCCTTTAATTCATTTGAATCCTTTATTATTTCTTTTTGTCCAGATACTAACTCTTTTAACATTTCAGCCAGACTTTTATTATTATCTTGTGTAGGCAATGTATCAGCTGATGCTGTTCCATAACATAATCTACTTGTTGATTCATTAGCAATGATGGTGTCAGAGTCATCACCTCTCATATCACCATTCACCTTACTTAACTAAGTATCAACATTCATGTCATCCACATCAGAATCCACCTCTCTAATTCCACTATTGCTACTACCTGTAATTGTGTTTTCTTAGAAAACTTCTGTTTCTACATCAGATGATTCTGGTAAATAGCTACCATCCGTACGATTTCGTATACTTTCCTCTTTACCTATATTACTAATTTCATTTGGCATGCCCTGTAATTGGCTTGCCTCTTCGATTTCATTACCCTGATGCTGCACTGCCCCTCTACTTCTAAGATTGTACTGCATTTTGCTTTCCCCGACATTTTGTTATTAAGGAAATGATTACGAAATCATTTAACATTATTCTCAAAAATCCCTATGGTTGTTAATACTAGCTTCCTCTCGCTAGATGTAATGTGATTAGCATACACGCTACCTTCTTCTCCGGCGCAATGCTGTTGCTCGCCACATTGTCATTGTCACGTTGGGTGTCTTTGGTTGCCGTAGTCGACCACAGACGGCTATCCTTGCCGTTCGCCGGTCTCTGACGCTGGACGGCAGCTGATGGAGGCCACAGGGATTGCTTCCGAGTCATTCGCCTCGCCTGCTGTACGCTGCTCTGCTAACTGATCCCCGAAGCGCTGATTCTCGTAGTGGTGAAATAAAACGTAATCCGTTTGGACAGCGTACGGACTTATGACTTTACACTTCGATTTGCGATTCCGCGTTTTCACTTTCAAGTGTGTGATGCTGGTTAATTAGCGGCATTTATCGATTTTGTTTTGTAACAGTTCAAAGAAACTTACAAGAGTTCAAACAAGATATAATTTCACAGTTCACACAGTGTCGCTTTTCATCTTTTTCACTGTTCCTACACTATTAGTTTGGGCGTTCTATGATAATCATTACAGTTCACTGTTCTCACTAAGATTTTCACATCTCAGCCGGTTCACACTTCTCGTTAATGGATAGTAGCCTCTTCTTTAAATACAGTTTCCCGGCAAGGGATGCAATGTATAAAAATTGTATGTTGTCGTATTGGAAGTCAGATCTGCAAGCTGGAGAGATGTGTAGAGATTGAATAAGAGTCCCTAGCCGTTCTTTCCTCCGACGGCCGGAGTGGCCGAGCGGTTCTAGGCACTACAGTCTGGAACCGCGAGACCGCTCCGGTCGCAGGTTCGAATCGTGCCTCGGGCATGGATGTGTGTGATGTCCTTAGGTTAGTCAGGTTTAAGTAGTTCTAAGTTCTAGGGGACTGATGACCTCAGAAGTTAAGTCCCATAGTGCTCAGAGCCATTTTTCGTTCTTTCCACCAGCCTGTCGTCTTCTAAAGTTGGGTCCCCAGCGCAGAAGACAGCTCGTCAGTCGTCAGATTTTCTTTGGCGGAGGCTGCTATGCTGTCATCTCGAACTCGATTTTTTTTTCTTCTTTTTGGATGCCACTACCCCAGGTTAGTCTCTGTATCTACAGAGGGCCAGAGCTGTAGTACCGACAATGATGGTAATAGTACGGTAACTTTTCAGACAACTTCCGATATAGAATACGAAACAGAATACACGTCCGGCTCTGAAGAACACTCGTAGCACAGTGACTAGTGCAGCCGAAGTACTTCGTCTCCCAGGCGTGCCGAAGCGACCTGAAGGCGTCCGAAGCGCTTCACTTGTAATACCATTACTCTTATGTTTCTCAAAACTAGTGAAATATAATAAACAAAAACGGTAGGCTCGTAGAGGAAACATGAGAGATTGTCATTCTGAAAACTGGGTTAAATACAATGAAAAGTTTTGAAGCCAAAATGTGCCGACCAATCGGAAGAAAGTTCAGTACAACTGACGGATTCTCCCACAGGACTGGTACATACTGTAGGCTACCATCTGCTGCTTGTACCTCACTCCACTTTTGTACCACATGCTACTTCACGTATATCAAGCTGAATCAAGGCCAACTTCTAGCAAGGTAAAATACTGGCAGCCACAGCCAGGAATATCACAAGGGACTCTTCGTTATACAACTGCATCTGGAACGGCCACTTTTTGAATGAGAGAAGAATATTAGTACCTCTGCAATAGTTCTGACAAATAGTTTTATTTGTTTGGCTAGACTTCTAGCTTGGGCAAGAATTAAGTTCACTCGGTGTTCATAGCAATCCACATAATACATGAAATTACACTGTTCTCTCACAAGTGTTTGGATGCCTGTTGTTGGTCAAGTGTGACACAGGCACCATGATAAATCAGAGATGTTACGTTTTCTTTCTGTTCTTGGACACTGGTGAGTAAATTTTTAGTAGTAGCAGCTAAGGAGGAAGCACCATTACGCAGTTGATTTGGAAATATCCAAAATATTTCAACAGGCTCATCAGTAGATAGCAGGTAACTATATACTACAACCAAATTAAGTTAGAAGCTACTTCAGAAGTTTCGTCTGCTACTGCAGGCACAAAATCTGTCTTAGCTATTTCTGAGTTATTTTGCTCATGACACACATGTAACCTACACTCTAGTAAGTTATTTGGTATATCCTTAGATGTACCTTAAAGACAGCGCATGTGCTCCTTCACAACTGCATCTAAAGATGAAATAAAATAAACCAGCCCTCCGAATATTCTAGGGTTGTTAGATTCTATTGCTTCCTCGTGTACATGTCAGGTTAGTTCAAGCTCGCTGCAGAAATTAACACAACCAATTATCTTGGAAGGAATTGCGATTTTTCCTTACGTTACCATTGTGTCTGCCTGTATTGTGGCTGAAAGCTGAGCTAAGATGTTGCTCAATTTCTATTTTTCCAAGGATTCATATATCTAAATAAGCATTCTTATGTGCAATAGATTCCTAGAGCTTCTTACCCATCTCTGTGATATGGCTCGGATCTGACACGCCAGTGTATGTCCAGCTTGTATTCTTAGCCTCTGCCAACAGCAAACACGGAGAGCAATATAGGTTATTGAAAGGAATGCTGCCGGAAATCCAACTGTTCCTTTTACATTTACTTACATTAACAGACCTGCAGAATGCCTTACCTCGGCTTGTTTGCATTTGTCTTAATTCGAGCTGAGACACACGTGTCCTCGAAGCGTACAGCTGTCAAATTTTGTTTCTAAAAGTTAATGAATGCTCTTCATTCTTATTTGAAAACAAACTTCAAGAACAGACGAATATACATATGTACACTGAGGCGCCGTTAATACCTGAATACACTGTTTCGCGATCGCAGGAAAATCACTCCATTACGATGAAGGCGCACTTGCTAACTGCTTTATCTGTGGGTTGCAGCCTTTCCCTTCGGATTACTTCGTACATTTCCGTCAGAGTCCGACTCGTATCTGAGCTGGTGCTGTCACGAGCGCCAGTGCACATGGTACTAACGACGTTTGCCTTAGCCCTTCCCTGCCGAAGGCAGACCCATGAATTTACTCACGGAGGTTGAGAACAGAAACTGAACTTTGGCAGTGCATGGGCAACGCTTAGGCACGTATAGGGTGACAATTATCGAACCATATGAATAAAAACGTATATTAGTTACAAAACATGGCGTGCACAGACTTTATTGAACATGTAAACGTCACTACAGATATTCGCATTTAGGATGTGACAGGTTCGATATGTCTGCCACCATTGGCGATGATGTGGCTCAGACGAATAGCGAAATTCTGCATCAGATGCTGAAGCGTCTGCACATCGGTGCTATCGGTGACCTGCTGAATGTCTGTTTCCAGCTCAGCAATGGTTTTGGGGTTGTTGCTGTACACTTTGTCTTTAGTATAGCCCAACAAAAAGGAGTCGCATGTGTTCAGATATGGAGAACATGGCCCGTTCCAGAGGCCTCTGGGTACCCCAGAGCCATAATGCGGACCCCAAAGTGCTCCTTCAGGATGCCAAACACTGTCCCGCTTCGATGGGGTGGAGCTCCGTCTTGCACGACCCACATCTTGTCGAAATCAGGATCACTTTCGACAGTGGGGATGAAACTATGCTCCAAAACCTTCACGTAACATTAGGTAGTCACCGATTATTCCGTGACTGGACACTGCTCACAACACAGCCACCCGTTATGAGTAAAGAGGCTTCTCGATTGCGAAATGCGGATTCTCTGTACCCCAGATGGGCCAATTTCGCTTATTGAGGAACCCGTCCAAATGAAAGTGGGCGTCGTCTCTAAATCAAACCATGCATACACATACTAATTCCCATCATGCCCCGCCGTCAACGATGCCGTTTGAGCGTTCAATAATTGTCACACTGTATGCATGCTATTGAAACGACTTGAAAGTTTTTCGTACCATAAAAACACTTTGAAAATGCAGATAAAATGATTTCATATGAGAAACAATCGACGAATGACTGTTTAAACGTATACATTTGTAATTTTGACAATCAACTCTTATCTGTGTCTTCACTGAGCCACTGAACGCACATGACGCGCAGCCGTTGAATGAGGTACCTTTCGGACAGCGACAACTTTTGCTGACGGCGTCGGCAGTTTGAGGGAACAGGATGGTGTTGTAAACGAAGAACTGAAACGGATTACCTCTTAGATGTTGTCCGTGTGGCCGAATGCAATCATACCCCATTAACTATGTAACATTTTTTAACTTTCTCTTATGTGTTCTACAGTCCTTACCGTTGTACCGCTACGCATTAAATGGTTCCAGCCGTCTGCCATCTCTACCTTCATTTTAGAAAGCCGTGTGTTTAGTCGAGGAGCAACTTATAGAGATTCCAGGCTGTGTTGGGGGTGTGTCCCCACGGACGGAGAACGCGAGCAGCCAACGTGGCGAGTTTTTCGGTGCGGTGATCACAGCAAGCCTGGAGTGTGGGCCGTGGCTCGCTAGGAGAGGAGAGACTCTGCCTCAACCCAGTCATACAGGTCGGGTAACACCTTCAGAAGGCGCACTAAACGGCCGTAACTACAGTTTCAAATCTACATTACAATAGGTTCTTTTTGTTACAGAAATTGTGAGGCAAAGTCCCTCAGTCATGGACCACAACTGTGGCGATATTCCGATCGGGTAATCTTCAATGAGTAGAAGGAAAGGTCACCGGAGAATTGGGGCTTGCTACATGGAATGAGAGAGGAGAATGACTGAGTTCTGTAAGAAATTTCAACTAGTAATAGCGAATACTCTGTTCAAGAACCACAAGAAAAGGAGGTATACTTGGAAACGGCCAGGTGATATGTGAAGATTTCATTTAGATTACATTATGGTCAGACAGTGATTCCGAAATCAGATATTGGCTTGTATGGCGTACCCAGGAGCAGATGTAGACACAGACAATGTATTAGTGATGAAGAGTAGGATGACGTTTAAGAGATTAGTCACCAAGAATCAATGCAAGAAGAAGTGGGATACAGAACTACTAAGCAGTGATGAGATACGTTGAACTTCTCTAAGGCTATAGATACAGCAATAAGGATTAGCTCAGTAGGCAGTACACTTGAGTGGACATCTCTAATAAAGGCAGTCACATAAGTTGGAAAGGAAAACATAGGACCAAAGAACGTAACTGCGAAGACACCATGGTCAACACGAGAAATACTTCCAATTGATCGATTAAGGAAGGAAGCACAAAAATGCTCAGGAAAATTCAGGAATACCGAAGTACAAGCTGCTGAGAAATGAAATAAAAAGGAAACGCAGATGAAAGCTGCATGAAAAATGTGAAGAAATCGATAAAGAAATGACTGTAAGAAGGACTAACATAGCATATAGGAAAGTCAAAATAACCTTTGCTGAAATTAAAAGCAAGGGTGGCTACACTAAGAATGCAACGGGAATTCCACTGTTAAATACAGAGAAGAGAGTGGATAGGTGGAAAGAGCACATTGAAGGCCTCTATGAGCAGGGACAGTAGTTATGTCATGCCAATTCTGACGTCATGAGCATTTCCGAGTCAGATTTCCAGGATGCCAACCAACAATCCTATTTCGCAGTTCCCTCAGCCAAAAAATCTCATTTCCCCAGATTGAAAAAACTAAATTCAACATAAATACAATATAAACAAAAATGACAAACAAAGTTGAGCTATTTAAAAAACTTATCGAAAACCAAATTTCCATTTTCTTATTTAAAAATTTTCAGATCTAATGAATTTTATTCTTTGTATTTAAGAACCATCAAACCTAAAATCTCAAAAGATACATTTAACCAAAAACGTTTTAATTATATAGTCAAATTTCCTTCTCTATAAATACAATGGAAGAAATAGGCAAAGAAAGCTGAGCTATTTCATAGCTTAGAAAATTATTGTAAAGGAAAATATGAATTTAGTTTTGAAGATTTGGAAAATTATTGTAAAGAAAATGGTTACTAAAAAAATGGAAATGAATGTATGGGATGGTTGGGCAGGAGGCCCCATCCGGGGATGTTCAGTTGCCAAGTACAATCTGTATTTCACTTGATGCCACATTGGGCGACTTGCATGTTGGTAATCGGTGATGAGGATGAAACGATGGTGAGGACAACACAACACCCAGTCCCCGAATGGAGGAAATTTCCAACCGAGCCAGGCATCAAACCTGGGCCCACTTGCATGGGAGGCAAGCACATTACCACCCAGCTAAGCAGGTGGACAATGGTTACTCAGATGTAAGATTTGTTTTACTTAATTTATTATTTTAATAGGAAAGAAATGAATAGAGAAATGAAGAAGAGCAAACTAAAATCTTAAACTTTAAAAGACCTTCAATCAGTTGCTAAAACAGAATAATTGAAGAATTATTATAAACTTAAAAAACGTGGATTAATTTATCTTATTAAAGGAACTGAAGTTAAAATTAATGATGGTAACGATTTGAGTAAAAATGTCTTTAAGCCAACTACAAAGACCTGTAAACACAAAAATTTAAAAAATTATTCTGATCTTAAAATACAAAAATTAATCGATTTCTCAATAGATCTGAGAAAAAAATTAATAATGATAATGACAATGAGAACTGTTTTCAAAACTTTTAGTAGATAAATATAAAAAAAATTAAACAATAAAGTTGCCAGTAAAATTTACCAGATTTTAAATTTCTAGACAATGATGATTTTTCAAATCAACTAAACAGATTTATAGAAAAGCTTCTGCTTTTGCATCAAGAATAATAACTAATAGAAATAATAATGCTCATAATACTGTGGAATCAGAAGAATTTGTTAATCAAAGAATGGAAGAAATAATCACAAAATCAAAGAATATTTTAATTCAAAGAAGAAAAATTAAATTTAATATGAAGTCTTATAGCAATTTTAAAAGACAAGGAGAAATACAAGAATTTAATGTTAAAACATCTAATCAAGTATTATTAAGAAGAACTGAATTTGATTATTATAAAAAATCAATGAATAAACTATTATCTGAAATGGAAGAAAAGAAAATCTGGGCGGTTTTTATTTCATACAGATAATTTAGAATTAAATGTCAATAGACACAATCCAATTTAGTTTCATCTTATATCGATTTATCAAAAGTAATTCAAGTTAAAAAAAAAAGTTGTAGTTAATGTAAGAAACAAAGATCAAAAAGTTTTCTTTATCCAATAAAATCAGCATTATATCCCATAGAACATGATGCAGAAGGAGTTAGTAAGCATACAAACATTAGATTAGAATAAGACAAAATTTTTGAAAAAGAGAAAATAAATTTTCATTTTCAGTTAACAGATATTCAAGAATTTTAAAAGAAATCAAATATTTCAATTACTGTCCACACATATGAAAACAATGAAGAAGATAAAATTATATATCCTCTTTAACATACACAAAACAAACACAAAAAACATGTTAATTTTCTTTAAATTCGAAATGAAAATAATTCAGGCTATTTGTTGGATAAAAAATCTTTCTAGATTATTTAGTAAACCAAAAGTTACAAATGGACATCAAATTTATCTTTCTCATCGTTATTTAATATATTTTCATTCACAAGAATAATTAGACATTTATGAAATCGATTGTAAAGAACATAAAGATGTATAAATACATATGCCTTTTAAAGATCAAAAATTGTATTTAAAAATTATAGCCATTCATTATGAGTTTCTTTTGTAATTTATGCAGATTTCAAATGTTTATTAAAAGATATTCAAACTAACCAACCAGATCCTGAAAAATATTATATTAACAAAAACATTTACCAATTTAATTGAGTTAGTCAGTTAAATATTCTAATGGACATTATAAAAATCTAGTTACATAAACAGGTGAAGATGCAACAAAAAATTTCGTTGATATGTTAAAAGAAGAATCAAGAGAAATTGCTAGAATATATAGCCATAATGTTACAATTAAACTGAGTAAAGCAGATGTAATTAATTATAAAATTCAGGAAATTTGTCATATTTGTGAAAAAGAAATTGATATTAGAGAAAAGAAAATAAGAGATCATTGTCATTTATAAGGACAATATCGAAGCAAGATTTTTACATACATTTACATGTAAATTTATGGCTTCAAGTACTGATAAATTATTGTTGAGTCTTACAAAAGAACAATTTAGAGAAACAGCAAAATATTTTGAAGATGAACAATTATATTTAATTATTAAAAAGGAGTTTATACTTATGAAAATATGAGCTCTGAAGAAAAACTACAAGAAACTAAACTATCAAGAAAGAACGCTTTTATTCAAGAATTAATTAAGATAATACTTCTAATGAAGATTATCTAAGTGCAAAACTAGTTTGGAAAAAAATTAAGAATAGAAATTTAGATGAATAGACAAGACAATATAACAAATCTGATGTTTTAATTTTAGTAAATATTTTCGAAACTTTTTATAAACTTGATTCATCTTGGTATGTTACTGCAGCAGGATTAGCTTGAGATTTTATGTTAAAAATGACTTAAGTTCAATTAGATTTATTGCATAGTTATGATATGATTTTATTTCTTGAGAAAGGAATTTGAGGTAAAATTCCTTGAAGTATTAAAAGATATGCTAAAATAAATAATAAAAATATGAAAAGTTCTGATTAAAGTTCAGAACCGAAGACATTGGCTTATGACTACATTCTTTTGTGTATCAACAGGTCATGGAACTGTCCCAGTTCTCTGTGATCCTATTCAGTGACAGCAGTGAGTATTCGAACTGTTCGTCTGAGACTCTGATATTTGATGCTTACCATAATGACAAGTCCACATACTCAAACAGAGTTTCCTCTTCCACGCCAATTTCAGTCTGGAAGACACAGGTTATGCGAAACTGAAACAGAGCTTTTCAGACAAGTCGGAAATATTTATTAACTTTTGGACAGAATTTCACTAATTTTGCACAAGCATTTATTAAATAGAGAATTATCCTATGTGGTACTGAATGAAATTTGCGACGGGATTGAGATGGGGAGCACACAGTGTAGATGGAGGGTCGTGGGAAGTGTTTTGGCACTGTTACTGTTCATGTTATACATTAATTAGCAAACAATATTAATAGTAACCTTACACAGTGCAGTTATCTATAATGAAGTGCTACCTCAAAAAACTGCTTAAATACCCAGCCACATATTGATACGATTTCAAATTGGTGCAAACATTGACAACTAGTTTTAAATGATCAGAAGTATAAGACTGTGGTCTTCGCTGTCTGAAACGAGTGTTTTCACAGAAGTACTTGTGTGTGACAGCTTTTGGAGATATGGAATGGGTCGATGACATAGGCTTAGTCAAGGAGGAACTGGTGGTAGACTACGCTTCATCGGTAGAATACTAAGAAAATGCAGTCATTCTATATGGGAGCTTTCTTACAAAACGGTTGCATGAATCATACTGGAATACCGCTGAAATATATGGGGTGCACACTAGACAGCAAAGAGAGGTGATATAAAATGTTTACAAAGAGTGACAAAAGGACTGTTGCGAGTTGTTTGAGTCTCAGAAGAGGTGGCCAGGAAAGTTGCTTGAGCGAAACTGGCAGGAGAGAGAAGTCAGGTAGCCTGTGAGAGCCTACAAAGTACCAGTAATCAATATTAGGTGAGGAATCTGGGATTAACCTATGGATTGCAGCCTTAGCGACCAAGTTGACAGTATTGTGCAGATGCATAGTATTTGTAAGTCATTCTTATTGTGCATAGTAGAGAAATGGAAGGTCAACGGAAAGTCAAAGGGCCACATATAGCAAGTACAATGGAAAGCATCCTCTGCCAAGCACTTAACAGTGCTCGCCAAGCTACTGTGTACCAATATAATACCATTGCGGCACACAAAGGACAGGAAATAACGAAATTTGACTTGTAGTGGTTATACAGTAGAGTAGACAGAAAGGGTGATAACATCTCCAGGTGATAGGGGGTATACAGGGTAATTTAGTACACAATTCTACCACCAGAGCCATCAACAGTGGCAGTAATCCGATCAGGCATCGAGGTAAACCTCAGTTGGCTGACAGACATTGTCACGTCATTCTGTGCTGCTTCAGCTCTGTGCCCGAACTCAGTCTCAGCACCCAGTGACCAGTGTTGCGAATCTCAATCCAGCAAATCATATGAAGCAGAACACTTGAGAATTATTCCACTGGAGCTGGTACGAGCCAGCCTTGGGGTGGAAGCATTGCCTCAATATCTGAGAAGCGATAATGGCCAGCGCCAGCCGACTGGCGCCAGGGAACAAACATGGCTATGTGCCTAGCAGTGCCTGCAGTGCCTGGTCATGCCAGGGGAAATTTCCCCACCACACCTTTTGTGAAAATGGAAGTACACTGAATACGTGACTAGCCTCGCCTAGAGCGTCATAGAAGGTTCTAGAATCCTGCCTGTGACGCCATACGACCCATATAAAAAGGGCTCATGAGGACCCAGTAAGTAGTCGAGATCTGTGGTGTATAACAACGCAGACTCTGTATCATTCTGTACAAGACACGAGACTTGGAACTATTAGCTAGCCTTGCATGGAGGTAGATTCAGTAGATGGGAATTTGACTGATAGTGGGAATGAGCAGCAGTGGCAGTAAGATTCTTCATTTTTCAGATGAGAGGGAACTTGTGATTTATACCCTGCTTCCCAGACCGATCGTCACTGAGTTCTGTACTCTGCACCACCTGTTGGAGTTTCAGAAGCTGCCCAAACTACCTCCACTCGACGAGGAGGTCAGCAGAGGTAACACCCCGAGTTGTCGGAATGCGTCTATCTCACTCCCTCTCTGGACACGACACCGTGCCGAGAGATCTACTGGACTTTGCAGTCAGTCCAACAGTCGAATGCAATCTCTATCGAGGTAGGGTAGAGCTGCACTAGTGACATGAGGTCTACAATTCTTTTGTGGGAAGGTAACGTCTCAGAGACCTCAAAGACACGTCAACTGAATGGTCTCGAAGACTCAGAAACATAATGGCTGCAATCTAATTTACTGGTTACCTGTCGACTATCAAATGGCTCCCTGACTCCAGGTAACGGGCAAGGAGGAGAATGCCGAACGCAACTTGGCACCCTCAACTCTGCTCGGAGCCACGACACACGGGTGCGTCTACTGCGATGCTGTACTCTGAATGGGGGCTCATCAGAAAAGACGACACGGTGTGCTGTAGTGTCCCAGGGCAGAGTACTGTCTGCGCAGCTCTCTCTGCTTCCTCGTCAAGAGGAGCTACGGCAGTGGCCGCTGTGCCGACAGCCACCTGAAGTGCTGGTCATTTGTTCGTGAAAGCAGTGTCGACTTTCGTCGACTGGTGCTCTCTTAGCGTTTCACTTTGGGTGCCTGCTAGTACAGATGGAGGCAGAAGAATTCAGTGACAGCGTGTGTGAGTAGTCGGAGCGCAGACCTCTCGAGGTGACTGAACGACGTTCCACAGATGACGACACGCTGAGCGGAACTCGCGGGACGCTGGAGCCGCCGTCCGCCGCGGTGCCGGCCGTGGCCCGCCTGGCAGCCAGCATCTCCAGCTACGGACCGCCGCCGCCCCCTGCAGCAGAAGGGGAGGGCGAGGTCTGCGACGGCGCCCTGGCGGCTCTCCGCCGCCTCTCCTGGGACGAGGCCAACCAGCTCGGCGAGGGGCTCAGCTGCCGAATCTCTGCCGACTGTATCGCCTCCTGCCCTGTACCAAGGTGAGTACACCACTCGACGCCGTAACTACTGACCGTACGCCTAATCACATTCTCCTGCGCCCAGGTTCCCGGCTTCGATTCCCGGCGGGGTCAGGGATTTTCTCTGCCTCGTGATGACTGGGTGTTGTCTGATGTCCTTAGGTTAGTTAGGTTTAAGTAGTTCTAAGTTCTAGGGGACTGATGACCATAGAAGTTAAGTCCCATAGGGCTCAGAGCCATTTTTGAACATTCTCCTGTCCGTAAATTTGTTCTGTACGCTATCACCTACTTTCCCTGTTTTCCGAGACCAACCAGCCGCCAGTAACCACACATTGGTCAGATACAAGGAGACAGCAAGCTAATACGCTGCCTCCTCCGTTGACAGTGGCCACCGAACTGTCGACGAATGTGCCTTCTGGAATTCGTACCACTCTGCTCGCTATCTCTGTATATTGCTAAAGGAGACACTCTGTTGCCTGATGATGATCGTCAATGATTGAAACCGGTACCCATCAATAAAATATTATGCGGTTGACACTAATTGCTTTACTCAAATTGAATTTAGGTAGCTATTTCCCAATCCTTTAGCAAAAATCTATAAAATTACCGTGTTATTAGAGATGACAACAGTCACAGTGTAGCTTGATGTCGGTTTTATCTGTAAATAATTTCAAAAGTGAACAAAAAAACACCGCTAACAGCTAAATTAATTACCAGGATTGTCCAGGAAGTAATGCTCCGCATTTTCTTTTCTTCAACAATTCTTTATCGAACATAATGAGAATTAGACTCATGAAGGAGTGGTGTTTTATCTACACACCCTATTTTTCCACGTAATCTACATTCCGTTCTATGGCCTTGCTACAGTGCAAAACAAGGGCGTGTATGCCCTGTCGGATCAATCCTCGTCCTGGTGGCGGAGGCCGTGCTTCACTGTGTGGATCACGCCCCCATCGTCTTCAAAATGTCTTCCGCGAATGCCATCCTTCAGTGCCCCGAACAAGTGGACGTCCAGCTCGGCCCCGCTGCAACATGGCAGGTGTGACAGCGGTGCACGGTCTCCCCGATCGCCATCTGGTGACCTCACCCTCCGTGTCCAGCTACTAACTGTACTTCTACCGACAGCAGATGCTCCATAGACGATGCACAAGTGTTTGTGAATATTTCCCACAGTTTCTTTCTCTACAGTGAGAAATTCAACGACGGCACGTTACTTGTAACGTACATCGCCTACAGATATGATTTTGAAACTGTCCTGAAGCTACGCTATCTGTAACGGAAACTTGGCTCGCTCACTTAGTAAACTTCAAATAATACATACGTAACAACTCAGCTTTCGGCTGAGAAAAAAATGCGGTGCATTACTTTCTGGGAAAGAAGCAACAGTAGGGTCAACATTCTGCACCACAAGGTAGTACTAATACTGCGTATCATCTGCTATATATACGTCATTAAAATCTTGAACATGGCACTAGTCGGTAACTGTAAAATTATGGGAGCCATGGGAATGACACAGGCAACCAGTGGCACAAGAGAAGTTTATTCAAACTTTTACCTAGATATACTGTTGATTAAGCCTTATGGCAATGCCATAGCATTTATATTGATCATTTTACTGTTGACTGGGCCTTATAACTTGATGTCTCTTTTCAGACAATATGCAAGGCGTCTTACTACTTCTTCCGAGGAAGAGAGCTTTATACCTGTCGAAACCTATGTAAAGGTCTGAATAAACTTTTGACATGCAAATAGCTGGCTGTATGATTCCTATTGTTTCCATACGTCATTAAGTTATAGTAAGGCAGTCAGCTTGAAGTCAGCTTTTGCGTGAAGGATCACACAATGACATCACGACCGAGCGAGGTGGCGCAGTGGTTAGCACACTGGACTCGCATTCGGGAGGACGACGGTTCAATCCCACGTCCGGCCATCCTGATTTAGGTTTTCCGTGATTTCCCTCAATCGATCCAGGCAAATGCCGGGATGGTACCTTTGAAAGGGCACGGCCGACTTCCTTCCCCATCCTTCCCTCATCCGATGAGACCGATGACCTCGCTGTTTGGTCTCTTCCCCACAAACAAACAACAACAACAATGACATCGCGATATCACCGCCTCTAGCCTCTAAAATTCCGGCAGTTCGGCGAGGAAGAGAGTATTGAAAGTTTCTTCAAATAGGCAACATCCACTGTCCTCTCACTGATTATTGGATCCCATTGAGCTACCAATGTGCAGACATGTCAGCCGCTGTGTCTCAGTTGCCGTTCCAAGCAGTACCCTACAGTGTCAGCAGCGCTAAGATCGGACTGCCTCGTGACCATCTCGAGGTGCTGTAGGGTGCTGGAATGTTTGTTAAGCGAGGAACGTACACATGGAGACCTGGGAACACGACTGTTGCCATCTTCTACAATTCGAATGTCCACAGCATATTCATCAGGAAGAAGCAGAAGATAGTACAGCACTTCATTAGTAGGGCAAGGAGAGGGTAACCCCAGGGAGAGCGTCACCCCAGGTAGGGTGTCACCCCAAACTGCCGTTCTCCAAGGTGGCGGCTGTAACGTCAGCTGACGACGCGATTGACGTCATTCAAGATGGCTGCTTTTGGTGGGAAGATAGGTGAATTGGGCTACCTCCACTAACATAAGAAAATCACGGCTACCTCCACTAACCGAAGTCACCTCTTCCTAGTAAATGGATATAGGTCTTTATTTAAACAATTAGAGATACTACCACCATCAAGTGTATTCGCCATCCTCTTGGAAAATGTGCGCTAAGTTTTTAGAGCAAAATTAGCGCAGATTTTCCAAGAGGATGACGAACACAGTTGATGGTAGTACTACCTCTAATTGTTTAAATACAGACTTACGTCCACTTCCTGGTTCAAGTTAACCTTAATGAGTGAATACAAGATATGGTGACGGAAACACCGCCATAACACCGTGGAACCACCACCGGCATGGACCAAATCCTACACACACTGTAGCTAATTAGACGCCTCATTGGGCCGCCGGTCTACCGGGCACCTCGGTAATTCCAGAAGAGGCGAAATCGCGACTCGTCTGGCGACGCTGTACGCCCTCACTGTCCATCTCTGTGTTCTTTGGGCCACTCGACACGCGCAGCTGTGTGTGAGTGACGGTCTCCGACGCGAAATGTCGAGTCTGTGCAGCTGACTTCGCGATGAACGCTCGGTATCTGGTTCAGATGGACCTGCAGACACTGTCAGCGGCAATTCGCTTCTGGCTTGAAACTGATCGATAGTGACTTGAACATTCGTCTCCAGTCCCTGTCGGCTATGATCTCTTAACCTTACTGTTTTTATGCTACCTTACATCACTGTCAGTGGTTCACCATTCCTTGTATATACTTGGACAGCCCACATTGAGGCACCAACAAACCGTGTCACTCTACTGGTGCTGTGGTCGTGCACACGTCGGAACGCATAGTTCCTTTCTGCCGTTCCACGACTTCTCCACGTCGATCCATGTGACCGTGCAGATTCCACGCCAATGACTTGCATGCACAGACCGCGATCGTCGCCTCGCTCACCACTGACATTAGTGGTGGAGGGTCACATGACTGACTGGAACCTCCCCTGCACCACAGCATGCTGCACTCCAAAGCGACGCATGTGCTCAGCTAAAGGGCGACCGACATTTTGTCTGATGAGCTTACGTCATGCTTTCGAGATGATTTGGGCTTCGTAAACTTTTAGCCTATACTTAACTCGCCTAATGATAAGTATAGTGCTTGAAATCAGCTTGTGGCTGCCGAATTGAAGGAAACAATCTTTGCTAGTTTTCAATTTCGCTTTTAAGTTGTGTACCATAATCAGTGGCTTCATTTCTTTCTACAAACGAAATGTAGTTCTACAATCACCGCGCATGTTATGTTATTACTGTTAGAGGCATACGTGTACTGTTTACTGAATATTTCCAAACTTCAAGTCTTAATTCCTCTTTTGCAAAGAATTTTACTTTAATATCGCAAAGGAAACAGTTTCCTGATGTTCTGCAGCTATTATTTATTTAATCACAAACAGGGATTCAGCTTGTTATGCTATCTTTAACTGACAACAGGACAGGTTGCCATTCAGTTAATAACAGCTGCACAACATTGGGAAAATGTTTCCGTTATGTTCTGTCAATCATAGAACGATAATTCATTTATTTAATTTAATTTTCTGTCAAATGTGGTTATGTCCCCGCTATATTAATTAGTGAAATACATCTTGACATGCCCATAACGTATTAAGCGAGCTAATAAGGTTGCTAAAAGGTTGATCTGTCATATTCAAAAGTATAATTTGTTTAGCAAATAAGACACTAAAGCAGTAGATAAGTTATCCCACTTCGGCAGCAACGTAACTGTTGCAGGTGAAGCAGACAGGGTATAAAAGGCAGACTGGATGCAGTTCGAAAAGCATCTCTGGTTTAGAGGAAATTATTAAAGTGTAATATTGATTCAAATGTTAGGAAGTAATTTCTGAAGGTATTTGTCTGGAATGTAGCCCTATACGGAAACGAAACATGAATGATAAGCAGCTGCCACAAGAAAAGAATAGAAGATTTTGTAATGTGATGCTAGAGTAAACTGCTGAAAAATAGGTGGGCAGATGGTACAACAAGAAGGAGGTATGAATGGAATTACAGACAAAAAAGTATAGCACAACTTGACTAAAAGAAGTGATCAGTTGACAGGACGCCTCCTGGGGCCTTAGGGAATCGATCGTTTGGTAATGGAGACAAACTGTAGGCAGAAAAAATTGTAGAAGAACACCAAGTGACGAGTACAGTAAACAGGTCCAAATGAATAATGCTTGCAGTAGTTATTTGGAGATGAATGGTCTTTCATAGGACACAGTGGCATGGAGAGCTGCAGCAAACCAGTCTACGTGATAAACACGACAGCAACAAATAGCAACGATAATTATAACAATAATTATAATGAAGCAGTTTCACATTCGATATACGAATAATGGGACAAACAAAGATCTGAATCTTGCTGATAGATGGAAACTGTGTGTCAGGCTGGGACTCAAAACCACTGGTCGTCTCCCTTTTGTCGATATTGTTCTCACCAACCGAAATATCGAGACAGGACTCAAGAATTGTACTTACAGATTCCATTCCAAGAGGACCTTTCGCTGACACCTCACTCTCGGAATGGTACAAGGTCAACTATGGCGTTTTGATACAGATGTTCACTGCATCTCCTTTGAATGGTTTGGGTGAACAGTAGAAACCCACATCAGGGTAGTGGGATTAGGTATCCTTGTTTGATAAACAGTTAACCAGCTTTCCAATCAATTTTAAAGACTTACACCTCTTGAGGTAGACTTGAAGCGCTCAGGTATCAAATTTATTGTCGAATATTCCGTACGTTTAACTTACCTATACTCTTTCAATGCAAGTAGAGCTGAAGTACTTCTGCAAGAAATGATACATTGCCAGCAGCAATCTTTCAGCTTACGTTTGTAGAGTTTAGGTTCGACACTACCAGACATCAGTTCCTTCTTTTGCCTTGTCTACTCTGGATGCCTGCTGCTGTTGCTTTCAAACAAGTGCACATTGGCATCCAAAAATCTTATAAGTAATTAGATGTACTGTCGGTGTTAGGGCGAAAATGTCACACTCATTAAATGAATGTGTACATGATATGTGTGAATTACTCCACAAATGATATGGGTAGCTCGCATTTGGGCTTCATTTATATGAGTTCTTTTCAAATATTATCTCACATAACGTGATGATAAACAGTGTTCCAGGAAGTACTGGCACTATGGGCGGTCTTTTCATCGTAAGTGCAGCTTTATTTAGACTCTCGAAATGTTACTTTGAATCTACTTTCGGTCACAAAAACTCAATGTGTTGTGATGCATTGATCGCAAAACTACTGTAAGATTTTTATGTCAGCAAAGACTGATTTGTTCATAAGAAAGAGGGTGTGCAGAGTGTTATTCCAATCAAGTGTCAGCCCAGTAGCTATAAAGTGAGAGTTACTTCCCTCCAGAATAATATGTACTACATCATTCAGTTCACAATTTGAATCTATAACTATAGTGTTTGTGCAATTCCAACATTTTGTTGGTATCAGGGTCAGCAACTCAACATATTTATATTTTATTAATTAAGCTTTCCATCAGAGTGACAAATAATATTCTTATTAGTGATTAATTTCAAATGTTTTCCTTCACTGTCAAACCAATACCTGCATTTGTAATTTCGTTTACATCAGGCTACTATAACAAATGTCATTTGACCCTATTAAAACTGTCTTGACACGTTCAGTTGTTTACGCATAAAAATTTTACTGTTCTGTCCAAGAACATAACTACCAAGGAATAAAATAATACAAGAAATTCTCTAAGGGGATTAAAGAGACAAGTAAAGTCAATTGTTCACAGGGGCAGTTAACAACTAGCTATTTTTCTTAGACGGTAGTATTTCTCAGATAACAGAGAGTAGAGGTTTGGTGAACAAAGTAAGACAAGAAAATAATGATAAAATCACTCTGTCTTTTCCAAGTCACATTCGCACTATTTTTTACTGGAAATGCGAACATCTTTCTAAGCTCAACATCTCACTCATTACAGAGTGGTACAAGCTCAATTTCTCAGTTGAGTTAATCGAAAAAGTGAGACTACACATCATCATCGTGACCCTGATGTCTGTTGATGGTGTGCATGTACAGTATGTAGAGTGTGTAACACTAGATTTTTATGTTACAAAGTAACTTCATTGTAAGAATACATACACAAATAATTATTGTTCATTAGAAGAAAATAGGACGACGTTGCTCTGTTTCTAGTTTTGTATGCAGGATGATGGTGGCTAAGTCCCATCCGGATATTCTGAATTTCTTATTCTGTGATTTCCCTAAACTACTTCAAGCAAATACCCACTCGTTTCCTCTTATAAAGTCACGTCCGACTTCCTGCCCCATCCTTACCAAACTAATAATTATCCACATGTCCGTATGTACGAGTCACGTTTTCTGTTATCAACCTGTAAAGGAACCAAATGTTCAGCTGCTTTGTAAAGTGATCCTTGGGCGAATAAACTGGGTAGCTCAAATGCAAAAGCCCCTAACTGCATAGTGATCGATAAAAACTCGTCCCATCGAAACGACTAAAGTTAAAGATTTCATTTCTTTTCTAAAATTGAGTAAAAAAATTTAATTACCAGGTATTAATGGCTGAAATTTGCGATTATGTTTTATACGTTAAAATTTTAAGTGAAATATTGACTTCGCAGTTATTACAACCGATTTATGAAGTTAGTGGGTTTTGGAAACGTATCGATACAATTACAAAACAAACATTCGGTTGTACGACGCGCTATTTGGTGTTATGTTAGGACTGACAGAAATGTCGAATTTAAGTATTGCGAATATAAACAGAATATGTTTTATTTTAAAGAGAAGTCTAAACATTCTACAAAATTGGCTTATAAAGATAAGAAGGTGACATTATTTTACCAGGTGGAACTGACTTACTTAATGTCAAAAAGAGAACAAATATGAATGTTCAACATTAGATTCTTTTAAAAAATACACCATTGCTTTCTGAGATCAGAAAATATTTTAGAAAATTAATAATCTCCAAATTGCATCTTAGTGAAACATCAACACACTTTTAGAAAATAATAAAAGTGGCTGCAAGTTGCATCTTTGTTAAAACAGCGACAAAAGAGTCTGGAAAATGAAGTTAGCTGAAAGTTGGTTTTAAGTGACATGGACTTCAACACTGCCCATCAACTTAAAATTGCTTCCGGCTTTTATTGATCGTTGGCAGTGGCAGGAGCGACTGTAGAAGTGCTTCGAACTCGTCTAACAATTCGGCGTAGAATTTGAGTTGTCGAAGGTCACACAGTCTTCACAGAAGTGGAGCTCCAATAGCTTTTTCACGTCTGCCAGTTTGGCTTTCGAAAGTCCTGCACCAGATGTGATTGGTTTTGGGCCGTTTCCTCTGCTGAAATTTTTTCCCCTCTTCAGTGTGGTCTTCCCTTCTACAGCTTCAGTGTTGTAAAAGAGCCCACCATGAACGAGACAAATCATCTTGTTTTTTCTTTTCGTGAACACGAGTTTTTTGCTTTTTGAATCTGGAATTGCTGGTTACAAGTAACTTTCACTAATCCTTCCACGGATGCCATAACAAATAGTGTCAACATAATTTTCATTGCATAACATGGCTTTGGCAATACTTTTCATGTTCTTAGCGCTCTGTTTTGGAAACATTTCTTTTCCACTGATCAGGACGCCTCTTTCCTTTCTGGGAGGATCCCTCTATTTCAATTACTTCCACTTCGTTTGTACCACCTTGTGCATTTAAGCCATCCACAAAATCACTTACTTTTTCAAAACGCTCACGCAAAACACATCAACAAACATCCTAGTGATCAGCTGAACTGTGATTATCGGCGTGTATATCGACAACGCATCGGTAACAAGAGCTTAATTGTTGCGTAGTCATTCGCTACAGTGCAGCCAACCATACTCTGAATAAAGAAAAGTATCCCTTCTTAATGTAACAGACTGAAAGGTAGCTTTCAATGTCTAGATTGGTGAGTCTGATGTCAGCTGGCGTGCTTTACATCCAGACAAGGCATGGCCATCGCCATGCCTATTGAATTTGGCGGGTTTTGAAAACGTTGGACATTTAGCGGGCCTTGCGATCGAAGACAACGGGCAGTTAGCGGCTTTTGCAACCGAACAAGATTTTCTACAGTCAATTTCAACGGTTTATAGCGGTGTTTTGCACCCTGAAGCCTATTCCATCTTGAAAAAGCTGAAAAAATGTATACGGTAATGTGCTCAAACCGGAATGGAGAGTGTCTTGAAAGGAGGCTATAAGATGAATATCAACAAAAGCAAAACGAGGACAATGGAATGTAGTCGAATTAAATGATGGTGAGGGAATTAGATTAGAAAACGAGACGAGATGAGTTTTGGGCAGCAAAATAACTAAGGATGATCAAAGTAGAGAGGGTATAAAGTGTAGACTGCCGATTGCAAGGAAAGTGTTTCCTGAAGAAGTTTTATACACGTATCAAAAACAGTTTTGCATCACCTCGGTTGTCAGAACACCACGTTGACTGCGGATATTATATCACAGTCAAATTCCCTTTGACCGTTCAGCGTGAGCAGCTCCTATTAGACGGAGGGGTCCGACAGCCGATCATTTCCAGTCATTCCACCAGGAAGGTGGTACACGGATCGTGTTGTCTGTAGTTCAACCCTGCCAAGACTGTCCGCATTGTTGCTTTGTGCCAGGAAGGGCTCTCAGCAAGGGAAGTGCCCAGGCGTCTCGGAGTGAACCAAAGCGATGTTGTTCGGACATGGAGGAGATACAGAGAGACAGGAACTGTCGATGACATGACTCGCTCAGGCCGCCCAAGGGCTACTACTGCAGTGGATGACCGCTACCTACGGATTACGGCTCGAAGGAACCCTGACAGCTGAGTAATGCTTTTCGTGCAGCCACAGGACGTCGTGTTACGACTCAAACTGTGCACAATAGGCTGCATGATGCGCAACTTTACTCCCGACGTCAATGGCAAGGTCCATCTTTGCAACAACGAAACCATGCAGCGCGGTACAGATGGGCCCAACAACATGCCGAATGGACCGCTCAGGATTGACATCGCGTTCTCTTCACCGATGAGTGTCGCATGTGCTTTCAACCAGACAATCGTCGGAGACGTGTTTGGAGGCAATCCAGTCAGGTTTAACGCCTTAGACACACTGTCCAGCGAGTCCAGCAATGTGAAGGTTCCCTGCTGTTTTGGGGTGGCATTATTTGTGGCTGACGTACGCCGCTGGTGGTCATGGAAGGCGCCGTAATGACTGTACCATATGTGAATACCATCCACCGACCGATAGTGCAACCATATCGGTAGCATACTGGCGAGGCATTCGTCTTCATGGACGACAATACGCGCCCGCATCATGCAGATCTTCTGAACGACTTCCTTCAGGATAACAACATCGCTTGACCAGAGTGGCCAACATGTTCTTCAGACATGAACCCTATCGAACAGGACTGGGATAGATTGAAAGGGTCTCTTGATGGACGACGTTACCCACCAACCACTCTGAGGGATCTACACCGAATCGCCGTTGAGGTGTGGGACAATGTGGACCAACAGTGCCTTGATGAACTTATGGATGATATGCCTTGACGAATGCAGGGATGCATAAATGCAAGAGGATGTGCTACTGGGTAGTAGAGGTAGCGGTGTTACAGCAATCTGGACCACTACCTCTGAAGGTCTCTCTGTATGGTGGTACAACATGCAATGCGTGCTTTTCGTGAGTAAAAAAAAGGGCGGAATTGATGTTTATGTTGATCTCTATTCCAATTTTCTGTACAGGTTCGGGAACTTTCCGAACCGAGTTGACGAAAAAAGTCTTTTGAAGTGTGTAGATTTAAATGCCAGGAAGTTTTTCTGAAAGTATTAGTATGGAATGTAGCCATGTATGGACGTGAAAGATGGACGATGAACAATTTAGACAAGAAGAGAGTAGATTATTTTGAAATGTCGTGCTACCAAAGGATGCTGGAGATCAGATGGGTTGATAGCGTAACTAATGATGTTCTGAATAGAATTGGGGAGAAGAGGAATTTGTGACAGAACTTGACTAGAAGAAGGGATCGGTTGGTAGGACACATTCTGAGGCACCAAAGGATCACCAATTTAATACTGGACAGAGGCGTGGAAGGTAAAAATCTTAGACAGAGAACAAGAGATGATTACATTAAGCAGATTCAGAAGGATGTAGGTCGCAGTAGTTATTTGGAGACGAAGAGGCTTGCAAAAATGCATTTAGCGGCTTTTGTATCTGGGCTACTCAGTTGCACTACACCTGCTACATGAACAGGGATGAGGGTGGTTGAGATTGGCTGAAAGTGTCAGTACGTCGTGTTGGGAACCCTCTCCACACTCATCATGTGAGCTCGCGGGGGCCGCCGTCCAAGACCGTGGCGGTGCAGGCCCGAGAAGCGACGGCTCGACCACTGTGTGGACAGCACGCCGAGGGTCACTGGAAGGCGCGTCCCAGCGGAGCTGCTGGGCTTCTGTTGTACGTGTCAGACATTAATGATCTAGCAGACACAGTAGTGACGACAGATTCCATGCAGACGATGTAGTTGTCTGTAATAAAGTGCAACGTCAAAGCAAAAGCACCACTTATAACTAGTCAAATCTAGATAAGGTTTTAACTCTATAGTTGGGCAGTATCAGATATCACAAATTTCTTTGGTTCTGCATAGTGAACTGGCTTGCGCGCTTTCGAGAACTGCTTGAAGCTTCTCAAGTGTAAGCGTTGTTCTCCCATGTCCTTCACAATAAAAGCTATGGATTGAGCCACACCTTAGGGTGGCAGAGATGTTCTTTGCTCGTACACGTGTCACACACTGTTCTGTTTTCTTTGGCAGGCTCCTCAAATTCTCTCCACCCGTGCTTCTTTCTGTTTATTGACGAGTGCTATATCGGAAGGAAGAAAGCTGTTTCCACTAGCTGAGGATTCGTAGGGGAAAATTCTAGGCCTTCAAAGAAAATGTTCCTCTTCTTTTTGGGACTTACTTCATTTTCATGAAAAATGATTTCAGTTTTATTCCCGCTATATCCGTCAGAGCATCGAATACAACCATCGGCCATCTACTTGTCACCCATGCTATCGAAGTCGCACCTCCCAGTTGATCTTTTGTTACATTGTAATCCTAGCCTTATTGCAACAAGTTCATCAGCCGCTCTCCTTTTTTACCTTGAGCTCTTGTCGTCAAAGAGGATACAGCGTAGAAGGACACGACTCTTCTGTAGCTCATCAAAACACTCGTGATCCCCATACCAGTGCCGCCTGCTCTCCACAGTTCCGTGACATTAGTACAGTTTGTTCTCTTAATCCCAAAGATGTAAAACAACCAGAGATATGCCATTATTCCACATCTTGTAGTTTGTTTAGCGTCTTCTTCTCTGGAACATTGTACACGTTCTTTCTTCCACTGAATACAAACTTTTGTGCATCTTACTATCTCGTCAATTATTTCCAGGCTAAGTACTGTCATTTTCGCTAGGACCTTTAGAACCAGGAAATATTTTTACAATATTCTTTCTGTTTTGTTTCTGTGGCTGTACTGGCACATATTTTATTCCGTTTTCATGTTCCTCCCTCCCAATAAAAGCGTCATCTGCGGAGAGTGACTGTTAATGGGTGTCATCTGAACGGTGTTCTCCTTCAGAATGCGAATCGCTGTCAGTTCGCGCGGTGAGTTCCTGTTCTTCCTCAGAATCTTCGTCATTTTGGTTACCGGGTACGGTGTTGAACCCTAGATCCTCGTTGAGTTCACTCAAACTCGTCGGTTAGCTTTCATCTGGTCTGCACAGAGTGACAAGAACCCGCTTGCTGAGTTTCATACACCATGTGATCAAAAGTATCCGGACACCTGGCTGAAAGTGACTTACAAGTTCGTGGCTCCCTCCATCGGTAATGCTGCAATTCAATAGGGTGTTGGCCCACCCTTAGCCTTGATAACACCTTCCACTTTCGTTGGCATACGTTGAGTCTGGTGCTCGAAGGTTTCTTGGTGAATGGCAGCCCATTCTTCGTGGAGTACTGCACTGAGGAGAGGTATCCATGTCGCTAGGTGAGGCCTGGCACGCAGCCGGTGTTCCAAAACATCCCAAAGGTGTTCTACAGGATTCAGGTCAGGACTCTGTGCAGGCTAGTCCATTACAGGGATGTTATTGTCGTGTAACCACTCTGCCACAGGTCGTGAATTATGAACAGGCACTCGATTGTGTTGAAAGATGCAATCGCCATCCCCGAATTGCTCTTCAACAGTGGAAAGCAACAAGGTGCTTAAAATATCAGTGTAGGCCTGTGCCGTGATAGTGGCACGCAAAACAACAAGGGGTGCAAGCCCCCTCCATGAGAAACACCGCCACACCATAACACCACCTCCTCCGAATATTAATGTTGGGACTACACAGCCTGGCAGATGACGTTCACCATACCCACAACCTGCCATCGGATCGCCACATTGTGTACCGTGATTCGCTACTCCACACAATGTTTTCCCACCATTCAACCGTCCAACGTTTACGCTCCTTACACCCTGCGAGGCATCGTTTGGCATTTACCAGCGTGATGTGTGGCTTATGAGCAGCCGCTCGACCATGAATTCCAAGTTTTCTACCTATTACGCATTACGACCCTCTTCAAATGTCGACGGTCTCTGTCAGTGAACAGAGGAAGTCGGTATGTACGCTTTTGTGCTATACGTGTCCCTTGACGTTTCCACTTCACTATCACAGCGGAAACAGTGGACCTAGGGATGTTTAGGAGTGCGCAAATCTCGAGTACAGATGTATGACACAAGTGACACCCAATCACCTGACCACATCCGAAGTTCGTGAGTTCCACGGAGCGCCCCATTCTGATTTCTCACGATGTCTTAAGACTAATGAGGTCGCTGATATGGTAGTAGCTGGCAGCACAATGCACCTAATATGAAAAACGTGTGTTTTTGGGGCATGCTTTCGATCACATGGTGTACTTTGTTGTGCGTAAAAGATAGAGAAATGAAAGTAATATTATTTACGTGTCCGAGTGCGTCGCGTACCTTCTATACTAAGGGGGCAGATTGTTTTATATTACTGCTGCCCACTTGGACGCTTGACAACACATTTACCCCCGAGTTAGCTGAAGCAATAGTGAAGGAATAGGTACGGTTCACATTTATGTAACAATGATGGAATTTTTTTCATTTATTATGCAGAGAATTGTACAAGACAATGTTATTTGTGGTTGGCTCTCCTTACACTCAGAGTCGCCCACTCGATGTTTAAACTGCTGTAAAGACTGGCAGCTTTCTTTAACTGTGTAAATGTACAATTGTAAACTCCAGAAAAAGCACATAATAGGTATCCTGCAACTACCACATCAGTGAGTCATATTTGGAATCAGTCAGTTCACAGAAACACCTAGGCGTACACAATGCAGAAACCCGTACTGGCAGCATTTTTCGCATTTTTTCCCTTCAAAAATTATATTACAAGCAGCTGGAGAAGCTGTGGCGCAGGAGTTTGAGTTTTTCTTCGACATACCAGAGTTTATAATTTAAAGTTTTGCATATCCCATTACAAGTCAGTAGCGTCTTCACACTACCGCAACGGTTAACTGACAGCCGAAGCTTTCCGTTGCTCGCCTGGCACTGTCCTCGTTATGTACCAGCTGATTTTGACATTGATATGAAATCTGCACATCCTGGTAGCATAGCTGATGCTGCCAGCTGGTTTAGTGACGTTTCTCAAGGTATTACAGTGTTCCATGCAATTATCTATAGCTGATGGCTCTTGATACTTCTCTATTGTTTGATAATATTTCTTCATTTAATATATGTAATTCTGATGCGCTACACATTGGTTGTTTGTCTCTTCCAAAAAGTGTTCTTGTACCTGGTGTGTGCATGTGTATGTGCATTGAACCAGGTACCTAGATACGACGGAGACGCTTCGTCCCGGCCGCTGCCCTCAGTGGTACGCAACCCCACAACAGGCTACAGCAATCCACTAACCCGACCGCCGTCCCACAGCGAACCCAGGGTTATTGTGTTGTGCGTTTTGGACCCCGGCGGACCCCCACACCCCCCCTCTGCGGGAACGTCTCATACCACACGAGTGTAGGTGGCAGAGTAATTACGGTGTATGCATACGTGGAGACTGTCTGCACAGCAATCGCCGACATAGTGTAACTGAGGCGGAATAAGGGGAACCAGCTCGCATTCGCCGAGGCAGATGGAAAATCGCCTTAAAAACCCAACACAGGCCGTTCGGCACACCGGACCTCGACACTAATCCGACTGTCGGATTCGTGCTGGGGACCAGGCGCTCCTTCCCGCTCGGGAAGCAGCGTGTTAGACCGCACGGCTAGCCAGGTGGGCCCTTGTACCTAGTGAACATCATTTTCCTGGAAAACATAAAACAGACATATGTGAAAGTATTACATCCTTCATCCAGTATGTGTCCAATGTGCACCTCTGCCCACTGATGAACCTTTAAAGAGTCGAATGCATGTGACTGTGCAGAGGCTTTAAATGTTTCTCCCGTTTCTATACTCCTTTCTTTCAGGGTTCCTATAAACACCAACACCGATACTTGTACTGATAACTGATGCCGGCTGAGGTGGCCGAGCAGTTCTAGGCGCTGCAGTCTGGAACCGCACGACCACTACGGTCGCAGGTTCGAATCCTGCCTCGGGCATGGATGTGTGTGATGTCCATAGCTTAGTTAGGTTTAAGTAGTTCTAGGGGGCTGATGACCTTAGAAGTTAAGTCCAATAGTGCTCAGAGCCATTTGATAGTTGATAACATATAATTTACTGATGAATTTTGCATAATGAGTCTTAGGCTGTGGTTCAAGTCATATTTATGTGCCTAAGGCTTCGTCTGCTAATGCTGGAGACACCTCCAGAGGCCATAAACACTGAGACAACTTTACACAACTTAAGGGATGTCGAAACAAACCTCTCCGAAATTAAAATCCTGATACATTCTAGAGTTTCTAGCAAATAAGGGCAATGCTACAGTGACGATGAGGTACTAAAACTACTGCAGTAAAACTGAGGGTGTATTACAACCAGGAAGGTACAGAGACATTAAAAGAAATCTCCCAACATCAATACTTAGGGTATTACATCAATCAGTAAAAACCCCTTTGATTTCTCCCACTATCTAGAAATGTCTTACCATTTCAGAAGTGATCTTGTCAAGATTGTGCGGTATACCAAAAATTAACAAACTCGTCACTCCATTGAGACCAAGTTTTAGCGCTATGGACTGTCTGACAAATGTGGCTGCCAAACAGTGGGCCGGCCTTCTACAGCTATTTGTAGGAAAAACAGACGTATAAAAGGTATCGTTCATTTCATCGAAAATTAAAATCCTTTAGGTTGAGTCCAAGAGATATTAGATAGTTCAGATGTTGCATCACCACTTTCTATGTTTACTCTTAATGTGACGATCTCACAGATGAAACTTACGCTGTCAGGAAAAAAAGGAAAAGGAAAAAAGCGACACACGATGAAGGACCTATCCAAATGGAACAGAAATCAGAAGATGTACGTGCATAGGCAAACAAATGATCACAGTTTCATAAAAATGTGGTGGGTTATTCGAGAGAGAGAGCTTCACAGATTAAGCAAGTCAATAATCCCAGAATGTGATTCTCGTTCTGCAGCGGAGTGTGCGCTGATATGAGACTTCCTGGCAGATTAAAACTGTGTGCTGGACCGAGACTCGAACTCGGGACCTTTGCCTTTCGCAGGCAAGTGTCCAGCACACAGTTTTAATCTACCAGGAAGTTTCAAGTCAATAATTCATTGGTCCACCTGTGGCCTTTATGCTTCGCATCGATTGAGACAGTTGTTGGATGTCTTTCTGAGGGGTATCATGCCAAATTCTGACCAGTTGGAGCGTTCTATCGTCAAAATTCCGACATGGGTGGAGGTCCCTGTCAATATTCCTCCAGTCATTCCCAACTGAGAAAAGTAATGGCGACCTTGCTGGTCAAGGGGTGGTGTGGCAAGCCCAAAGAAAGCAGGAGAAACATTCGCCATGTGCAGGCGGGCGTTGTCTTCCTAAAACGTTACCCAAGGATGGCTTACGATGAAGAGCAACAAAACGGGGCGTAGAGCACCACTGACGTACCGCTGTGCTATAAGGGTGCCACAGATGACGATCAAAGAGGTCGTGCTATGGAAACAAATGACATCGCAGACCATTGTTGCAGGTTGTAACGCTGAATGGCGGGCGACCGTCAGGTTGGTATCCCAGCGCTATCCAAGGCATCTCCAGACACAACCTCAGCCAGGAATCTCATTGACTGGAATAGAATTGTCTTCAGTGATAAGTCTAACTTGTAGCAGAGCTCCGATGACCAGCAAAGACGGGTCTGGAGACCCTCTGGACAGTGGTGGGATGCCAGAGCGACTGTCGTCCGCCATAAGGTACGACATCCAAGAATGATGGTCTGGTGTGACATTTATTTTCTTAGTTGGACCCTTTCAGTAGTCATCCGTGGCACTTGTACAGCAGAGCGATACGTCCAAGGATATTCCACGTCCAGTTTTCCTGTCTTTCTTGGTAAACCATACTCAGATTACATTTCAACAAAATGATTCCCGCCCGCCCCGGCGAGAGTCTCTACTGCTTGTATTCGTACTCCCCACACCTTACCTTCACCAGAATGGTCGCCGGATCTCTCCCTAATTGACAACTTTAGAGCATTCTGGGCAGGGTCCTCCAATGATCTCGGGATTTTTAAGACCTCACGTGCCATTTGGATAGGATCTGGTACGATATCCCTCAAGAGGATCAGTGCCAAGCCGAATAATTGGTTCCATGAGGGCCGGAGGTGGACCAAAGCGTTACTGACTTTCTCAGTTAGTGAAGCTATTTCTCTTGAATGAGTAATCCAATTCTTCTTAAATTGTAATCGTATGCTTGCCTGTTCAGGTACATCACATATACCGATTTCCGTTCCATTTGGATTATTCTTTTGTGCTGAGTTCGTCTTTTTCTGTCTTAGAATATGTTTTTCCAAAGCTCAGGGACGATCTCTTTAAATATTGTCTCACATCGACTTAGTTTCAATAAGACAATAAACTGTATGAAAAAATGATAGTGTGACTATGGGAAAAACACACGGCGGAGTTATAGCGAGTTTTAATATGTAAAACTGGAGGAAACATCTCGTCAGCCTACCAAGGAAATTCACTAGCGTTGGTTTTGGTACATTGATGATACTCATACTTCATTACATAGCCTCGCAGAGAAAAAGAATTCTCAGAATTTCCAATGAGTGATGTTAATACAACATTAAGTCCAGTATGGAAAAAGAGAAAGACGATGAACATTTCTCAGTGTACAGGTACTTAGAAAATCTACAGATGTTGAGCACACAAGGTCTGCAGAATGCTCACTCACACATACAGATACCTTCACAAAAGTTTCTACCACCATCACAAACTGAGAAGGGCAGCGAATAAAAATAAACCCGATGGACTGGATTAAAATAATCTGTGATCACAGTAGCTGGAGGAAGAATCCGATCATTTAAGCACTACTTTCAGAAGAAATGGCTATTCTGAGAAAGAGATAGATAGGGCAATAAGTCCTTAAAGATATGGAGTCTCTCATGAAAAAGAACCAAATACTTACTCCCATTCGTAAAAGCAGTCGCAGTTCATATCATCAGAGTACTAAGAATACATGGGATCGACGCCGTGTTTATACCAGTAACAGAGGAACGTGAATGTTCGAACACTGTAAAGGACGTACACCCAACACTTGCTGTAGAACGAGTGTATAAATCGTCTCTCACACGCGGCCAAGCATACGTAGGTACTACAAAGAGATGAATTAAGTCCTTGCTTTAAGGAACGGGAGAGTAATTGTCACGTGCAAAACGCAGATAAATCAGCAGCAGCAGAACATATACTGGGAACAGAGAAGCCCCAAGTTCGTCTGTCCAATACAATGGTTTTATGAAGATCCAATATTACTGTGCTACAATTTACGCGGAGGAGGTAAAAAGTGTAAAGCACGAAAACAATTTTAATGGAGAATAAGAAGGACTTCAACTACATATGTTGTGAGAGCTCCAAATTTGTCTCTCTGATACAATGGTTTTATGAAGATCCAATATGAGCGTGCTACGATTTACGGAGAGGCCATAAAATTTCTGAAGCACGGAAACAACATAATTGGAACAGAAGCAGGACAGAAATCAGACGAGTTGTTGGTGTTAGGACTGAATACGCAAGCAGCGTCATCTGTTCCCCTTTAGGAGCTCCATAATACATACACTGGTGACTCGGCGCTCTCAGGCAGTTGTCTACGAAGGACGAGGACACCGGTCGTGAGCGCCTGCGTTGTAGGACCAATACAATTTGTTGCTCTGCTGCTACTTTGTACTGTTCCCAAATCTATAGCTCAAAGTGAATAAATGAAGAATGGAGTGTTGCACTTAATCTATTTACGTGGAATGCGCTGTAGACGCAACTGTGATGTCAACGCTCAATAACATACTAGTTTTTTTACTAATTAATTTCGGAAGTAATACCTCACTATTACGAAAATCAGTATCAGTACAAATCTGATTCCGGTAAATGACGTTACACTGTACAGAGTTGAAGCACATGTTAAGTACAAAATTGAACATTCTCTGTACGGAATATAATTCGCAACGTACAACACGTGTGCAGGGAATTCCTGAAGCAGAAGTCTGCCGTGGTGCGTCCCTGCAGACGGAGTCCCACAGACTCCCCACTTCCCACAGAGAGGGGCGGGTCGTGCACCCACTGGGCAAAGGCGGCGCGGCGAGTCGGATCCACGCCCGGGCATCCACTTCCGGATTTCCCGTGCTTTGAGTAGATTTCTTTTCGTGGAAGACTACATCTACATCTACATCTGCATGATTACTCTGCAATTCACATTTAAGTGCTTGGCAGAGGGTTCATCGAAAAACAATCATACTATCTCTCTACCATTCCACTCCCGAACAGCGCGCGGGAAAAACGAACACCTAAACCTTTCTGTTCGAGCTCTAATTTCTCTTATGTTATTTTGATGATCATTCCTACCTATGTAGGTTGGGCTCAACAACATATTTTCGCATTCGGAAGAGAAAATTGGTGACTGAAATCTCGTAAATAGATCTCGCCGCGACGAAAAACGTCTTTGCTTTAATGACTTCCATCCCAACTCACGTATCATATCTGCCACACTCTCTCCACTATTACGTGATAATACAAAACGAGCTGCCCTTTTTGGCACCCTTTCAATTTCCTCCGTCAATCACAGCCGGTAAGGATCCCACACCGCGCAGCAATATTCTAACAGAGGACGAACGAGTGTAGTGTAAGCTGTCTCTTTAGTGGACTTGTTGCATCTTCCAAGTGTCCTGCCAATGAAACGCAACCTTTCGCTCGCCTTCCCCACAATATTTTCTGTGTGGTCTTTCCGAATGAAGTTGTTCGTAATTTTAACACCCTGGTACTAAGTTGAATTGACAGCCTTGAGAATTGTACCATTTATCGAGTAATCGAATTCCAACTGATTTATTTTGGATCACCTCACACTTTTCGTTATTTAGCGTCAACTGCCACCTGCCACACCATACAGCAATCTTTCCTAAATCGCTTTGCAACTCGTACTGGTCTTCGGATGACCTTACTAGACGGTAAATTACAGCATCATCTGCGAACAACCTAAGAGAACTGCTGAGATTGTCACCCAGGTCATTTATATAGATCAGGAACAGCAGAGGTCCCAGGACGCTTCCCTGGGGAACACCTGATATGACTTCAGTTTTACTCGATGATTTCTCGTCTATTACTACGAACTGCGACCTTCATGACAGGAAATCACGAATCCAGTCGCACAACTGAGACGATAGCCCGTAGGCCCGCAGCTTGATTAGAAGTCGCTTGTGAGGAACGGTGTCAAAAGCTTTCCGGAAATCTAGAAATACGGAATCAACTTGAGATCCCCTGTCGATAGCGGCCATTACTTCGTGCGAATAAAGAGCTAGCCGCGTTGCACAAGAACGATGCTTTCTGAAACTTTGCTGATTACGTATCAATAGATCGTTCCCTTCGAGGTGATTCATAATGTTCGAATACAGTATATGCTCCAAAACCCTACTGCAAACCGACGTCAATGACATAGGTCTGTAGTTCGATGGATTACTCCTACTACCCTTCCCGTGAGAAGACACAGTCCACCTCCTTATCCAGCCTTTCCCATTCCAAATCCGTCTTCCATCTCTGACAAAATCTTCGTCGACGGGATGAGAAACACTCAAGTCTCTCGTCATGACTTCGAAGTCAGCGTTCCGACTGGCACTTTTTTCTTGAGTCATCAGTCTTCTGACTGGTTTGAGGCGACCCGCCAAGAATTCCTCTTGTCTGTCAACCTCCTAATCCCAGAGCAGCACTTGCAACCTACGACCTCTATTATTTGCTGGATGTATTCCAATCTCAGTCGTCTTCTACTGGTTTTGCCTTCTACAGCTACCTCTAGTACAGTGGAAGTCATTCACCGATGTCTTAACAGATGTCCTATCATTCTGTCACTTCTCCTTGTCAGTGTTTTTCACACACTCATTTCCTCTCCGATTCAGTGCAGAACTTCCTTATTCCTTACCTTGTCAGTCCACGTAATTTTCAACAATCGTCTGTGGCACCACATCTCAAATGCTACGATTCTCTTCTTTTCCGAATCTCGCGTCCGTCGGCCGTCGTAGTTTAATATATTATTATTATGTTGATTGTTGCCGACTTACGTGGTGGGCCTTAATAAGAATGATATTTCATTTTATTTTGATTTACAATTCAGTGCTTTCTGAAGTTCTCCTTTTTAACAATATTAATCTTCAGTGTAAATTATTTTTTACGTTAATGAACGTTAGACTCACTGAATCTTAAAGCATGAACATATAAGTTGAACAATCGAATAAACTTTTCATATTAATGTCCTCGGCTAGTCAGCTCATTTTAAAGCAAAAAATCTTTAGTTATTAATTACAATTGCGGGCCACACACGCGCGAGAGTATTTCTTCTTCTCACCTCCGTTAACCACTGCATTGTAGTCGGAGTCCTGGCTCTGGCTCTCGGCTGTTGTACTGAAAATAAGAGCCTTAAAGCTACGTATTTTCTGCAACGTCGGGCGGCTGTGGCGAAAAATGTATATTATGTTAATAGCGGGCGAGTTTTTCGCTTCCGCTAAATTTTGTAATTTAATATCGCCACGTAATGGCGTCGTTGGCTGCATCGGCCACATGAAATGTGGATCACCTCTTACAAATTAAAAGTGAACAATAATATTAAATCAATATATTATCTGCTTAATTAGTACAAATATGCTTACATTTGCCAGCTCTCGCAAGATGTCCGTCTACATGCTACCAACACAAGAGAAGAAGTGAAGACGACTAAAAGAATTAACAAAAGAGCGTATCTTGTCGTCTCTTTATATCATTTTGTTATATTTCTTTCCACTCGAAGCTTACACAGAGAAATTATTATTTTATGGGTACATGATAAAAATATATATTATTCAATTTTTAAATGTCTCTTCTTTATAAATACTGTTTTTGAAGTCTTTTCGTATTATTTCACTGGGAACGCTATACGGCCGCGCGGGATTAGCCGAGTGGTCTGAGGTGCTGCAGTCATGGACTGTGCGGCTTGCCCCGGCGGAGGTTCGAGTCCTCTCTCGGGCATGGGTGTGTGTGTTTGTCCTTAGGATAATTTAGGTTAAGTAGTGTGTAAGCGTGTGGACTGATGACCTTAGCAGTTAAATCCCATAAGATTTCACACACATTTGAACATTTTTTTCTTCTTTTCTGGTTTACCCACAGTCCATGTTTCACTACCGTACAATGCTGTGCACCTTACAATCGCTGTCTGACCATGATGTAATATAACTGCAATCTCCCCGTATCACCCGGCCTTTTCCTAGTATACCTCCTCCTCTTGCGATTCTTGAACAGAGTATTCGGTATTACTAGCTGAAATTTATTACAGAACTCGATTAGTCTCCACCTCTCTCATTCCTTATCCCAAGTTCGTATTCTCCTGTAACCTTTTCTTCTACTCCTTCCCCTACAACTGCATGCCACTCCCCTGTGAATATTAGACTTGTATCTATCTACTGTATTACGCTTTCAATATGTTTATGTGCTTTCTCTGTCTCTTCATTATCAGCTTTCGACGTCGGCATATATACCTGAACTATCGTTGTCGGTGTAGGCTTGCTGTCGATTCTGATAAGAACAATCCTATCTCGGAACTGTTCACACTAACACACTCTCTGCCCTACGTTCCTATTCATAACGAATCCTACTCCCGTTATACAATTTTCTGCTGCTGTACTCATCTGACGACAAATCCTTGTCTTCTTTCCATTTCACTTCATTGACGTGCATTCTGTAAAGCCATACGATAATATTGGCCCATAGGAACAACAGCACGTGCTTGTCCTGATACAGCTACGGCTGAACGCGTGCACGAACGTTCTTGTTCTTCAATAGAGACCACTCAGTTGATCAAAATGTGTCAGGCAGACTGACTCAGTCTAATACATTCATTCGTCTCTGATGACATGGCCGCCTCTATCAACGGGAAGCGTATAACCATGAAGGAGGTTCAGTTTAGCATTCGCTCTCCTATTCTACAAAGTACAATGACTCCATTTTATTTTGAAAGGTTGAACGACGTGGAGTGGAACGTGACAGCGCTGCAGGCGGATCACCTGAGGCACCGTGTCCTCTCCCAGTCACTGCACGCTGTCGGACGAATCACAAGAGCCATACTCGCCAGGGGACGATGTGAGATCTACAATCGGCTTAATTTTAAGCTGAGGTACTCGAACGAAACTGGTGAGTATCTTATTTGGAACTACGTTATTGTTAAACAAAGCGTAATGTGCTTATGAAGGTGTTCTGTGAACAAAATCTCGTCTAAGTTGACTAACAAATCAGGATAGGAGTTGTCCTGGGGCTGAAAACTGTGTCCTAATGAAATGACACAGGAGGAAACAACCTTAAAGCTAAGT
The DNA here is from genome assembly GCF_023864345.2 of Schistocerca serialis cubense. Classification (NCBI taxonomy): domain Eukaryota; kingdom Metazoa; phylum Arthropoda; class Insecta; order Orthoptera; family Acrididae; genus Schistocerca; species Schistocerca serialis. Next base: position 2,855,349 of record NW_026047628.1, on the reverse strand, counting down.
AATAACCACACTAGAGAAAAGAAACTGTAGAGAACTGACTGCATCTGTCAACGGAGATCATGAATTTTATCTCTTATATAAGGTGAACAAAGCAGACTCGCAAGATATCAGCCTCAGTAATCGGTCCATCGCGGAGCTTTGGACCATGATTCTGATAATTTGTTTGTCGCGCACTGAAGCAGGCCAACACCGGAGCGCCAAAGTATTGTGCGGTAGAGATGGTGAGAGGCTCGTGTTCATGATGGCTGGGAGCCGACGGGTGATAGTGCGTCACCTCTAGGAGCGGCGTACAGTGATGATCAGACCGCAGCGCTTAAACATCACAGCTCTTGAAACTTGTTACCTGTAAGCATCGTTACATGTGGCTATTCGACTAACGACTATACGAAGCAAACGAAAGCGCGTGAATGTTTCGTTGTGCTCTTACTTTTACCTCTCGCTTTACTTGCAAAAATCATAGACAAGACCTGCTAAACGTAGAGAAAAATAGTGAAATGAGGTTAGATCCTTCTTTACGAGAGGATGGCGATGAGGATAAGGAGGCTACCGTTGCACCACAGTCACTTTCGTCAAACAATCCATCGGTACGACGACAGGGATGTAAAATCAGGAAGTGATTAACTATGAACCTTGAAGATGTAATATGATCGAATACTACTTTCCCCCTGTCTGTAACAACAAAAGTTCTGCAGGATATCAGTACAGGAATACTGCTAATTAATGCTGAACGTGAAACATCCTGGCAGATTAAAACTGCGTGCCGGACCGAGACTGGATCTCGAGACCTCTGCTTTTCGCTGGCAAGTGCTCTACCGGCTGAGCTATCCAAGCACGACCCACGACCCGTCGTCACAGCTTCACTTCTGCCAGTACCTCATCTCCTACCTCCCAAACTTCACAGAAGCTCTCCTGCAAACCTTGCAGAAGTAGCACTCCTGGAAGAAAGGATATTGCGGAGACACGGGTTACTCACAGCCTGGGGGATGGTTCCAGAATGAAATTTTCACTCTTCAGCGGAATGTGCGCCGATATGAAACTTCTCGGCAGACTAAAACGGTGAGGCATGTCTCCATTTATCCATGTCTTCCAGGAATGCTAGTCTTGCAACTTTCTCAGGACAGCTTCTGTGAAGTTTGCGATTGGGAGACGAGATACTGGCAGAAAAAAGAACTATAAAGACAGGTCCTGAACCATGCTTGGGTAGCTGAGACTGTAGAGCACTTGCCCGCGAAAGGCAAAGGTCCTGATTTCGAGTCTCGGTCCGGCACAAAGTTGTAATCTGTCAGGGAGTTACATATTAGCGCACTCTCAGTTGCAGATTGAAAATTTCATTCTGGAAAGTCGAACGTATATTTGTGGCACATTGACATATTACATACTCATATTACTTACATCTTTTTCGTGTTAAAGAACATGTGTTCTACCTCTAGAGCGAGATTTTGAAATGCATAGGGGAGTAATGACCGGTTTCGCCCACCTCCTCCCTCGCTTTCAACATCCTCTCAGTGTCAGGGCTCTGATTGTCACTCCACTGTACGGTACTTGTGCTCGGGCATTATGCTGACAGACAAATGGCGTGGGTTTCTTTAGAAACTGTACATTCAGCAGGACGTAACTACGTACCATACCATCAGAATTGTGGTCAAATTTTTGTTTAATTTGTGGGAAGGGGGGCGGGGGGCGCCGGGTGGATTGGTTGCTACGGTAAATGTACCTTTTTCTACTTACATCACTGGCTCAACTTGGTGATCTTTGCTTGGAAGATGCCTATTACAGCGTTAAGGACAGATATCAGTTAATGTCAGATAACGAGAAATAGTGCTAACACAACAGTATAGCACACCGCCTCCAGCCTTGGTGACGGACTGAGTTCGCCACAAGTGTCTCCAGATATGGCGTTTTCAGCTGAGGTCACTCATGAGAAACCGTAGAGCAGCCAAATCGTAGGGAGACAGCCTCATTCCACTCGCTGTTCCCAGACATTTCCTGTGAGACTGAGACTGATAGATCGATTGGTTCAGAGGGCACGTCGAGATACGACAGGACACCTGAGTGGCCATCAGGCCAGGATCACGTCCACGCGGCCCTGTGGACACTATGAAGGTAGGGCACAAGCCCGGAACCAAAAATCACTGGGTGATGTGATTCGGTCCAGAATGCACATACACAAAACTTCCATACAAATCTGCGACACCTGACTTTTCAACATTCTCGCCCATTGTCGTTCTGACAAGAGCGATAATGCAGAAAGGTGTTGCCGTTTTCTTCCGGAATTCCTATACCTTTGAGACCATTTGATACCGCTGGTGGCCCGCTGACACATATATGCTACGGAGAGTATGGCTACACGACGCCAACGCTAACAGAATAAACACTGTAAGTCGAAAGATGAGGTAGACCCCGTGTCTTTAAAACCAGTTAACGTGGATAACAAACAATAGCGGATTTCGCACATACTTCCCTATGTATTTATTTCACCTGACAAAGAGGCCTTCGTACACTCTCTTGTAAATAATCTGACATACATAGCGAGTCAACATTACAACATGCATAGTACATAAGCAGCACATGTGATAATAGTCATACTACTGTTAATAATAATAACAATAACAATAATAATGGACACAAAAATGAACACATGTTGACATTCATCATCAATGTTCAACCCTACTACAGTTGAAAAATTTTACAACTGTAGCGCCTTTGTCATTGCTGACATAAATGAATGTATGGAGCTTAATAAATTCTATACATTATGTTTTTATGTCAGAATACACATTGTGGTAGATTCTTTTATGTGTTTGTCTATTTTTTGTTTGTCTGCTGTCGATTTATTATGCTCCCAGTAAAAGGTCGTAACAATGTTATAAAATTTTCTGTGATAGTGCTGTTAAAACAATTACTGTTTGTTGCACGTATGAAGAGTCTTGGGAGAGACGGCTGGATATTTTTAGCAACTATTAATACATGAGATTGCAGGTTCGAGTGCTGTTGTCCACGTCTCTTCCCGTACACGTCGCATTCAATCTGAAACAATTCTGCTATTTCAATACTTCCAAAAATACTAATAAAGGTTGTGACACTCACCTTTGTTCTCGTGAAATAATAACGGTTTATTGTGTCTCTTGTACAATTCTCCACATAACATCAAAAGAGGCGAACAGAAAACTCTAGTTACCCTTAGTTACGAGTAAACCACAGAGAGAGTAATATTCCGAGTCAACGATATAATTGTCATAGAGTCTCTCAGATAACGTCTTTGCCACTTAGCTTTCTCACAGTCGATTCAGTACATTACATATTTATTACACTACACATGCCTCACTAGGAGTACATAAGAGTACTGAAGATCGATTATGAACTCCTTCCCACAGTTGTTCATTATTTAACACACATGTATAATATCAACAGACTGATAACACTTTAAAAATATTTGTTTTGTGAATGATGGTATTGTATGGTGTGTGTGTGTGTGTATGATTGTGTCTCCACTACAGTTCTCAACACTGGAAAACAAAAAGACAATCTTAGATTTATATCTTACCTCCTCATTCGAGCATGGATAACGGGAAAACCAAGCAAAAAACCGCATCGAGGCCTTCAGTATCGAGAATTGCAGTGGTTTTCTATATTTGTTTGCATCATGACACATTGATCTTTAATTATGCTGAATAGAGGAAAACTTTAGATGTTTTACAATCTTCTGCTCCAGTACATAAAATTATTCGCTTCAAACGTCAACGAACGATGCTGGTCGTGGATGGCGACGTTGCAGACGATGGGAAGATGAGACCAGGATCGGGATCGAAGTTCTGGTTCAGGGTTGACATACATGAACTCTACTCTTGCATGGGATTGGTTTGGGACTCAGCTCACGGACAGGACATGAAACATTCGAAATTAAGTATTAGAGTTTGGCAATAGTACTCCATACACCTGTAAGAGATGGATGAACTTACATATCAAATTCATTCTCAAATGACGAATCTGTGATCTTGGGAGATTCGGATTCAGAGTTTATTGTCATTAATTCCCCAGACAACACTGTAAGTGTTAATATTCAGTTCGCACAGTTGAGTGAAACCAAAACTCAATAAAGTTAGTCAAAATTAAACCAAAAATTGTCAAATGTCACTATTATAGATTTCGTAAGAAATTATAGCTTATCACTTTAGGAAATGCGATGATTATTGCAACACGACTGTTCACTCGAGTTTGTGTGAATGGAGTTTGAATCATATCTCATGGCACTGTATGAGCGTTCATGTCAAATCACATCAGACTGTGTGGCAGCACATTCTACCACCAATACTCTGTTCAAACTTTGGACATAAATACAGTTCTCCACTGAAACACTGAAGTCATCCACTGTACAAACTTTTAACACATAATAATGTGTCCATTTAAGTCATTGCACTGGAATACAAACAACACAACAATCCTTATCAAACACTGTGTCCGAATATCTGTAGATAACAGATGGTCCCACATTCACAATTTTCGGATGGTCTATTACTCTGTCATATAATTAAATTAAATCTTAAATAACATGAATACCTTTGATACTACATTGTGTACGTCCCCATATCCATGTCTACCGACTCATCTCAAGGGCAAAAGACTTCCTAATACGTCAAGTCACAAAAGGATTAACTCCTCCCCAAGAGAGTCAAATAAGTATCCATCTCGTTTCCATTTAGGTTAAGGATAGATAGACACATGCCTAACTTAGTCTCCTTTATGTGCTGTGTATGAAGTTCAATGGCAAAGCGCTCATATTCATAACTACTAAATTATAGAAACATCACCTTAAAAACACTTAACACTAACATACAAGATCAAATAACACAATACCACTAGTACAATATACCAATTAAAATCAAACTTTTCACAGTTATCCTAGATAATTGACTGTATCAGTCTTCTGAGAAATGTGGTTTTAAATTTTTATGCAGGTACATGTCTTTGCAATTTTTAAACTTTCGTTATAACAAATTTTTCTCTGTTGAGCTTTTCTTTTAGTCACTGATAGTGCCTGACGAATCTTTGCCTCCCTAGATTCTTCATTGATTGATAATTTAGGTAGACAATTTATCAAAACTGGCTCTGAGCACTATGGGACTTAACATCTGAGGTCATCAGTCCTCTAGACCTTAGAACTACTTAAACCTAACTAACCTAAAGACATTACACACATCCATGCCTGAGACAGGATTCGAACCTGCGACCATAGCGGTCGCGCGGTTCCAGACTGAAGCGCCTAGAACCGCTTGGACACACAGGCCAGCAGACAATTTATCCACTCATTATTTTCTTTTCTATTAAACATCAATTCTGAGGGTGTATAGTTGGTTGAAGTGTGTGGTAAATTATTGTAAACTTCTTCAAATTGTTTTAAATAATCCACCCACAAAGTTTGTTTATGTTGGCAATAAGTCCTTATAAATCTGTTAACTTCTCAGAATACCCTCACAATTGGATTGGCTTCTGGATGAAATCTAGGAATTAATAGTTGTTTAATCCAGCTTTCCTTCAAGAATCTTTTCCATCTGTATCAGGTAAAATTTGATGCATTATCAGATAATAAAACGCTGGGTTTTCCAACACCTGGGATGTAATAAGTGATGATTTTCTTAATAATTGCCTTTGCAGTACAAGTCTTGATTGGGTACAATTTTACACACTTGGTGGATAAATCGTAAAATCCGACAATGTACTTAACATTCCCTCTGACTCGTGGTAGGGGTCCCATTACATCAACCTTCAAAGGTTCCTCAACCACAATCGGATGCAACAGTCCTCTTGCTCCATGATTCAAATACTTTGCCTTTTGGCAAATCTGACAGCTCCTTATGGTAGTTTGTACAACCTTTCTCAAGTTAGGAATGTGAAAGTATCTACCTAACTTCTCTGTACATTTACTTACCCCACAATGTCCCCAGACTATGTGTGTACGCCATATTAATTTCCTTTCATAATCGTGTGGAATGCAGACACACCATTGGTTCTATTGGGAATGTCTTCTGTGGAATAAGACATTGTCATGTAACTGATACATCTCTTTCAGTTTAGGTGAGTCATTTGCCTGTATCTTCTGAATTATTTGTGTCCATCGAGGATCTTCTAGTTGTAAATGGGTCATATCTTTGCATATCTTAATGTAACCGCTTCTGTTTTCAACATCCTTCATTAATAAGATTTTGAATTCTGTTGTTTGATCTTCTATTTCTTCAGATTCAGTTAATCTTTCTGGTAGTCTGGAAAGAGCATCAGCTATAATATTCTCTTTTCTGTTGACATATATCACTTCAAACTGGTACTCTTGAAGTATTAGTATCCATCTTGCTAATATTGGATGAAGGAGTTTACAGTTGTTTAGAAAACTTATTGCCTGATGGTCACAGTACACTGTTGTATAAGCACCAGCTGGGTAATAGTGGAACTTTCTAAATGCCCATATAATTGCTAAGGCCTCAAGCTCTGTGATTGTGTATGCTCGTTCACAGTGAGTGAGTGTCCGGCTTGTAAAAGATGTGGCACAAAAAATAGATTTATTGTCAACCATCTGAATTTGAAATAAGTAAGCTCCTAAACCATATGACGATGCATCTGTCATTAGTTCAAACTCCTTTGTCATGTCCGGATGGTGTAGTAAGGGTGCATTGACAAGTGCCACTTTGATTCTGTTGAATGCTTCTTCACAATCTGGAGTCCATTGCCATGACACATTCTTCCTAAGTAAGGATACTAATGCTTCTGAATTAAGATTCTGTGTCGGTATAAAACGACGATAAAATGAAGTTAATCCCAGAAATGCCTTTAATTGTGTTCGGTTGCGTGGTGATGGCGAGTTTTCTATTGCGGCAATTTTCTTTTGAGCTGGCAAAATCCCATAGGATGTAATTAGGTGTCCTAGGAAACTGATTTCATTCAAGGAGAACTTGGATTTCTTCAAGGTAGCAGTTACTCCTGATAACCTAAAACTTTCTAAGACTCTTCTTAGGATTACAATATGTTGCTCCCAGTTGGTTGTAGCAATCAACATATCATCCACAAATGGGGTAACCAATTCACACAGCTCAGGTCCCAAGACAGTATCCAATGCTGAAATAAAAACATCTGAACTCACGTTTAATCCAAATGGTAATACTGTGAATTGATAACTGCAGCCTTTTTAAAGGAATGCTGTGTACTTCCTTGATTCCATGTCTAATGCAACCTGCCAAAATGAGGATCGCAAATCAATTGTAGAAAAAAATCTTCACACCAGGAATTATGGATTAGTTCTTCTATATTGGGAGGTTGGGTTCTCACAGGAAGATTAATTTTGTTAATCTGCCTCGAATCCAAAACCAAAGGTACACTACCATCTAACTTTGGTACTACATGTAGTGGACTGCAATAATGACTGTTGGATGGTTCAATGATGTACCAGCTAATCATTTACTGCATCTCCCGATCGGTAGCAGATCTTAATGCCCATGGAATGGAGTAATATCGGCGACAGTAAGTTTTGTGTGGCCTAATATTTAAATGGCAAACATAATTTTTGATAACACCCAGTTTGTTATCAAATACCATGGTGTAATTGCTTAACAATTGTTTCAACTCATGCTTCTGTGGAGATATCAGGGCATTTGCTTCAGTTACTTTAACATCAATCTGTTCTCCTATAGTTAACTCTGGTTTTTCGGTTAGAGGGTTAGAAATCTTCCTGTTGAAACTTATCTTTATCAGCTTAATTTCGATTCTAAGGCAGCAGCGTTCATGCAATTCCTGCTTTTGAATTAAATTAACTGTCAGAGGTACACCATCAACAGTCAACATGAGTTTACTGGAGGCGAAATCAATAATTGCATTTAACTCTCTTAGTAATTCATGTCCTAAAATTAAGTCTATGGCAAGATTTGAGACAATTAGGCTCGTGCAATCAATGGCTCCATTACCTAAATTAGTTTTAGTTCTTGTCTGTAGCTTCACTGACTTGGAACGTCCTCCTACAGCACCTAATATTTTGCAGTTTGCTATGGGTAAGGTCGGTATATTTGCTCGTTCCTGTAACCTCTTCATGAGGGCCGTGGAGATAGCATTTACACTTGCGCCTGTATCTAATATTGCTGTGAATTTAAAACCCTCATTATTAACTTCTATAGCCGCTTGTGGCATGCTTCGTGGCTTAAAGTTACAAGTTTTATCACCTTCAAGCAATTCTTCCCTGATATCAGCATGGTTGTATCTAATCAATTTTATTTTATTGTCACGACCCCATTCACAAGTTCTGACCAGCCTTTCGGGGCTAAAGTTGGTCGATTTTAGTTTTCCTGTCCATTGTTAGTAAGTTGTGTTCATCACTAACATCAGTAATTATTGGGGAATAATCTCTCCAATTACTGCTGTTATTGTTGTGATTGTGTGGAGCATTGTTGTTATTGTGTGACTGGTTCCAATCTGATGTTCTGGGATTTTGGCGATATCCCTGTTTCCTGTTGTTATGGGACTTGTAACCCTGGTTGTTACCATTATCCTGACGGGAATTACTATTTGATCTGTAGCTCTGTCCTTGTTGCCCATTATCGCTATTTGATTGTTGTTGCCTGCTGTTGTTGTGATTACTATTGCTATGGTTCCTTTCATTTAAACCATTGATCTCGTGTGGATTGTAGGAACTAGCTTTAATATCCTCTAATAGAATATCGACTGCATCGACTGCAGTTAAGAATTCTTCCAGGTTATTGTCTTTGACCTGCAGCAATTTTGTTTGTATGTCAATCGGCAATCTGGATTTTAATACTCTAACCAAGCCTTTGGAAAAACTGCTTCAGAAAAATGTTTTGTTTTGTTGAGATATCGCTCAAAATATTTACTGAGTGTTCCAAGTCTTGAATTATAATTCTTGCTTTCTTATCCTTTCCTGTATTGCAGGAGACCAATACTTGTCGATAAAAGCCTGCTGAAAATCTGAGTACATAAGATAAGTGTCTATTGCCTCAGTACTCCACATAGCTCCGTCTCCTACCATATGTCCACTTACATAACTAATTTTCTGTCTTTCTGGCCAAATCCTGGGTAAAACTCCTTTAAACGATTTTATGAACACGATGGGATGAATAGTTTTCTTTTCTGGATTGAAAGTTGGAAATTGTCTATATTTAATAAGTTTTTCCTCCATATCAAGTATTGCATAATCTGATACTCGATCCTACACGCCACTACTATGTGGGGAATTGTCAGTATGTCGATGTTCATGTACACCAGCATTTTGTTGGATGCGAGATGGGTTAACTCTGTCTCTTGTGTAGATGTTCTCGGAACCTACTGACTGATAATCTTGGTCAGACTGACGCATATCGTCAATTTGTTTACGCACCTCTTGCAGACATTTGAAAAATTCTTGGTGTGCAAGCTCTGTGTCTGTCAATACTTCTTCGAATTGTTTCCCAATTTTCAATAAGTCGTTTGATAATTCTTTGTTCCGAGAATCTCTGTCATTTATAGCTTCGGTGACTGCAGACTGAACTTTCTGCTCAACAGCGTCCGCTAATTGTGAATCACGCTCACCGACCCACTGATTAAAAACATCGGAAAACTGTTCCAGCTCATGTGTACGCTGTTCAAATGGTTCAAATGGCTCTGAGCACTATGGGACTCAACTGCTGAGGTCATCAGTCCCCTAGAACGTAGAACTACTGAAACCTAACTAACCTAAGGACATCACACACAACCATGCCCGAGGCAGGATTCGAACCTGCGACCGTAGCGGTCGCGCGGTTCCGGACTGAAGCGCCGAGAACCGCTTGGCCACGTCGGCCGGCTGTGTAAGCTGTTGCTTAACCACGTTAGCTTGCCCTATTGTAACGTTATGTAATTCCTGTGACAGTTCTGTAGCAGTGGCCGATAGCTGCTCTTGCTTTTGTGACGCTTTGTCAAATTCTAACTGAATATTGTTAACCGCTTCGGGTAGGTGCTTGTATGCTTCCTGAAAACTTTCAAACTCTGTTATTGAAGCTGTCTGCGTAAGAGAAACGTGTTCTATTTTAGTTTTAAGTTCCTCTTGCGTATTTACAATCTGCATTTGTAAAGCTGTTTTCATTATATTAATCTCTGATTTAAATATCGACTGTGATTCTGCTATTTGTTTTTGCAGAGCAGACTGTAGTTCGTTATGAGACGCAGCTTGACTTTCTCGAAATTCTCGAGAGATTCCCTCTATTCGTTTCAGTAAAACTGTCATAGGGTCAACTACCTCCTGCACATTAGTCGGGGGCAAACTAGTTTCACCCGATTGAGCCATCTTGGTCTAAGATCGTGTCTTAACCATATAATTACACAATAACTAATACTAAATGATCCGTTAAAAACGTGTGTAACATATATTGCTTACTCAGTAGCTAATGATTTGCTAATGGCTATGCAGATGACCGTTTTGTGACAAATAGTCGTATTGAACTGACACACAATTTGTAACACAAACTACCGCTAATCTACTAAGGAAGTATGTGCCCGTCTACACCTAACTCTTTGCTGCTACCCGTAGACGAATCAGCAGAATAGAATATGACAACGTACACTTACTCCTTGTAGATAACTGCGATATAGACTGGCATATCTCCGCTATTTATCTCCTTTGTGGTAACTTTGTTCTCTCGTTTCGTCACAAATGGTTACATGAAAAAGAAAGTACAATTAACATCATACAATATTAATCACAATGCACATACAAACTTTTGTTGCTATGACAACCGTGTGTGTGCGGTCATGTATGGTGTCCTGATCATCTGTCGCCAAATGTGGTAGATTCTGTCGATTTATTATGCTCGCAGTAAAAGGTCGTAACAACGTGATAAAAGTGTCTGTGATAGTGCTGTTAAAAGAATTACTGTTTGTTGCACGTCTTGGGAGAGACGGCTGGATATTTTTAGCAACTATTCATACCTGAGATTGCAGGCTCTTCCCGTACACGTCGCATTCAATCTGAAACAATTCTGCTATTTCAATACTCCCAAAAATACTAATAAAGGTCGTGACGCTCACCTTTGTTCTCATGAAATAATAACGGTTTATTGTGTCTCTTGTACAATTCTCCACATAACATCAAAAGAAGCGAACAGAAAGCTCTAGTTACCCTTAGTTACGAGTGAACCACAGAGAGAGTGATATTCCGAGACTACGATACAATTATCATAGAGTCTCTCAGACAACGTCTTTGCCACTTAACTTTCTCACAGTCGATTCAGTACATTACATATTTATTACACTACAATGTACTACCCGTATTCTTCAGCTCACGCAGATGTAAAACACCGCAAAACATCATTTTCAGGACAAATTATTTATATAATGATGTTCAAGCTTTGAATCCAATACGTTTACATGTTTCTACGTCGTTCTGTTATCAAATTACATATTTTGAAGAAACTTTCTTAACTCGCAACTGTCGCTAGCTATGGAAAGCACTTTCTCCTCAGAGGAAGTTGCAAAGAAAATGAGTGAGGAACAAGAAAATTCCAGCTAGGCGGTACCATGGTCAGACAGAGATTTCAAAGTTAGATACTGAATTGTAAGTGCTACCCATTGCCAGATATAATTTCGGATGGGGTAATAATGAACAGCAGGCAGATGTTTAAGAGAATACTCTGGAAGAATGAATGTTCAAACAAGTGGGACTCTGAAGTGCTGAGCAATCCTCAAGTAAGTTTGAATTTTTCTAAGGCTGTCGATACTGTCTGAATGAATACCGCAGTAGACAGTTCAGTTGAATGGGAGTGGACATGTCTGAATAGAGCATTACAGAAATTGGAGAAACAAACATAGATATAAGAAAGTAATGGGCAAAGAATCCTTGGGAAACAGAAAGAAAAACACTTCCACAAATAGCAAAAATTAGGAGGTACAAAAATGTTCAGGGACAGATAGGTATACAGCAATACAGTCCATTTAGGAATGAAGTAACTAGGAGGTGACAGGAAACCAAAGCGAAATGGCTGTTGGAAAAATCTGAAGAGAGGGAGTAAGAAATATTCGTCGGAAGAACTGATTCAATGTACAGAATACTCAAAAGAACATTCTGTGTAATTAAAAGCTAGTGCGGCAACATTAAAAGTGAATGTTGTTGTTAAATGCAGAGGAGAGGTGGAAAGAGAGAACTGAGGCCAACTATGAGGGGAAGATTCGTCTGATGACTTGGCAGAAGAGGAGATGAGAATAGCAGTGGAAGACATGGGAGGTCCAATAAGAGAGTCAGAGCTCAGCGGAGCTTTCGACGGAAGAAGGGATAGGTAAGACACATTTGGAATATCTGAAATCTTTGGGGGAACTGTCAACCAAGCAACTACTCAAGCTGAAGTGTAGAATATACGTGACTGGTGATATACCATTAGACACAATCCTGAGACATCAAGAGCAGGTAAATGCGAGATCTATCGCACAGTCAGAATAACAGCTCATGTATACAAGTTGTCGACATGAATAATATACATGGAAGAATGAAAAAGAAAGTAGAGGATCTGATAGATTACGATCATTTTGCCTCTGAGAAGCACAATAGCACAAGAGAGAGGCACTTTTGTCGTTGCGATTGATAATGGAAACAATGCCTGAGATATAAAAAAAAGGTAGATACATAGAACATGTCGACCTAGCGAAAGCTTTCTGAACTGTAAAAATGGGAAAGATGTTCGAAATTCTGAGAAAAGTAAGAGTGAGATACAGCGAAAGACGGATAATATACAATAGGCACAAGAACCAAGAGGTAACAACAAGAATGGAAGACCAAGAACAAAATGCTGTCCCATCCTCCTGTCAGTGTGCTCATTCTTCAGCGATTCTGCTGAGAACCTCCTCATTTCTTGTCTTATCTGTCTATCTAATTTTCAAAATCTTTCCAAAGCACACATCTCAGACGCTTTGATTGTCTTCTGTTCCGATTTTCTCACTGCCCATGAGTCACATTCATACAACTTCATACTTCAAACTTATATTCTCAGTTACTGTTCCTGAAATTAGTGCTGACGTTTGATACTGGTTGACTTCTTTTGGTCAGGAATGCCCTCTTTGAATGTTTTGGTCTGCTTTTTATGTCTTCTTTAATTTGTCCGTTATGAGCTATTTTGGTCTGAAGGTGGCAGAATTTCTTCAGTCCACAATTTTGATGTTAAGTTTATCACTAAACATATTTCTCTTATTCCTCATTAATATCATCCTTTTTTGGTTTACTCTCACTTCATAGACTGTGCTCATTAGACCTTTCATTCAAGTGAAGATGTCCTACACTTATTTCTCACTTTCAGTGAGAACAGCAATGTCATCAGCTAGTTTATCATTGATAGCTTTTCAATATAGTTTTTTTCTCACTTTTAATTTTTTTTCTCACTTTTAATTCTGCCATCATTGCTTCGATTTTTTTTTGTTGAGTTATTAGTCTTCTGATTGGTTTGATGCGGCCCACAATGAATTCCTCTCCTCTTCATCTCAGAGTAGCACTTGCAACCTACGTCCTCAGTTATTTGCTGAATGTATTCCAGTCTCTGTTTTCCTCTACAGTTTTCGCCCTCTACAGCTCCCTCTAGGACCATGGAAGTCATTTCCTAATGTCTTAACACATGTCCTATCATTCTGTTCCTTCATCTTGTCCATCTTTTCCACACACTCTTTTGCTCTCCGATTCTACAGAGAACCTCGTCATTCCTTACCTTGTCAGTCCACCTAATTTTCAACATTCATCTGTAGCACCACATTTCAAACGCTTCCATTCTCTTCTGTTCTGGAATGAGATTTTCACTCTGCAGCGGAGTGTGCGCTGTGTGCAGCGGAGTGTGCGCAGATTAAAACTATGTGTCGAGCCGAGACTCGAACTCGGGACCTTTGCTTTTCACGTGCAAGTGCTCTACCAACTGAGCTACCCAAGCACAACTTACGGCCCCCTCCTCACAGCTTTACTTCTGCCAGTACCTCGTCTGCTACTTTGCAAACTTTACAGAAGCTCTCCTTTCATATCAGCGCACACTCCGCTACAGAGTGAAAATCTCATTCTGGAAACATCCCGCAGGCTGTGGCTAAGGCATGTCTCCGCAAATCCTTTCTTTCAGGAGTGCTAGTTCTGCTACGTTCGCAGTAGAGCTTCTGAAAAGTTTGTAAGGTAGGAGGCGAGGTACTGCCAGAAGTGAGGACGGGCAGTGAGTCGTGCTTCGGTAGCTCAGACGGTAGAGCACTTGCCCGCGAAAGGTGAAGGTCCTCAGTTCGAGTCTCGGTCCAGCACACAGTTTTAATCTGCCAGGAAGTTTCTCTTCTCTTCTGGTTTTCCCACAGTCAATGTTTCACTAGCATACAACACTGTGCTCCAAACGTACATTTTAAGAAATTTCTTTCTCAAATTAAGGCCTACGTTTGATACTAGTAGAATTCTCTTGGCTAGAAATGACCTTTTTGACAGTGTTACGCCCTCCTTGCTTCTTCTGTAATCGATTATTTAGCCGCCTAGGTAGCAGAATTTCTTAACTTCATCTACTTCCTGACCATAAGTCCTGATGTTAAGTTTCTTGCGGGTCTCATTTCTGCTGCTTCTCACTACTTTCGTCTTTCTTCGATTTAGTCTCAATCCATATTCTGTACTCATTAGAGTGTTAATTAAATTCAGTAGATCTTATAATTCTTCTTCAGTTTCAGTCAGGACAGCAATGTCATCAGCCAATCGTGTCATTGATATTCCTACACCCTAAATTTTAATCCCATTCCTGAACCTTTCTTTTATTTCCACCATTGCTTCTTCCGTATACAGATTTAACAGTAGAAGTGAAAGACTGAATCCCTGTCTAACACCCTTTTTAATCCGAGCACTTCATTCTTGGTCGTCCACTCTTATTATTCCCTGATGGCCCTTGTGCACATTGTATATTACCCGACTCTCCCTATAGCTTACCCCTTTTTCCCCTCAGAATATCTATCATCTTGCTCCATTTTGCATTGTTGTACGGTTTTTCCATATCGACTGATCCTATGAACGTGTCTTGGTTTTCCTTAAGTCTAGCTTTAATTATCAATCGCAAACTCAGAACTGCCCCTCTGGTGCATTTACCTTTCCTAAAACCAAACTGCTTGTCATCTAGCACCTCTTTAAATCCCTATTCCTTCTTCTATAGATTATTCTTTTCAGTGACTTGAATGCAAGAACTCTTAAGCTCATTGCGCGAATGCTCTCGCACTTATCTGCCCTCGCAACCTTCCGAACTGCGGATGGTATTTTCCCGAAATACTGATTGTATATCTCCAGAAGCAGAGAGTCTTGAAACCAAGTTTTGCTTTCCATATCTCTCAACGATTTTCGAAATCCCGAAGGATTGTTCTCTGTGCCATCCACATGATTTGGTCAGAGGTCTTCCTACGCTCTGTTTCATTCCATGAGTGGCAGAGGTACGAGTCTCGAGGACCGCTACTTCCTACGACCTCTCACCACGTCGTCTGGGGACAAAGGCTCAGCACCGAAGTACGCCGCTGACCATCCCAGCCGACTTCGGCCCTGCAACGTGCAGGCCTGCGTTCTCTATGGTGAGCGACACGCGGTAACTCGACACCTCAACCCAGGTCCCACTAGTCTGTTCACGACGGTCAGTGGTCCTCTCTCCATTGTCTCGACCCCGTGTCGTCACTACACGCTCTGCAGTCATTACCGTCGTGCGGGGTAGCCGTGCGGTCTGGGAGCCTTGTCCTAGTTCACACGGCTCCCTCCTGTCGGAGGTTCGAGTCCGCCCTCGGGCATGGGTGTGTGTGTGTCGTCCTTAGTGTAAGTCAGTTTAAGTTAGATTAAGTAGTGCATAAGCCTAGGGACCGATGACCTCAGCAGTTTGGTCCCATAGTCCTTACAACAAATATCCAAATTTGTTGCAGTCGTTACCCTACAGCCAGATGTCTGTGTTATCTGACGGTATGATGCTGTCAAGTTCCATATGCCAAATATTCGACCTTTCTCAAAATCAGCAAGAAGTGATAAACTGAACATGCACGTCCTTAGGACATTCTCTTTTGCTGTCTTTCCCTGAGTAATTCCAATAGTATTAGACACACACAGTAGTCATCACGTACTCCCAACATTCTTCGTGGAATACGTGTGACTTTAGTTGTTCTTGGGCCTTGAAACAAAACAAAACCATTCTTCATCTGCAGGTATGACCTTCTGCACTGTAAATGACTCACATAAGAATAAAATTCAAAACATATCATACAGGCATAAAGGTAATCAAATGTGATTTTTTAAAAGACGTTCTAGCTACCATAGACTGAGAAACTTATTTATTTTCGCAACTGCAATGTCGGTCTTATGGGCACTATCAAGGGGTATACAACAAAATCTGAAAAATGAAGAAACATGTGTAGAATAGCTCCATCATGCCATACATACAACCGTTACGTTAAAGAAATGCTAAAGATGACACATCACTTATACTGCGCTTCAGTAGATGGCAAAATTAACGAACCTTCTTACATGCATACATCGGTCGTATCTGTATGTTGAGTTTACTAGCTCTGAGATTATCAACATTTAATGAGCGCGAGGATCGTAAAAATGGCATAAAGTAAATTTGCTGTTACTGATGTTCACATATTTAACACGAATCCCACCAAATCACTGTTCATGTACACAGATTACATAATTGTGGCAGCTGGTGGGAAAAACATCCACCCTTTGCACTCGTGAGCGATTGCACATCCCAGAGTAAACGACTGATATAATAACATCTTCATATCATGTTTATATTGTGTTAACAGTATTTGACATACTGTATTATGATACAGTGATATGGCATGACGGGATGGGATACGAAATTTATTTATGGTGGTATGGCGTAATTGTACAAATAGTATCCATCCTAAAAGACTTGTAGTAGCTTGCATTGTCATAGAAACAAGACATAAATAATTGAAGATATCATTTTACATGTGAATACACTGTAACATAAAAATTTTTGGGGGCGCACATGATTCTTCCTTGTTCTCATATAAAACAATACAACTCACTGGAAACTCCATGAGGACTACCCATATTCTAAAACCACGATACATGGAAGACAGACTTCCGTACAGACCTTCACATCCCATGCATATTACTAAATCAGAATCAGACAGGCAAACTAGGCATCCTGAGGTATTTTACTTTCTACTATTAGCACATAAAGCTGACTGAAAATTATTTAAAACTCTCTTATTTCTTATATCTGTCTAATAGTTAAGCAAGTCATTTGGGTGGTTTTTGAAGCAGTTCCATTTCTTCAAGTCCCTTAATACTTCGACTCTCAGGCAATTTTTGTAGAATTTTTATGTCCGAATGTACGTTAGATGATCTCCTCTCACTCCAGCTGATGTGCTCTTTCAATGTATCACTGTAGTAAGGGTTGTGTAACAACAGGTTAAGGCCTCCATACTGTGACCCTTACTATTACTGACAGTGTATATCGATCTAGTTTCGAAAAGCAGATTCTACTTTCAGACACTGTGTGAGCAGGTGAAGGCAGAAAGTGAAAGCTGTGCTGCTACAGGAATCACATTCACTGGTTTGTTGACTAGACCGCCTTCTTGTCCAGGCCTCCAGGTCCAGCAGACGGTCTACCTGGAACAGCTCTCCAGCTACTGGCGAGACTTTGAACACCTATTTTCACTCGCTGTGACGCATGCATCACGACTGTTCATTCCTCTCGCATTCGAATACATGGTAAGTGGTATTTTTTTCTCTTCCTTTAATCTGTGTTTTACGTATGAGGGGTGAGAAAGCGACACACAGCGCCTGGTCAGTTCTTGGAGTTTTTTTCCTGGTTTATCTGACTCACCCTGTAGCTATCTTAGGTTCTCCTGCTCTAATGTCGGCAAGAAATCTGACCCCACCTCTACTTCTGTGAGCCTTGTGGGGTTATTACGCAGAGAGACTAAGCTCAGAATAGTTAAGGACAGGAAAGAAAATCGTTGGTACCTTTTTTTGTATTTTTCCAGAACTTCCTCAAAAATTAACGGAAACATCAGATCCTACTTTACAATCCTAAGTTTTATGGGTACATACTTAGAGGAGATTGGTCTAGATTCTACTATATGTTATTTTATGTCACCATCTGCACCTTTTGTTATTCGGAAAGTGTTATTCCTAAAGAAAGGAGAGAGGGAGGGTGTCACAGTTTACATAGACAACGTAATTGTAGTATTTAATAAGTCGGCAGACAAATAAATTTTTATGCACCGGTATGGACAATGCCATAAGGGTAGTTCGCCAAGGGTAAACAGAGGTTGACATATAAATCTTAGCATTTGCAGAAGATGTGATGATATAAGAGGACAATGAGCAGAAACTGGAAGACCAACTAGGTACCTGGCAGTTGGTAACTGGAAAAGGAAGCATGGGAATAACATAAACATAAATTGAGGTAATGAAAATCAGCATCTAAAAGGAAAAAAAGTAAAGGATCTGAGCTGTAACGAAAAAACTATTAAGGAAATAGACGTTTTCAAATATCTAGGAAGTAAGTTAACCATGGCAGGAAGCATCTAACAAGAAATTTCTGAGACGTTGTAAAACGATTCAAAATTTTTTAATTGTGTATCAGACGTAATCAGGTATTGGAAAATATTTTCCAAAGCAATTATAATTATAAGAAAGTAATATTGTCTGTCAATTTTGAGCTATGCATCAGAATTTTGGATCCAGACAAAGAACGATCTGAGATGAATACAAGCTACAGAGATGTACTTTCTACAAGTGATCAATAGCAAGATGACAAGGAACAGTAAAAGAAATGAAACAAACGAAAGACGTTCCAGATCCATCGGCTAAAAGGAACTATGGGGAGAAGTAGAATGGAATGGTTTTGCAACATAAAAAGATGGTAAAAGAAAGACTACTAAGAATAGCTCTGGAATGGGCAGAATATGGAAGAAGACGAAGTGGAAGACCAGGAACGATAAGGGGAGACCAGTTGAAGGATGTCCAGAATTAAAGAGGGTTATTGTGGGAGAAAATGGTGAACGTCAGACTGTGGGGGGAAAGAAAAGGTAGGAGAAGGCTTTGTGGACAGCCTACGGGAGCAGAAACGTTTCAGGGAGAAAAGAAGATAAGGATGCTGTAACGGATATTCTTATCCTTTGCAGCTCTAACGAGCTTTTGGAATGTAACGTATATTCTTCAGCCACTGCCGACAGTGCCAGGAGCACTGACATTTTATTTTACTTAAACTGCCAAGAAATGGTCTACATTGTTGAAATATATGTGACTTACTGGTAGTAGACGTTCTATTGATGTAAATTAATTCAACCCTTTAGTACTATGAAAGTTTTCCTTTGTACATAAGAAACTAATCTATTCGCTTAAAATTTGGGGCAAATACGAGGGCTATCCACAAAGTACATTACGTTTTCGTTTGTCTCCGTTAGGGGCTGGGCTAGCGCGGCCATCTTGGTGTCATGGCATTCCGCCGCTTAGTCAGCATCCTGCCGTGCTAGTGAGAGGTTCGTGCTGTACTCCATTGAGTTACTGTGTCAGTTTGAAATGTCAGCGTTAATTGAAAATGCCGCGAAGTGTGAAGTGCGTGCTGTAATAACGTTTCTGACTGCAAAAAACTGTACACCGATAGAAATCTATCGGCAGCTTTGTTAAGTGTATGGGGACAACATAATCACTGAAGGTGGAGTGCGTCAATGGGCCATAAAATTTAAAAATGGCCGAACTAACGATCGCGACGAAGAGCGAAGTGGAAGGCCCAGCATAGTGACTGCCGAACTTGTCGAAAAAGTCGATGCCGCGGTCCGTGAAAACAGTAATTTCACAATAACGGAACTCTCTATGAGTTTTCCACAAATTTCACGAAGTTTGTTGCACGAAATCACTACCGAAAAGCTTGGTTACCACAAGTTTTGTGCAAGATGGATACCAAAAATCTTGACAGAGATTCACAAAAATCAGCGAATGGCTGCAGCGTTAACGTTTCTGGACGATTACGAGAAAGATGGCGACTCATTACTCGATCGCTTAGTTACTGCTCACGAAACATGGGTTAAGCATGTGAACCGCGAGACAAAATTGCAGTCAATGCAGTGGGGGCACACAAATTCCCCCCAAAAACCCAAGAAATGCATGCAGACAATGTCGGCAAGGAAGGTGATGGCGACTGTCTTCTGGGACAGAAAAGGTGTGATTTTTGTGGATTTCTTGGAAAGAGGCACTACAATAAACTCTCAAAGGTATTGCCAAACTCTGCACGACCTCAGAAGAGCAATACAAAACAAGTGCAGGGGAAAATTGGGCTCCAAGATCTTGCTGATTCATGACAACGCCCAGGCCCACACGGCAAATGCCACTTGTGAAGTTCTCGAATCTTTTAAGTGGGAGTTGTTTCCTCATCCGCCGTACAGTCCCGACCTGGCACCGAGCGACTTCCTCTTATTCCCAGCAATGAAGAAGTGGTTGGCTATGCAGCGTTTTGATGACGACGCACAGCTTCAAGAAGAGGTAACCACGTGGTTGAAGGCGCAGGCGGCCGAATTTTACGACGAAAGAATTTCCAAGCTCGTCCAACGCTACGATAAGTGCCTTAATTTAAATGGCAACTATGTAGAAAAGTAGTATTGAAGTGTGGCTTTTATCTGTATATAATAAAAAAAATTCCAATGCTTTATTTATTTTTAATTCCAAAACGTAATGTACTTTGTGGATAGCCCTCGTATTTGAGAAATAAATTTTTTAGTATATGGTTGTCGCTTTTCAAAAAATTATGATATCCTTATCAAAATTTTCTTGAATTTCACAAATCTTAAAAGATTGTGATCGTGATAGTCACTGCACCAGTTTTACTTCGAAAGCACTGAACTGAGAACAAAATTCAGATATATAAATCATACAAATCTACCTACTTATTTTGTAATTCCTTTATTATGGAGTCATAACGTCATGATAAGCAAAGAATATAACGCACACCCTACAGTACAGGTAGGATTTGTCTACAAAACTTCAGACTGTATCTACTCCTTTATGGTTTCATTCTCTCAATAAATATGTGTACCGGTAAGTAGCTGTGAATCGTATTAAGTTCTCCACAATTTCATTTGAGGACAGTCGGACCTTTTGAAGGGAGACAACTTAGAAACACATCACACATGTCAATAACACCATGTGCCCACTGGCCGTGGCACACATATGATTAACTGCCACCCAGAAGCAATAACAAGCGATGACCCTTTGCAATAGAGGACGACGTCTGTTTCATTGGTTCATTAATTTGCAAACAGTAGAACATGACCAACTATATCTTCCTCATTCAGAATGGTATAATTCATTAAATAAACTCCATTTATTGTAGAGAAGCCAAAGTTGGTTGATACTGGCGCAGCACAAATCTGATTATAAGAATTGCAGTGTTCGCTATATGAGTTACACCATGTGACGGTTGTTATATCTTCGTTTGCACGCTGTGAGATTCTTTAGTGGGCGCAGGAGTGAGGAACAGAGGCCGTTCGTCAACAGAGAATTCAGATGTTAATTTATTCTACATCTAATATCAAATTGTAAAAATAATACATAACTGTGCTGGTGTAGTCGCAACATCTATGGCTAACAGCCGATTTTAATGTAGAAATATATTCAGATACAATAGATTTATAAATCTGTCACTCTTCAGTGTCATGTCTACTCAAAAGACGTCCGTAAATGTTATTCAGCTGACAAACACACAAGAAGGGCTCAGTGCACGGATGTTCCGAACTTAACCCATTAAGTCCCAAATTAATTTTTTTAAATTGAATTTTTTATTCCTTAATTCTAATGTACATAGTGTATGAACCACAATAAGTACAAAAATAGCCAAAGCATATTTATACATGCTGATATAATGGCCGTCCTCAGAATAGGACCCTGGGATCTAACAGTATCGTATAGCATACTAAACTGTGCACAAGTGTTAACTATTTATTTATTGGGAAATGGTACAAAACGCTTCACACACAGTGTTACACGGCATTTAACACAATATGTTTTTGGTTTTCCGTTGCATTTAGCTCTTAAACATCTTCTTTGCGTGCTTCTTTTGTCAATCATATGACCAATTCTATCAAACCTGATGTCTGGTATCACTCTCAACTGACTTGATGGGTATTCCACTGGACGTCTAATATTCGGTCTTCCAGTGTCCGATTTCAGATATGTAACTGTAACAGCACATCTGAAATCCAGTATATCCAGTGCATTTTTCCCATTTGCTAGTCTGTAGAAGAGCCAGGCAATTACAAGGGCCATTTCCAGCATATGTGTAAATAGGATCCAGTATCATTTTTGCCCTCTAATTAACGTCGCATATTTTCCAACTAACCAGTCATGGTGGTCAACACCTCCCATGTACGCGTTATACGACTTCAAAACGGCAGGTTGTTGCACTTGTGTCTTCTTACTTGCTTGTATACTGCACTGCATAGCTGCTCCCAAAGGTTCAACTTTGTCAAAATTTGTACCAATTGTAACGCATCTGTTGTCGTGCCATCGAACAAATAAGACTTCACCATTCCTGTCGAACTGGTAGTCGTAGTTTCCTCGAACTGTCTTTTTCAGTTCGTTGCAGCTCAGTAGTGGACAGTCACCGACTCGATTCTCTCTGACAGTCCCAGTTGCTCGAAAACCCAAATTTCTCCGATGAATCAGAAGATCTCTACTAGTGAAGAAATTGTCAAAGTAGGCACAATGATTCTCGGGTTTTTCAATGCAGTCCAGCATGTTTAGGACTACTCTTGATCAGTATAATCTATATAAAATGAAATGAAATAGAATGTAATAAAATGAAGTGAAATGAAAGAATAATACATTAGCACAAAATGGAATGTGTAAATACCTCTGTCTATCTGGAACTGTATTATTTACTAATGGGTAACATATTCATAAATATACTTACATAATATGCTGCAAATTTCAGAGTAACTTCATATCCTGCAATATATAATAAGAGGGGTCGTTACTTACCTCAGCAACAAAATCTGGTAAAATTACCACGTTCTAAAAAGAAAATACATCAGCAGTAGCAGAGCTTCATATTCGAACGTGCAGCAATACAAATAGCTGAAATGATAACACCAAGTCCCAGTGTCCTATTTCGTGTACACCAAATTTTATAACAATGGGAAACAATGAATATAACTCCAATTAAGCTGACAATGCAAGTAGTTTAAAAGACACATTGTTGACTGTAAATAATCACAAAAAGATCTTTGCCACATATTTCAAATATTACTAAATTATCGATAAAGTAAATACCTGTAATAACGAAAAGTGTGCCTTAGTATTCAATAATCAATTAATGGTAGGAGTTATTGCTTTTAATTTCCTGTAATTACACATTTGTTATAAAAAGCATCAACAAATGATGTAGAACAGTAATAGTTGCAAATTAATAAATTTATTTATAAATAAATATGTGGTCTGTCCTCAAAATAGGACACTGGCACTTAATGGGTTAAGTATGCCCATGGCTGGAGCTCCGCAGAGGGGACGCTTGCATCTCATTGGCAGCGGCGTAATTGTTCGCGGCAGGCAGCGCCGTCGTGCCACGGTGACAGCTACAGGAAACAGGGCGGCATAACGGACGGCGCGCGTATTTGAAAATGCGGCTGATCGGATATCGGCTGATACCGCACACCTCCCCGCCAAACTTGGAAGGTGTTGGAAGAGGCCTGCGCCGTGGTTAGTGATGAGGCTGGTTGCTTGACTGGGGGCAGAGCAGATCAACCAGCATCCTGCCGTTGTGTCTTGCGTGCGCCAGGGAAACTGCCCTGCGAAACAAGGTGCAAGGCACATCCGAGAGCAAAGGGTGCTGCAGACGGTGACGGCGTCTATGTCTACGGGAGAGGCGACCTCCAGCGTTGGCGGTAGCGGCGTGGTAGGTGGGTGGGCAGAGACTTCCATCGGTGAGACGACTGTGGGTGGAGTGGAGGCATCCGTTAAGGAGGCGGCGTAGGAGGCTGCTTCGCGGCGGCAGGCGTCGTGCAGTGAAGAAACCTGACACTGTCTGATCTACTGCAGGATTGCTGCATTCATGGAACCATAGCTGATTTTGGTGGCGCTGATGCGTGCCTGAACTGCTGCTAATAATACAGTGCACTCTGCCAGGTGATCTGAGAACAACGCCGAATTCCCATAAATGAGGTTTTTTGTACACTCGATGTTGAATTCTGACGTTTGGGTGAACCTTGCCAGTGAAGCCAGAAGCTGGAACAGAATGGGAAGGGGGAAACTAATGCTGCAAGATCCCCTGGCTTCCCCATGCAAAAGTTGCCAGTGATCACTGAAGTGAGAGGCATGGGCATTGTCCTCACATCAAACATGTCTGTTGCAGCTGTTGAAGACACCGCCATAGGTAAATGAGGTCTCATCTCTGAACAACACAAACAGTGTAAAATTTGGCTCTGCTGCACTACTGTGGATAATCCACTGACAGAACCGAAGGAAAGTTCAAAATCTGTTGGTCCCAGTGCTTGTACACATTCCTCATGACGTAGGCGTAATACTTGTTCCGCCAGTGCCCTCCAAAGACAAGGTGACCAGTGCTTAATGAATGGTGGTCGGCCACTTGATCCAACACCATCTCCTCAACGTCTAATGTTCAGAAATATCTTTGGCAGGAACCTCGGCTGGCTCTCTGTGGTGTGAATGACACCATCTCTCTCGAGTTTTCACCCACAGTGGTGAACTTAATCCAATTAGGATGACTCCTGCCAATTCATGATGCAGCACAGGGGCTTCATCCTGCTGCACTATACATTAAATGCACGTGCCCAACAATCATGACAAGTAATGTTCCATCTTTGACTATGTATCATAGACAACACTAACACTCCTCAGCATGAATACATCACAGGCTGTAACTATGGATAGTGGTGTGTGTGCAGCACAATTAATGGGTATGTGTGATACATGTGGTTACCACGCGACGAATGTGCTATGAGCAAAGTTGTGAACAGTTTCTCTGTTTGGTGGTCAGTGGTGCACGCTGTTAATCTCCTGCTGGCTGTTCCACTGTACAACAGACACCAGGGATCTTTGCAAGAGTGCAGCACAACTGCATGCACCATTGCAATATATGCATTGAGACTGGAAGTCGTCGTCTTGAGCAGTTACTAAGAGCTACATTGTTGTTATGCAATATGTGCTGTATGTGTGCACTAAACAGTAAACATGCGTTTTCGACCACTGGTACCTCAATATAATCGGTTGCGGACCCACTATCGCCTGTTTCAATTTGACCTTCAAGGTTTCAAACACACTGCATAAATCACAAGAGCATTCCTCTCTCTTGCCGTCCAGAACAATGCAATGGGTGCTCCCATTGTATATAAAAATCATTCCACAGCATTCTCTTCACAACCAATGGAGATATTTCGAGATACTTCACTGATCTCACGTATCTTTTAACATCAGCTAGAGCGACAGGGACAGTCATTTTTTTCTGGTATGGGACTAATAAGAGCAATGAACTGTGCTACATTAATTCAAACCTCCAAATATCGAGACATGTTCAGATGTAGACGACATCATGCCAAACGACGAGAATCTTTGGCGAAAGTGAGCAGTGAGACAACAGAAATCTGCTATCAAATTTTGAATCAAACTCACATTTCATATGTCTGCAAGTAATTCAGATAAGTTTTCTGATATGGAGCAGCTGTTACCCATTATTACGTTTTTAAATTGTCGCAACATGTATCCAACTGCCTCACAGCATGGGTAACGAGTGAGATTTCAGTGGAATAGACAATGATCTGTGTATGTTTTTTCCAAAATCACTAAAAAGTTTGAATAAAACTTCTCAGAGTCTCAACTCAGAAATTTGGAAATTTGTGGTAAGTTCCTATGGGACCAAATTGCTGAGGTCATCGGTCCCTAGACTTACACACTACTTAATCTAACTTAAACTAACTTATGCTATGGATATCACACACACTTTTGCTCGAGGGAGGACTCGAACCTCCAACGGGGGGAGCGGCGCGAACTGTGGCAAAGCACCTAGACCTGGCGGCTACCCCGCGCGGCTCTCAGCCAGAACATGTGGCTCTACCTGAGGGAGCTTGACGTTGGTGGTAGCCCGAGAACATTTCAGTCTGACATATTTCCCTGAGAGCATGCATTCATATATTGAAACGTTGTACTGTTACTACCGAGAAATATCTACAGTTCTCTTGTGGTATAATTAGAAAAGACATCGCTAGAGATTTTCTTTACATTAATGATGTTATGGAGTTCTTTGTGTCTGATGCGACGCACCACGAATTCCTCTCCTGTACCAACCTCTTCATCTCAGAATAGCACTTACATTCTACACCCTCAATTATTTGTTTGGTATATTCCAATCACTATGTACCCATATAGTTTTTACTCAGTATAGCTCTCTCTAGTACCACGTAAGTTCTTTCCTGAAGTCTTAACTCATGTTCTATCATCCTGTTCGTTCTTCTTGTTAGTGCTTCTACATATTTCTTTGCGAAGTCCCCTCTTCGTGGGAAACATTTCCTCTTCCATAAATGTAGTTGTGGGGAGTCCACTCCTGTAAGACCTATCCTACGAATTTAAGGTGTACAATGTCTAATGGATAACGTGATCTTAGACCCTACATATAGATACTAAAGTGGAGGATTTACACAGCAACTTAATGTGACAGAAAGATGTCTGATAAAAAGAATGTATTATTTAAACACAAATTTATTCATTAAGACATACACCATCACAGCTCTTGAAAAAGAGGAAGTCAAGTAGTTGACAAATGGTATCTGAATGAAAATTGTAATTAGTGATTATAATGGATTGGAGGGTTACTCGACTGCCTGATATAATAGCTCCCTGCTAACTTCAAGTGATGGTCTGAAACTCTGTTTCAGAATTCGCAATTTTCTGATGGGAAATAGTGACTGAAATCTCGGAGACTGTTTGAATGGCTCACACATAGAACACATGAAAGTTCTACCTGAGGCAGGCTATCGTATAGCATTCTACGAGTGCGAAATGAGGACGACCTAACACGACAGTGTTGCTGATAACCCCTCACCGTATTTTCGATGGGCATGATGGACGCTGCGGCGGTGCAAATAGTTCTCAGGGGAAGGCAAGAGCACGCTGCTACGACTCTAATGCTGTGCTCTGCACCTCGTTTCAGCTGCGAGACAATGAACACTACTCCACCTCACAGCCCCACGTATGAATTATTTTGGCTCTCTCCTATGCTCTGCCATCTTTTCGCCCCAAACTGTGCAAATCGCCAACGGAGAATATACGAAAACACTGCAGCCCAATTGCGAGGTTTCTTCCAGCATACAGAATCCCACCAAAACGATGCATCGCGATCACTCACGAATCACACAGCCCATTACTTTTTGTGTAGACCGTGTTTTCTACAGTGGCTGACGGCTGTCTGCAGACACTGTCCACGGGATATTAGGCAGCAGGCGCCGCCTACAGCTCGTGGCGCGGCCACTCTCCACCCCTAGGCTGCCACCACCCTGCGTGAGGCTGTAAAGCTGGACAATGGTTCGCAGCCCCTTCGGAAACCCTGGCAGCGCTTTTCCGCATAATCAGTACCCGCCCCTCTCGTCTCCATTCTCAACAGAGTCTCGTTTTCCGCGGCATTTTCTGTCCACCCTGTCTCAATTCCAACATACTGTCTCTTCCCACACACACAGGAACCATTCAGAAACCAGTGAGTCCTTCGCCATGCTGAAGAAAGGAAATGAGGTTGCATAGGGTACCTTATTAACAGTCACAGTGATCCAAGATCTTCGATGAAACATTCTCAGTCCATTCACCGATCAGTATCATTACCTAAATTAGAAGACTAATCTCAAATTTTATAGAAAAATCAGCCACAGGCACCTGCAGCATTTCGTCTCTCCTTCTCTGAGTCTGTGGAGAACCTCTTCACTCCTGATTTTATCGATGCAACTAAATGTCAACATTCTTCTGTATCACATCACCTCGAATTCTCTTCTGTTCCATTTTTCCTACTGGTCACGATTCACGACCACAGAGTGCTATGCTCCAAATGCTCACTCTCAGAAATTTCTTCCTCAAATTAAGGCCAATGTTTGATACTGGTACTTTTGGCTAGGAATGCCTCCTTCGGGTCTGTGCTAGTCTCCTTTTTATGTTCCTTGCTTTGTCTATCATGTGTTATTTTGCTTCCCAGGTAGCAGAATTCCTTAACTTCGTCTGCCTTGTGATCTCCAAATCTGATCTTAATTTTCTCACTATTATCATTTCCGCTACTTCTCATTACTTTCGTCTTTTGTCGATTTTCTCTCAATCCATATTCTGTGCTAATTAGATTGTTCATTCCATTCAACAGATCTTGAAACTCTTCTTCTTCTTCTTCACCTTCACTAAGTATAAGAATATCGTTAGCGAATCGTAACAATGATATGCTTTCACCCTGACTTTTAATTCCACACTTGAATCTTTCTTTTAGTTTCGTTATTGCTTCTATGTGTAGATTGAACAGTACGAGAGAAAGGCTCCACGCCTCTCTTACTCCCATTTACTTCGTTCTCCCTTCCAGTTCCTTGGTCTTATTGTTCGTATTATAGGAAGGGCTTATTTCAATAGTGGTACAAGTCCATTTTTGTTCATACTGCGATACAGTCCTAAAGTTAAATGAGCGATGAAAAATCTGCAGTTGAGATACCAGAAGTATTCAAGCATATCGCTTCTTGATAGAGATGAACCTTTCTTTCTGTTTGTCAGAAACATTATAGGCAGAAAAGTGGAGGTGATGGACTTGTACCAATATTGAAATAAGCCCTTCATATGTTGCCCATCTTTCCCTACTGCTTACTCGTAGTTTTGTTAGAATTTCGAACTTCTTGCATAATTTTAGACTGTCAAATGCTTTTTACAGGTGGCCAATCCTATGAACGCATCATTTTTTTTTTCAAGATTGCTTCTATTACCAAGCACACATTAGGAATGCTGCTCTGGTGTCTTTACCTTTCATCAAGCCAAACTGACCTTCATTAGTAGATCCTCATTTCTTTGCATTCTTCCATATACCATTCCTGTTAGCAACTTGTATGCATACGTCATTAAGCTGATATTTTAATGTTTCTTGCAGTTGTCTGCTCTTTCTATCTTCGGAATTGCATCATTGATATTTTACAGTCTGGTGGTTTGTCTCCACTTTCGTAGGTACTACACACCGCATTCGGGAGGACGACGGTTCAATCCCGCGTCCGGCCATCCTGATTTAGGTTTTCCGTGATTTCCCTAAATCGCTCCAGGCAAATGCCGGGATGGTTCCTTTGAAAGGGCGCGGCCGACTTCCTTCCCCGTCCTTCCCTAATCCGATGAGACCGACGACCTCGCTGTCTGGTCTCCTTCCCCAAACAACCCACCCCAACTACTACACACTAATTCTGATAGTTGTTTGGTTACCGCTTCCGTCAGTGATTTTAGATATTCCTATGGAACTCTATCTATTTATTTCACTTTATTTGATCTTAAGTTTCCCAAAACTCTTTTAAAGCGTGACTCTAATTTTAATTCTTCTGTTTCTTCGGTATTCAGTCCATTGTATTCTTCTGTCACATCACCAGGCAATTCATCCCCCTCACAAGGGCCTTTAATGTACTCTTCCCACATATCCGCTCTCGCCTCTGCATTTAACTACGCTCCTACTGTAGATAAACCAACAATCCACTGCATGCTATTTATACAGAACGGATGTATTTCGAGATATCTTCTCCTATTTTCCTTTTCTGTTATCGTAAACGAGAATAAGTGCGACGGAGTAATTTTTCACTTTCTGAAGCTGATAGGATCCATAAACTTCAACATTCATTGCAGTCTGCAAGTTTTGTGACATGTTCAAAGATAGACGATCTCGTGCCAGATGACGAGCAACAAATGGAAATTTTCAGAAAAAGCGAACAGTGTGACAACAGAGAAATGCTGTAAATATTTGAGACAAACTGAAATTTCATGTATCCGCAACTAATTCGGATAATTTTTCTGATATGATTCGGTTGCTACCCATCGTTATGCATTTAAAAGGTCGCTAAATGTGTCCATGTTTCGCACCTCATTGCTAACGAGTAAGATTTTCACCCAACAGTCAACGATCTGACGATTCTCTTTTCGAAAAACCTTTCAAAAGTTTGAATAAAATCTCCTTGGACTGCCAGCGGTGTCACGTGGTTCTTCGTGTAGCAGGACTGGAATATTTCGGTCAGGCACACTGCCACGACAGCATGCATCCATACATTCAGACGTCTGTACTGTTAACTATGGTGAAATATTTGTACCTTCCTTACCTGATGTCATAGATTGAGACTTGTGTGTACATCGCTGGACACCTCCAACCAATTAATGTTTTAATGCGTTTACAAGAATGAATGTACAACACTGACGCGCCGGCAATAATTTGAATGTGATGTAGTAGTGGTAAATATAGGTGTAGATAATACTTTCTACTAATTTGAACTATTCTCTGTGTGTCTCAGGGTAACAACACGACTGACCAGCGACTCCATGGGTGGATTAAGAACATGGAACGTGTGCAAGACATGCTGCACACGAAATTAAGCAGCTGGCTAAACGACGTGCAATCCGTCAGAGACCAGATAGCGCACTACGAAGTAGAAGACGACAAGAACAGGACTGGGTATTTTATACTCAGGTATAAACCAGTGTACATTCAGACCTTTGTCGAACTCACTATGATTTGTTAAAGTTCACTAATCAGTCAGAACATCATGACCACTGCCAACCGCAAGGCTGAATGCGTTGCGGCGACTTAACGAAGTAAGAAAAGCATGTAATCCAAATAAAGATGGACGGGGGATTACCGCAGCGATAGATGCTATTAATGGAGAAATCCACTGAGATAAGCGACTTTGCTGAAAGGTATATTATTATTAAGCCTGTGAACGAGTGTCTCAAAAGCGGTGAGCTGGTCGAATTTTCACGTGTTACTGTTGTGAAAATCTACGGAAAGTGGTACAAGGGCAGTGAAACTACCAGTAGGCGCTAAGTGGTTGGACGTCTACGACTCTTCACAGAACGTGGGGTCTGGAGGTTTGTCTGCTCTGTAAAGTAGGATGGATGGCGATCTGTGGCAACTCTGGCGGAAGGGCACAATGGCAGTGCTTCAGAGAACACCATTCAGCGCACATTACTGAACAAGGGGCTCTGCAGCAGACAACCCCTGCGTGTCCACATGTTGGCCCAACGACATCATCAATGACGATTGTAGTGGGCTTGGGAACATCGAGATTTGACTGTGTACCACTGGAAACGTGTCGGCTCGATGGATGAATCATGTCTTTGCCCCAGCAGGTCGATGGCCTTCTCCACAAATGCTGTCATCCAGGCGAGAGGCTACTCGAAGCATGCACCACGCCACGGAAGCAGTGGCCGCAGTATTATGCCACGGCAGACATTCTGCTGCATGAGACCTGTGGTAGTAATCGAAAGCACCATGTCAGTTGGAGACCACCTGCACCCCTTCATGCTTGTGGTCTTCCCTGATGACGATATCGTCTTCCAGTAGTACAACTGTCCGTGTCTTGAAGCCCAAATCGTGCTAATGTGGATCGAGGGACATCTAGCGAAATTACGTTAATGCCTTGGCCACCAAAGGCGCCTGATGTAAATCTAATAGTTCCCATCTGGTTCGCTATCACTGCGGACATAAGTCAGCAGTCCGTTATTTTAGCTCCACAAATCTACCAACGAATCGATGATACACAGAATCGGCGATGTATTGCATCACAAAGGTGGCCCAACAAGCAATTAAGCAGGTGGTCATAATGTAGTGGCTCATCGATATATACTACATTTTTTTTCCCAACGACGTATTCCCTACTGTTGTAGAAACTACTGGGGTCATTTAGTTACGGATGAAGTAAAAAATGTGATTCCATTGGGCCTTCGTTTTCTTGGTTCGTGTTTTGTCTTCAAGTATGCCCCATATTACGCATCAGACGAATGAAGCAAACCAACACAACGAGTAGTGTTAGAGCTTTGATTAGAGAAAGTACCAATACTTGTACACACTTCCAAAATTTTCATAATTTCTGGAAACAATGATGGTTGGGAAACCTGTAGTACCTGACACGAAAATTGAGCATGTTCTCGCCACAGACGACTCAAACAGATAGTCACCTCCTGGAGAAATAACGCTAATACGGTGTAGCAGCACCTCTAGCCCAGAGACTGGCATGAATTCGGCGGGGAAAACAGGCAACAGGTCATGCTGATCTTAATATACAATAGGAAAGCGTTAGCTGCGATGATTATTAAACTAAAACGGGATGATGTTAGCAGAAGGAAGTGAGGGTATAGCCATAGTTTTTATATTTTTTGCTATGACTGATGTGTTTGAATCTGTTGATAACATAGAGCTTAAATATGAGAAGTAGCAAGCGAGAGGGCAATGGAATTCTCCCTCGAGCGGTGGATATATGGGTCCATGCAAGGCGTGTTGGAGATATGTTGGTAGTGTGCAGGATGAAAAAATCCCTTCCAATGTGGGTTTGAGTAGGCTCCCAGTCTGCATCCCAGATCATGCGGCGCTGTTAGGTGGCTATGTGGGATTCCTATGAAGGTGAAAAATTTGGATTAGGATGGACAGTTGGACTGAGTGATGATTGCTTCGAATTTGATGAAAGACCTGTGCAGTTATGCGTCTGAGAAGATTGGCAGAGGAGTCACTTTGGAGATGGGCATGTCGAGGAAGTGGACTAGGTCTTCTGAAAGGAGCATGATCAACTGATACCCACAAAGAAGGTCATCATGGAAATTGATGTGGAAACACAGGTCAGCTAAAATAGTGTAGATGGAGAAGGATTGGGCAGTGTGAGCAAACAAATTACATGGTATAGAAAGACTCAGTCAAATACACACAGTGGGACTGGTGACTGTTAGGGTTGTACCTACAAAAGTATAAGTGGAGAACGATTGGTCAGAGTGAACAAAGAAATTACATGGCATAGAACGACTCAGACAGATACATGCAGTAGGACCAGAGACTGTTAGGGTGGTAAAATACATGGTGAGGATAAAGTGTTCAGCAGAGTGATTGAACATGATTCGTAGCCAATTGGGGACGATTTTATGGAACCCTGTAGCTACTTCACAACAGGTTATTCTGTGGGGATTTTTGGTTCACTACTCCACACTGGTCATGGATACGATATTGAGTGTGGGTTATTGGTTTACTGCAGGTTATGTGGACATCCAGATAGTGTAGTGGGGTGAAAGCATGGATATTCTGCTGGACAATGAGCATGAAGGTATGAATGTTTAGGAAGTTGAACTGAAAAGTGGAGATGTGTGTACTGGAAGAGGATAGTTGAGGGGAATTATTGTTTTCATGTCCATGAATTTAGTGAAGTCTTTTGTGATTTGGTTTTGTTTGGAACGGATGGTGAGGGCTCATCTGCTCTACTTTGTTGGTGTGGTCTTATGGCTGTATACAAGAGATCTGTGGGGTAATAGGTGGTGCTAGTTAGGTTTAGATAAGGACGTCAATTTTATGACGGTGGTAATGTCAGAACAGTGGTGGTGGTTAAGGTTCGAACTCCAGGCACTGGCAGTTTTGCTGGAGATTGGGCCTGTCACGGCTCTGGGACTGATGATGGTACTGGTGACAGAGCTAGCGACGTTGCTGGCTATTGAGTCGACGATTGTGTAGGTGGCAGTGAAAGCGCTGGAGTATTTGACGGTAGCAGCGGTAAAGAAACTGCAAAATGTAAGCTCGTGTGTTGTAAAACAATAGTGAAGATGACGAAGGGTGGCAGATTATTGGCGAAGAAACATTAGGAGAGTGCAGGTGCAAGAGCTGAGGAAGTCACATAAGTTAGTGTGTTTACTGTCGGTTAGATGTCAGTATAAAGTCGAAAATCGGAGATGACTCAAGAGGCACAGAGCTGCAATGGCAGTGGTGGAGCTTTTATAGTGTCCATCTTCTTCAACACAGACCATCATTTCGCGTATCTTCTGTAGTGCACGTTACAGTTGGTCACCTCTAAGTTCCACCAGTGCACTTAATTACTGCAGTTGCATGACCTCTGTAGCAATGTCTCCAGTGCTAGAAGCCAAAACTATGGACCACTCACAGACCCCTGGGGACAGCCTTTGTACACTCACTGACGACGATAGTCTTCCATGTAAATAGTGTGCTACGCATTCGTACACATCTTCTGGACACTGCAATTCCCTGAGGCGAGTCGTTATTGTATCCTCTGTTGGCTTACCACCTTGTGTGCCAGTACACATACATTGCAGTAGTGAATATTGTATCGTTACTGGTATGTAGTTGACTGGCGAACTGGCAAATTGTGAGTTTCGAGGGTTTTCCTTGCATTTTGTTTTAGTGCAAATTAATGCTCACCTCCATCCTATAGTTACATGCACTGTTTGGTTACTTTACGGAAAGAACCTATTACATTATGTTACAGGTATCTCCTTCCCGAAATTCACTCCCCCCCCCCCTCCAAACCTCCTTATAATGATTATTCAGATCATTGTCATTATTCACCTAGTTTCTCCATCTGTGGCGAGCGAAAGATGAATATCACCAAGGCATGGGTTATGAGTACCCAGCTTGTAAGTGAGTTGATGCTATCCCATATGTCCAAGCAGAACTGCAATACATTATATAGAAATGATTTGTGAGCCTTAGCCCGATGACATCACACGACTTGGAAAGGATTGCTTTCCGGTATAACTGGGGACACAGCAAGAGCGCCCAAGGGGTAGTTTGTCAGGTGGGGCGAACTGGGAGGGGGATGAAGTATTTTTAATACAGGTATTCTGAAAGATGAATGGCGACTTATAATTAGCCATAAAAGTTTTCTAGTTCCGACCCAGTTAAAAACCTACGCAATACTGGATAGTAAAATACATTTTCTTCAAAGAAACACACCTCACTACACAATACTTTTTCCTCTTCCTGAGAGCCTTCCGCTACCCGCCCTTTGCCCTCAATATGGGTGCCCTTGGGACCCAGAAGAAACGGAGTTTGCATCTTCATTCCTTAATTGAGAATGGTGGTCTCAAGTAACAGTGATATCCAGAGACAACTCAACAAGGAGTGCGACATGTTCTGCATTTCATGTGGCAGTATGCAAAGTTTCCATCGTTGATACGCCTATGGGGAATGTAGTCGTAGATTCACTAGGAAAAAAATTTTCTATCATTGCAATTAAATGCTCTTCATTTTACTGCACCAAGATCGATTTTCAGCCTTCCATTCTCAGCATGTGATGTACCTGACACATATGCGTAGAATCGATTTACAGAACGACCACATCTTACGGCCAAAATTTGCCATATGATAACCTGCACTGTCAAACAAGAGGCGTTCCAGCGAATGGTTCAAAATCAGATAAAGAAACATTTGTGTGGAACAGTGGTGTGTTATTTCATTATATTTTATGTCAGTAAACGTGTATCCTTGCACGTCAAGGTGAAAATAGGCCAAAAATTCCAGTGTGAAATGCTGGAATACGTGACAAATGTGCTCGCAGTCCACACTTCCGGAAGTAAGCAGAAACCTTATGGAAATGCAACCAATTATAATGGTTTAAATGAGTGAAACGAAAGGCGTGCTGTGGAATAAACACATATTTTTAGTAGTTGCTAAAACGGACTTGAAATACCTTAAGTCATCATAACATGCTGCCCCCAACCGCTGGATTAGCTGCAAGGGATTGAATAAGTTGAACAGCTTGACGGTACATACATGCTTCTCGATAGACATCGTCTTTCTCTGAGAATTCTGCTTTCAGCTGCCCTACTAGTCTTGATAAGCAGAGCTATAGTAGCTATCACATGAGTTAATCCAGATACGGAACTGCCTGGCAGATTTTGAACAGTGTGCCTGATGGGGACTCGACCCCAGATATTAGAAATGGCTGCACACTCTGCTACAGAGAGAAAATTAATTCACAAAGCAGTTCTCCATGCCATTACTCTACAGTTCATGTAGGAGCGTTATTCCGACAAGGCATGCTGGAGAGCTTTTGTGATGGTTGGAAGGTAGGAGATGAGATACAGGCAGAGGTAAAGATGCAGTAGGGTGTCAGGGCAGGGGGAGGTCTTGATACGTGCATGGTTAACTCAATGTGTCTTGTATATCATACCTTAATGACATTGTGCATAAAGTGCAGTTAACACAAATCTCGACAAAGTTACCTTCATTTATAATAAATATGGACAAATCATTCCTATCATTCACATGAATACCACATGTTGAGTTTCTTGAAATGCGTGTGAAATTCTAATTGAAAGATAAAATGTATTCTGGATCAATTGTTGCAGTTCTGCTGTTTAATGTCTCTAATTTACATCTGAAACCATTTCAATCGATATATCACCACTGAACAGAGTGAGTGTTCTGCAGGAAATAGTTAAAAATCAGTATCTCATTCAAATGCACTGGAAATGGCTATTTGTAGCTGAAACCTGGATGAGCGAGAATAGTGGAAACCCAATGGGGTTGTGACTGTTTGCTGTGTCCCTCTTCTTCCTTTAAAAAATGCAAAGGTTCCGGATCCGAGTCCCAGCCCGGCATATGCTTTTGATCTTCCAGGAAGTTTGTAATACATTGCCGAGAGGAAAACCATTTTAGTTACTTTTAAATTTTTCTCATACGCCATGCGTGGATGGTTTTTACTTTTAACTACAAAGCTTCTGTGTTACAGGCGGCCGCTGTGGAATGATATACTGCTCGACCATCAGCCAAAGTTCATTTTTTTTCGAGAGGACTTCAGTGCTCCATGCGAGGAGCGGCAGCCAGAGGCGTCACAAATGTTCGGCCTCGCCGATGCACTGTATGCCTTCTATTATACCGAGTGGTTTAGAACAGGATGGAGCTTCAAGCAACGCTTCGCAGATGATCCCAAGACTGTGGGTAAGTTCAACACTGGGACTCATCCACTTCATAGTTAGGCACTGACAACTGACCACTGTGTCGGTTGGCAACACTGCATCTGCATCTGTTACAATCCAACTACTTGATTTCGATGTATTATTGCTTTCTTTATTATACAGGATGCAAAAAGACCTATTAATGCAACATTCAACATATTTTAGAGGAGAAAAAAAAGGAATATTTTTTATTTGATAGTGATGTCACAGGTGCACCGTTTCGCTTCTAGAGGTCAGCGAAGGTTTCGACGCTAGTGATGTTCAGAGATGACGTTGAAACTTCCACGTGATGAATGTTGTTTTAGAGATGTTGCTGAAAATGTCTTCGGCTTACATTAACGCTCAACCGGACGCTGGGTGCTAAAGATTGTCTAACACTCTCAAAACAAGAGGGTGTTTCAGGGATAACGGCTGCTGCCTCAGACTAACGGTGAACCATCTCACCTGGAGTGCCTGGCACTGTCGGTAGACCGAACACCTTGTCTCCCTCACAAGGAGGTCAGCGAAACCTGTAAGGCAGTATCCATCGGAGGGCAGTTTGAACAGCGTCTCGAAACATCACTAGCGTCAAAACCTTCATGGTCCGCTACGGGGGGAAACGGTACATCTGTGGTATTTGTGTCACATAAAAATAAGTTTTTTTATCTCCTCTAAACACTCAAAATTTTTGTACATGTAGCTTTTCACACGCTATATAGGGCTCATTTTAAAAACGACGATTGATTTCTGTAACATTAGAGCTGCAGCAGAAATAATTTTTTTGTTAACATGGTAATTAGTGTAGTGTCCTATACTTTTCATATAGAGTGAAGAACCAAAGAAACTGGTACACCTGCCTAATATCATGTATAGCAAGTTGATGTGGCATGGACTCAACTAGTGTCTCATGTAGTGCTGGAGGGAACTGACACCATGAATCCATAAATCCATGAGTACAAGCCTCTGGAGATCATTTCTGAATAGCATGTTGCAAGGCAGCCCGCGTATGATAAAAAATGTTCATATCTGGGGCGTTTGATGGCCAGCAGAGGTGTTTAAACTGAGAAGAGTGTTCCTGGAGCCACTCTGTAGCAATTCTGGACATGTGGGGCGTTGTATTGTCCTAGAATGGCCCAAGTCCGTCGAAATTCACAATGGACATGAATGGATGCAGGTGGAGAGACCGGGTGCTTACATACGAGTCACCTGTCAGAGTCGTATCTAGACATATAATGGGTCCCATATCATTCCAATTGCACACGCCCCACACCATTACAGAGCCCCTCTCCAGCTCGAAAGGTCCCCTCCTGACATGCAGTGTCCATGGATATATGATGTTGTGATGTCTGCACACCCGTACACGTCCATCCGGTCGATAAAATTTGAGACTAGAGTCGTCCGACAAGGCAAGATGTTCCCAGTCATCAACAGTCCAATGTCAGTGTTGACGTACACAGGTGAGGCATAAATCTTTGTGTCGTGCAGTCATCATGGGTACATGAATGGGCCTTCGGCTCCCAAAACCGATGCTGATGATGTTTCATTGAATGTTTCGCACGCTGACACTTGCAGATGGTCCAGCATTGAAATCCGTAGCAATTTCGGTTGCACTTCTGTCACGTCGAACGATTCTCTTCAGTCGTCAATGGTCCCGTTCTTGCAGGATTTTTTTCCGGCCGCAGCGATGTCGGAGATTTGATGTTTTGCCAGATTCCTGATATTCACAGTACACTCGTAAAATGGTCATACGGGAAAATCCCCACTTCATCTCTATCTTGGAGATGCTGTGTCCTGTCGCTCATGCGCCGACTGTAACACCACGTTCGAACTCACTTATATGTTAATAACTGGCCATTGTAGTAACCAATCTAACAACTGGGCCAGACACTTGTTGTGTTATATAGGCGCTGCCCACCGCAGCACCGTTTTCTGCCTGTTTACATATCTCTGTATTAGAATACTCATGCCTACACCACTTTCTTCGGCTCTTCAGTGTATGATCTATGCGTGATTTTCCTCACATTTATTAATTTCCTTTAATGAATAATATTTCTATTTGTAAGTGAATAGTTAACTGGACATAATAAACTGTTAGTATTATTGTCACAAGCAGTGATAGCCTGCGCTGTAACGAGACTGAGAAAATTTAGTATGAACGTGTAATCGTGGCAGAGTCGTTAGAACAAGTCTCCGTTAGTGCGCTGCACGCAAGCGAGATGGTCAGGCGCGAGACGCCGGACTGTACGCTACGGTGGGCGCGCGCGAAGCTTGCCGTGACGGGCGCACAGTGGGTGTGGCTGACTGGTGGGGGGCGGGCCGCCCAGGCGGAGGCGGCAGTGGGGGCTGGGGGGGGGGGGGGGGGTGTTGGGCCACACTCTGCCACGCGTCTGACTGCGTGGACTTTGTCACTGCCACATTCCAGCAGTGTGCCGCCCTCCAACTGCTTCGATTATGGTGATCAGATCTGAACCGTAGAATGGGCCACTCATTTGGTCTGTGAAGACTAAACCCAATATATATTACACTCCTGGAAAATGAAAAACGAACACGATGAATTCATCGCCCCATCAGGGGCAAATCTTATTTTGACATTGTTAAGGACGAATGCTTTTTGCAGCAATAGCCACGCAGGGAAGCCACACGGTCTGAGGCGTCTTGCCACAGTATGCATGGCTCTCCCCGTCGCGGGTTTGAGTCCTCCCTTGGGCATGGGTGTGTATGTTGTCCTTAGTGTAAGTTACTTTAAGTTCGATTAAGCAGTGTGTAAACATAGGGACTGATGACCTCAGCAGTGTGGTCCCTTAGGAACCACAAATTTCCCATTTTTGCAGAAATGCAGGCTGCAATTCCACGACGGAGACGATCATAGAATCGCTGAATGTAGTGTTCCAGAATGGCCTGCCATGCAATTTCTGCCTGGTCCCTCAACTGAGCCACAGTTCATGTCACTCATGCAGATCGTGTAAGATGACGTTTCATCCAGTCCCAAACATGCTCTGTGGGGGACAGATTCGGTGCCTTTTATTTCCGGGATAGTTGATGTACATCTTCAAGAACATATTGGGGGGCATAGGATACATTTGTATTTGCATTGTTCTGTTGGAAAAGGACATTACCTTGACGGTCTATGAACAGTAGTGTGATGGGTTGGATGATGGTTTGAATGTACCATGCAGTGTACAATGTTCTCTCGGTGATCACCAGAGGAGTATGGCCAGTGTAGGCTATTGCTCCCCACACCATGAAGCCAGGTGTAGGCCCTTTGTGCCTCTGTCGTCCACACTCCTGATTTTGGTGCTCACCTGCACGACGCCACAAACGTGTATGGCCATCATTGGCTCCAAGGCAGAAGCTACTCTCATCACAGAAGACGACATGTTTCTATTCGTCCTTTCATAAACGCCTATCACGTCACCAGTGGAGGCGGGGTGAACGATGTTGAGGTGCAAGCAGAAGATGCCCTAACAGTATACGGAACTGTAGCCCTGCTTCGTGGAGACGGTTGCGAATGGTTCTCACTGATACCCCTGGCCCAGAGGGGTCCCTAAATTGTCATTAAGTGATGGTGTGGTCCAATAAGACACTTGGTAGGATGCGACGGCCTCGGTCTGCATCTGTGTGTCGCCACTGTCCAGACACAGGTCGATGGGCGCGTGCACTTTCTTCTGACCACTGGAGACAACACCGATACACTGTGGAGACCTGGCGCCCCCTGTGTTGCGCTGCTTTGCCGTACGTCCACCTGGCCTCCCACAGACCCACTACACGCTATGGCTCAGACTCCGTCAGTCGCACCAACGGTTCACGTACACGCTGTCGCGGCATGCTAACAACGTAGCAGCCACAGACGGAGCTCCATACGCCACGGCAAACTGACTGCCACTGGTTCTGGCGGTGACCAGCCGCTGCGTAGTAAGCAACATTCCACAGCCGGTCATGCAGTTCGTGGTGTTTAAAATGGTTCAAATGGCTCTGAGCACTATGGGACTTAACTTCTACGTTCATCAGTCCACTAAAACTTAGAACTACTTAAACCTAACTAACCTAAGGACATGACACACATCCATGCCCGAAGCAGGATTCGAACCTGCGACCGTAGTGGTCGCGCGGTTCCAGAGTTCGTGGTGTGTCCGCAGCGCTGAGCGTTTGATCACTACATGCACTGGACTCTTATAGTGTCCGGTGCAAATTTAACGGGTCTGATTCACTTGCTTCAACGTGTTCGTTTTTACTTCTCTGGGACTACAGTGGCAAACCAATTACATCACACAATTACTCTTTTCTATCCTGGTCAATCAGTTAAACATTAAGTGCTGTTAGAAAAGCGGATCACATTCATAAGCGAAAGTTAAAAAAAAATTGCCAAACACACTTTCTCTACTTTTCACTGAGCAGGTAAAGTGGTTGATGTTATCTCTATTATCTATTCTAATCGCCGTTCCGTCCCAAATGCTCTTCTTCTTTCCTTCGTTCTACTGTTCCGTCTACTATTTCACAAGGAACAGGTTGCGGTGTGCTGTGTGACCTATCCACGCATTCCGTTTTGTATTGTTTTGCCTAAATCGATCATGTCAGCGAACAAGAAAATCTGCAACCCCTACGAAACTCACATACTGGAATTTACGTACGTCCTGCCGAGACAACGAAAGTAAACACTTGTTGGCAACTTTCAACTTAATACAGTTGAACAGTGACCATGAGAAGCCACATTCAATCAAAATACGCGGAAAATGTCTCGGAACAACGTTGCAAATTTTGTCAAAGGATTTCAGATACTTTCCCCTGCGATTTCTTTAGAACAGAATCCCAGGGCCGTCAGACGTTATTTACACTCCGAGTTAAGAAATTTGTAGTTCAGAGTACTATTTGTATGTATTCTGAAGGCATGATACAGTCGAATTAAATCAGGTCAAGCTCAGGGAATTAGATTAGGAAATGAGACACAAAGTAGTAGATCAGTTTTGCTATTTGGGAAGAAAAGTAACTGAGGATGGTCAACGTAGAGAGGATATAAAATGTAGACTGGCAATGGCAAGGAAAGCGTTTCGGAACAAGAGAAATTTGTTAACATCGAGTATAGATTTAAGTGTCAGAAAGTCTTTCCTGAAAGTTAGCCATGTATGGAATTGAAACATGGACGATAGATAGTTTAGACCAAAAGAGAATAGCTTTTGAAATGTGGTGCTACAGAAAAATGCTGAAGATTGAATGAGTACTAATGAGGAGGTACTGAATAGAATTGGGGAGAAGAGGAATTTGTGGCAAAACTTGACTAGAAGAAGGGATCGGTTGGTAAGACACGTTCTGAGGCATCAAGAGGAAACCACGGAAGCTCGGGGAGGTAAAAATCGTAGGGGGAGACCAAGGGATGAATACAGTAAGCAGATTCAGAAGAATGTAGGTTGCGTTAGTTACCCGGAGATGAAGAAGCTTGCACAGGATAGAGTTGCATGGAGAGCTGCATCAAACCAGTCTGTGGACTGAAGACCACAACAACAACAATATACGTGCTACCTTGGACAGTCGGTCTGTTTACAGGTACCAGGAACGAGAGGCACTTAAAAATATTGGGCTAAGTGCTGACTTTTATGAACATGCTACACAATACCATTAAAAGTAAATAATCAAT
The DNA here is from genome assembly GCF_023864345.2 of Schistocerca serialis cubense. NCBI lineage: Eukaryota > Metazoa > Arthropoda > Insecta > Orthoptera > Acrididae > Schistocerca > Schistocerca serialis. The sequence goes on along the minus strand of NW_026047628.1, from coordinate 2,812,825 downwards.
ACTGCCAGACAGTTGCAGTCGGCAGTAATTACCTCTAGGACGCTTTCAATTTCGCAAAAATATAACTTAAGTTTACTTGCAGTCTGAATGTTTATTTTTGTACATTATACTTAAGGAACTATTTCAGTACTATTTTTAAACATCCAGACCAATCGTAGAGGCCAAACGTCCCTCAGACACATTTATTTAAAATGTCGCCACGAGCTTCAGCGCGACATCATTATTCGCACGCTTAAGTATGAGCGAGGTATCGATGCGCGTCGATATCCCCCTCCTTCGGTCGGCTCCAGTATGTGGTATTCAGTGGTACTGACTGGGTTCAGCGCAACTCTTATTATGGTTACAACGCGTGTGCGTGAAATACAAATATTTGCTGTGTTTTAAAAAAATATCGTGGCAGGGCTATTGAACTGTGTTTCCAGTATTGATTCTGAAGATGTGCACTTAATATTATTTACGGAAGAGACGTTGCAAAAGTGTCAAACAGTGTTAAAAAATGGGACCTAAAATTTAAGTATGTTGTTTTACCGGTTGATCTGTTCGAAATGGGGTGTCATAGATAGTGTTATAGGTCAGGAAGATTAATGAAAAAATCGGTTGCCAAAATCGCCAAATACAGAAAAGGCTTCTCCAAAGGACAAATCTCAAATAATACAGAGAATCCAACAGCAACTTGTTCATCAAGGACTCGGTTGGATATACAGTGTACTGAAGCACAGTCATCTGTTTCACAGCTTCGAATTCCAGTAACTTCTCTTATCCCTCTTCAGTACAATAGCTGAGCAAACGAAAACGTCTGAGGTAGACAAACTAGTCTGAATAAATCTTTAAGACAATATTGCTTCCCACTCTGACATTCATATCTCTGCTGAAGGCTCGGCTCTGAGCACTATGGGACTCAACTGCTGTGGTTATCAGTCCCCTAGAACTTAGAATTACTTAAACCTAACTAACCTAAGGACATCACACACATCCATGCCCGAGGCAGGATTCGAACCTGCGACCGTAGCAGTCGCACGGTTCCAGACTGCGCGCCTAGAACCGCGAGACCACCGCGGCCGGCCCTGCTGAAGGCTATGTAAATATTGCTGCAAACAATGCTTCTTGTATGTTTTGTGGACAATGTATTAAAACATATCGGTCAAAAGTCTACCGTTATTTTGATCCACCAAACAAGATTTTCCTTCTACAGTTGATCAAGAGAATGAAAACATTAGGGTGTTAATTAATAAAGTAACAAATTACCCAGATTTGAAAGTATACTATCATAATACCTATCAACTGAACTTTTCCTGTAAAGCATCTTCAAGTAAAACAACAACTAAACATCGTTGCCATGATCTTCCTTAGCATGGTCAAATGGCTTTTGGAGAAATATATGCTTTTATTGAAGAAAAAGTAATAAAAAAAGGTGGTCTTATTTTTACTTATCTCTACAGATATTACATATACTTATTGGAGGAAAACGAAGAAAAAATTATGGGGAAATCAAGGGTAATTTCTCATGACACAAATTAGAACTTAATAAAATCATTTCATAAACAGATTAAATTTTCTATCACATAAAAAAAATTATTTGCTCCAAAATTTTTGATAAGTATTAGTGAACAATCACATGAATCAGTAGTACGGAAAAACGGTCCAAGTTGCAAATTTTTACTTTTCATTCATTCGATGACTAATTTCAGGCCGAGACCCATTTCCAAACCGTTATAACATAGTCAAAAACTGCATTTCTGAAGAGGTCAAAAATGTGCTATGAACATTTACAGTGCATAAAGATAACTGTTATATGTATGCACTGTAAATGTTGATTGGACGTTTGTGACATCTTCGGAAATGTCAGGGATCCCTTGCCCAATCTTTCAATGTGTCTACTGTGCACCAGATCTAAAAGGAGTTCTAATCGTTTATTTCTCTCTTTGGAAGTGTTTGATAGCCTGTTGCATGGTAGAAAGAGGCTCCATTTAAATGAGAGGAGGGGAGGGCGTCCATGTTGTGATCTGTCTGCGACAAAATTAATTATGCCTCCCTGTCTCACTCTTGGCTGCTTCAGGCAGTCGAACTCGTTCTTACTTGCAAATTTTTAGTGGGTTTGTAAACTGGTTAATCAAGAAACCGAGGAGGTCGACAGGGGTTATGACAGAAAAAAGAAATAAGTTATCATTAGAACATGCGTGGATTAGAACCAGAAACTTTAACATTGACAAGAACAGCCCTTACAAAAGGTAGGATGTCGCCAATAACTTTTTTGCACACAAGCTAAGCATGATACTGGCACATAGAGGGTAACACGCATTTTTAGCAACTTACTAGACAGATAAACGTGTTTGGGAATAAGAGACTATTACGCCATCTGTTGCTAGTCTCTGCTGCTGTCTGCAGCGTGCGTTTGGAATTGTGACTGAGACAGCAATTGACGCTGTAGAAAAATCTATGAGCTGAAGTAACTGTGTTGAACTGCTTAAAATACTAGTGAGTACAGACAAGATTTTACAGACTTCTGGACAGCATGCAGTTTATCTAGAAGCTAATCTTAAGCTTTGCCCTAAATATATTGTTAGGGGAAAGCTATCGTGATAAACGAGAGAGATTTAAGAGATCATTGCATTCATGACAGTTCGGTATAGACAACAAACGGGGAGGGAAGGGGGAATGGCTGGGAATCTCTTCTTTACACGTGGTGATGCTGAATGTGTCGTGCGGCACCCACCAGGTTGCTACAGCGCTCCTGTCCGAAACAAGTACCCTCGCCATGGCGCTTCGCTGAGTGCATCTTTCCGTATCACTGTTCAGCAAAACTGTAACGAGGCTGTAGGCGGCAAGTCCCTGAGCCAAACGCGGAAACTCTTCGACATGTCCGGGTGACCGGTCCGCAGTAATTAGGTCTCATTTCGACTGGTGATAATCGCAGCAGCAAAGCTCAGAAAGCTGATAATGCCTTAATTCCTCAGAGATTTTCCATCAAGCCTAAGCCGCAAGTACACTATGTGATAAAAAGTATCCGGACACCCCCTAAAACGTACCTCATCAGGTGCGTTGTGCTGCCACCTACTGCCAGGTACTCCATATCTGTTGCCGGCCACGGTGGCCGAGCGGTTCTAGGCTCTTCAGTCTGGAACCGCGCGATTGCTACGGTCACTGGTTCGAATCCTGCCTGGGGCATTGATGTGTGTGATGTCCTTAGGTTAGTTAGGTTCAAGTACTTCTAAGTTCTAGGGGACTGATGACCTCAGATATATAGTCCCACAATGATCAGAACCATTTGAACCATTTTGAACTCCGTATCTGCGACCTCAGTAGTCACTAGACATAGTGAGAGAGCAGAATAGGGCGCACTGCGAAACTCACGGACTTCGAACGTGGTCTAGTGATTGGGTGTCACTTGTGTCATACGTCTGTACGCGAGATTGCCACACTCCTAAATATCCCTAGGTCCACTGTTTCCGGTGTGATTGTCATGTGGAAATGTGAAGGGAGACGTACAGCACAAAAGCGTACAGGCCGACCTCGTTTGTTCACTGGCGGAGACTGCCGAGGGTTGACGAGGGTCGTAATGTGCAACAGGCAGACATCTATCCAGACCATCACACAGGAATTCCAAACTGCATCAGGGTACACTGCAAGTGCTGTGGCACTTATGTGGGAGGTCAGAAAACGTGGATATCATAGCCGAGCGACTATTCATAAGCCACACATCACACCGGTAAATGCCAAACGATGCCTCGGTTGGTGTAAGGAGCGTAAACACTGGCTGATTTGACAGTGGAACAAAGTTGTGTGGAAGGACGAATCACGGTACTCCATGTGGCGATCCGATGGCAGGGTGCGGGTATGGCGAATACCCGGTGAACGTCATCTTCCAGCGTGTGTAGTGCCAACAGTAAAATTCGGAGGCGGTGGTATTATGGTGTGGCCGTGTTTTTCATGGAGGGAGCTTACACCCCTTGTTTTGCGTGGCACGATAACAGCACAGAGCTACATTGATGTTTTAAGCGCATTCTTGCTTCCCACTGTTCAAGATCAATTCAGGGATGGCGACTGCATATTTCTGCACGATCGAGCACCTGTTCATAATGCACAGCCTGTGGTTACACGACAATAACATCCCTGTAATCGACTGGCCTGCAGAGACTCCTGACCTAAATCCTATAGAATACCTTTGGGATGTTTGGGAACACCGACTTCGTGCCAGGTCTCACCAACTGACATCGATACCCTTCCTCAGTGCGGCACGCCGTTCCCTAAGAAACCTTCGAGGATCTGATTGAACATATGCCTGCGATAGTGGAAGCTGTCATGGGCCAACACCATATTGAATTCCAGCATTACCGATGGTGGGCGCCACGAACTTGTAAGTCATTTCTAAATCTACATCTACATTTATACTCCACAAACCACCCAACGGTGTGTGGCGGAGGGCACTTTACGTGCCACTGTCATTACCTCCCTTTCCTGTTCCAGTCGCGTATGGTGCGCGGGAAGAACGACTGCCGGAAAGCCTCCGTGCGCGCTCGAATCTCTCCTCGGGGGGTATAAGTAGGGGGAAGCAATATATTCGATACCCCATCCAGAAACGCACCCTCTCGAAACCTGGTCAGCGAGCTACACCGCGCCTCTCTTACAGAGTTTGCCACTTGAGTTTGCTAAACATCTCCGGAACGCTATCACGCTTACCAAATAACCCTGTGACGAAACACGCCGCTCTACTTTGGATCTTCTCTATCTCCTCCGTCAACCCGATCTGGTACGGATCCCACACTGATGAGCAATACTCAAGTATAGGTCGAACGAGTGTTTTGTAAGCCACCTCCTTTGTTGATGGACGACATTTTCTAAGGACTCTCCCAATGAATCTCAACTTGGTACCCGCCTTACCAACAATTAATTTTATATGATCATTCCACTTCAAATCGTTCCGCACGCATACTCCCAGATATTTTACAGAAGTAACGGCTACCAGTGTAGCTACAATAAAGGATCCTTCTTCCTATGTACTCGCAATACATTACATTTGTCTATGTTAAAGGTCAGTTGCCACTCCCTGCACTAAGTGTCTATCCGCTGCAGATCTTCCTGCATTTCGCTTCAATTTTCTAATGCTGCAACTTCTCTGTATACTACAGCATCATTCGCGAAAAGCCGCATGGAACTTCCGACACTATTTACTAGGTCATTTCCCGCCAGGTGTCCGTATACTTTTGATCTCATAGTGTATTGTAAGAAATGACATTTTCCGCATCAAGCTGCCTCTGTGAGAATTAGAGGCCGTTCATATTTTCATCGGATTCTAATAGCTCTCGCTATTTGGGAAAAATTACTATGTTCTCACGCGATCATCTTATCATAGATCAGATTCAGGAATACTGTCCTTCAGCATTTAAGGATTCTGGCTCCGATTGTCTATTTACTCTCTGATTTTTCTGTGATGGAGAATATAATGAAGCAATCCTCCACACGGCCAGACAGGATGGCTACAGATTACCGATAACCTGGCAGCCGGTCATGACAGTATGACGAGCCGCCTTCGATCGCCGTCAGAAATCCCACGTGATCCGGTTTCAACAGCATAAACAAGCGACCGCAAGAACTGTCGTCCGGTTTCAACGCCCCGCTGCGGGAAAACACTACGCCTGAGTATATGCTGACAATTCGCCCTTGTATGTCAGTCAGCTGCTAGAGCACAGCCTCCTCCCAACCTACACGTCAGGTTGTCTATTGATATCCCTGGTCTAGGGGTAGAGTCTTTCATTCATAATCAAAACGTCTTCGATCCCGGGTTCGAAACCCTCCGCTGATTAAACTTTGATTTGGCTGCCGAACACTTCCGGCATAAGAAGTCACCCTCATTCTGCCAACGGCCTTGTCAAAGACTGCGGAGGAGCGGACAGAGGTTCAGGGCACTCTGTTGTCCTTGGGGTGGGAAACTGGCCCTAAAGGTGGAAGAATCAGCAATGACGAACGGCATGAGTATGCAGAAGGCAGTATACACCAATAAGGTGTATCCACAGGACATGTGGCCTGTAATTGGAAAAGTGTCATGATGATCTCTCCATTGGCAAAAGATTCCGGAATGGTCCTCCATGCAGATCTCCGGGAGGGGATTGCCAAGGGAGAGGTTACCATAAGAAAAAGATTGAATAATCAACGAAAGGATAACGTTCTACGAGTCGGGGCGTGGAATGTCAGAAGCTTGAACGTGGTAGGGAAACTAGAAAATCTGAAAAGGGAAATGCAAAGGCTCAATCTAGAGATAGTAAGGGTCACTGAAGTGAAGTGGAAGGAAGACAAGGATTTCTGGTCAGATGAGTATCGGGTAATATCAACAGCAGCAGAAAATGATATAACAGGTGTAGGATTCGTTATGAATAGGAAGGTAGGGCAGAGGGTGTGTTACTGTGAACAGTTCCGAGATAGGATTGTTCTTATCAGAATCGACAGCAGATCAACACCGACAACGATAGTTCAGGTATACATGCCGACGTCGTAAGCTGAAGATGAAGAGATAGAAAAAGTTTACGAAGATATTGAAAGGGTAATACAGTACGTAAAGGGGGATGAAAACCTAATAGTCATGGGGGACTGGAACGCAGTTATAGGGGAACGAGTAGAAGAAAAGGTTACAGAGGAATAAGGGCTTGGGACAAGGAATGAGAGAGGAGAGAGATTAATTGAGTTCTGTAACAAGTTTCAGCTAGTGATAGCGAATACTCTGTTCAAGAATCACAAGAGGAGGAGGTATATTTGGAAAAGGCAGGGTGACACGGGGAGATTTCAGTTAGATTACATCATGGTCAGACAGCGATTCCGCAAGCAGATACTGGATTGTAAGGTGTACCCAAGAGCAGATATAGACTCAGATCAAGATGAAGAGTAGGCTGCAGTTTAAGATATTAGTCAGGAAGAATCAATGTGGAAAGTGGGATACGGAAGTACTAAGGAATGACGAGATACGGTTGAAGATTCTAAGGCTATAGGTACAGCAATAAGGAATACCTCAGTCGGCAGTACAGTTGAAGGCGAATGGACATCTCTAAAAAGGGCCGTCACAGAAGTCGGGAAGGAAAACATCGGTACAAAGAAGGTAACTGCGAACAAAGCATGGGTAACAGAAGAAATACTTCAATTGATCGATGAAAGGAGGATGTGCAAAAATGTTACAGGAACCTCAGGAATACAGAAATAGTAGTTGCTGAGGAATGAAATAAATAGGAAGTGTGTGGAAGCTAAGACGAAAAGGCTGCAGGGAAAATGTGAAGACATCGAAAAAGAAATGTTTGTCGGGAGAACAGACTCAACTCACATGAAAGTCAAAACAACCTTCGGTGACATTAAAAGCGAGGATGATGACATTAAGAGACCAATGGGAATTCCACTATTAAATGAAGACAAGAGAGCTGATAGGAGGAAAGTATACACTGAAAGCGTCTATGAGGAGAAAGATTTGTCTGATGTGATAGAAGAAGAAACAGGAGTCGAATTAGAAGAGATGGGGGATCCAGTATTAGAATCAGAATTTAAAAGACCTTTAGAGGACTTAAGATCAAATAAAGCAGAAAGTACAGATAACATTCCATCAGAATTTCTAATAATCATTGGGTGAAGTGGCAACAAAACGACTACTCACGTTGGTGTGTAGGTTTATGAGTTTGGCGACATACCATCTGACTTTCGGAAGAGCATGAGCCACACATTTCCGAAGGCGGCAAGAGCGGACAAGTCCGAGAAGTATCGCACAATCAGCTTATCAGCTCATGCATCCAAGTTGCTTACAAGAATAATGTACAGAAGAATGGAAAAGAAAATTGAGGGTGCGCTAATTGACGATCAGTTTGGCGTTAGGAAAGGTAAAGGCACGAGAGAGACAATTCTGACGCGGTTAATAATGGAAGCAAGAGTAAAGAAATATCAAGACACGTTCATAGGATTTGCCGACCTGGAAAAAGCGTTCGACAATGCAAAATGGTGCAAGATGTTCGAAATTTTGAAAAAAGTAGGGGTAGGCTGTAGGGAGAAAAGGGTCATATACAATAAGTACAACAGCCAGGAGGGAACCATAATAGTGGACGACCCAGAACGAAATCCTCGTATTCTTCTTCTTCTTAAGTCGCCAATCCTAAGATCGATTTGCAGCAGCTCTCCATTCAGTGCGATTGTCGGCCAGCCTCTTCAATTCCGTGAAACTTCCGCATCCTAGGTCCTGCATTATCTGGCTTATATACTTTCTTCTAGGTCTGCCTCTTGCCCTTTTGCCCTCCATAAGGCTTTCCGTTATAGTGTGGAGAAGACTTTCATGTCTCAGAATGTGTCCCATTCATATATCTCTCCTCTTCTTGACCGTCTTCCAAAGAACTGGAACTTCCTCCGCTCTCTGCAGGACTTCCTGATTTGTCATCCTGGTCGTCCATGGAATTTTTAACATCCTTCGCAGACACCACATTTCGAATCCTTCAATCCTTCTTCTTTCGTCCTCTACAAGTGTCCAGGTTTCGCTTCCGTAGAGAAGCACACTCCCAACAAAGGTCTTTATTAACCGCTTCCTTAACGACAGACTTATCATGTTAGATGTGAGGAGTCCTTTCCTTTTATAGAATGCAATCTTTGCCTGATTTATTCTACTTATTACATCTTTCCTACTACGACCATCTGATGTTATTCTGCTTCCTAAGTAGACAAAGTCTTGTATTTGTTTCAGCTTCTCTCCATTCAGCCTTATATTCGTAATTGCTTGATTATTTTGTTTGCTTGCAACTAAGATTTTTGTTTTTGACTTATTAATTTTCATGTTGTACCGTGCAGCAAGAGTGTTTTCCATTTCCTCCAACACTACTTGTAATTCTTCCTCATTTTCCGCTAGGACAGCAATGTCATCCGCAAAACGCAGCATATCAACTATTTTTCCCTGGATCCTGATTCCATTAGCTTGTCCTAACTTTTCTCTGACCTCGTCTATTGCTTTCTGTATGTACATATTAAAGAGGACAGGGGAGAGTGCACATCCCTGTCTCACACCCTGTTTAATTTTTGCTTATTGTTGATGTTCCCCACATCTCACTATTGCCACCTCTTCTTTGTATATGTTCCATATCGCTCTCCTGTCCGTGTACTTAGCTCCAGTTTCCCTCAATATCTGGAATAGTTTTTTTCCATGCTCGTATTAAAAGAGTGTAAGACAAGGATGTAGCCTCTCGCCCCTACTGTTCAATCTGTACATCAAGGAAGCAATGATGGAAATAAAAGAAAGTTTCAGGAGTGGAATTAAAATTCAAGGTGAAAGGATATCAATGATACGATTCGCTGAAGACACTGCTACCTTGAGTGAAAGTGAAGAAGAATTACATCACCTCCAGAACGGAATGAACAGTCTAATGAGTACAGAATATTGATTGAGAGTAAATCGAAGAAAGACGAAGGTAATGAGAAGTAGTAGAAATGAGAATAGCGAGAAACTTAACATCAGGATTGATGGTAACCAAGTAGATGAAGTTAAGGAATTCTGCTATCTAGGCAGTAAAATAACCAAATACGGACAGAGCAAGGAGGACATGAAAAGCAGACTAGCAATGGCAAAAAGGACATTCCTGGATAAGAGAAGTCTACTAATATCAAATACCAACCTTAATTCGAGGAAGAAATTTCTGAGAATGTACGTCTGGAGTACAGCACTGTATGGTAGTGAAACATGGACTGTGAGAAAACTGGAAGAGAAGAGGATCGAAGCATTTGAGATGTGGTGCTACAGACTAATGTTGAAAATTAGGTGGACTGATAAGGTAAGGTATGAGGAGATTCTGCACAGAATCGGAGCGGAAAGGAACATCTGCAAAACGCTGATAAGGACTGATAAGGAGAAAGGGCAGGATGATAGGACATCTCTTAAGACATGACGGAATGACTTCCATGGTACTAGAGGTAGCAGTAGAGGGCAAAAACTGTAGAGGAAGACAGAGATTGGAATACATCCAGCAAGTAATTGTGGACGTGGGTTGCAAGTGCTACTCTGAGATAGGTTAGAACGGGAGAGGAATTCGAGGCGAGCCGCAACAAATCAATCAGAAGACTGATAAAAAAGAAAAATACCTGAAAATGTGAAGTCAGTCACCTGACAACAGCCATTAGACACTGTACACGGAAGACCATCCACATAGTCTACAGCTTATCGCCCTGAAAAGGATAGCTGTAAAGACATCAGTAGTATACCTGGATCAGTGTTTTATAGTGACATGACCTAGCACCGTAAATCAAATTCTTCAAAGGCAGAAGATACGTTAGGCGACGACAGATCCATAGCCATCCAGTCTCGATTACCATAGTTGACTGGACCACTATTTGTGAAAGTATAATTATATTCAGTATCATCACACATCATTTTACTTTATTTACTGTTAGTTTTGTTTATACACAGAAAGAAAGATTTATATGGTTATTGTGTAATCATGAGAACAGTATACCTTTTGCATGTTGGTTACTGACAGAAATGCTCACTTCTGGCAACACATTTGGTCGTCGCTCTCTCCCTCCAGCTGTCCCACGAACTACCTCATAGTCCAGCCACAAAAGCTGAAACGGTGTATCAGTCTTGATAAACTTCGCAACCCACAGAAAAGGAAGATATATCTCATAATATCAAATACATATATTCCACTCCCATTTCTTCTCGAAATCTCTCTCCAATGACCTACTCTTTTGTCTAATACCAACCATCCAATAAATTACTTACATCTAAACCCTTATGGCCTAATCTAAAAATGCACTCAGCAAGTCTAAACATCTAACAGATAATTCTTAGGAATGCTTGTACCTTTATAATTTCACAGCCCAGTGAGTCACTTGGGAACCCATGCTTCCCTCAATTCCACTCAACTTCAATCTCCTTCACTCCACTTATTTTTCACCGCTGTAACTGACGTTGGTAAACATGAGACACAGTGGATGATGTCGAGCAGGAACGAAATTCCCATCCGAGCTTCCAAATTTTCGTATCGACAATGATTCCCATATTTTCTACCGAATCGTCGTCCATAAGAGACCATCACATCAATAACGGAGACTTGATGTGCTATCGCTGCCATTATGTAGAATCATTTAGATTGCAACCACAAGCCTACAGATTTTCGAAATTCTGAAAAAAAATAAGGGCAAACTAAAGGGAAAGTACCAAGAGCGAACAATAATACTGGAACACCGGGGACGAAGTACTTGGATTAAAATGTGTATGCAAGGGATGTAGCCTTTTACCCCACTGTTCAATCTATACATCGCAGAAGCAGTGACAGAAATGAAAGTAAGGCCCAGGAGTAGGATCAAAATACAAGGTGATAGGTTATCAATGGTAAGATTCGCTGATGACATTGTTATCCTAGGTGAAAGTGAAGAAGAGGTACGGGATCTGCTAAATGGAATGAACAGTCTAACGAGTACAGAATACTAATTGAGAGCAAATCGAATGAAGGTGAAAGTAATGAGAGGCTGAAGAGATGAGAACAGCGAGAAACTTAACATCAGAGTTGGGAAACCCGAAGTAGATGAAGCTAAAGAATGCTGCTACTCAGACAACAAGAAACCAATGATGGACGGAGTAAAGACATAAAAAGCAGAGTAACAAATGTGAAGAGTGCATTCACGGCCAAGAGAAGCCCGTTAGTATCAAATATAGGCCTCAATTCGAGGAAGCAATTTCTGAGAATGTACATTTGGAGCACAATAGTGAAACATGAACTGTGGGAAAACTGAAACAGAAGAGAATCGAAGCATTTGAGATGTGGTGCTACAGAAGAATGTAGAAAATTAGGTGGACGTTCTCTGCAGTGTCTACAGCTTCAGACTCTCAGCTTCAGGCTGTCATAGCTGTGGTTACACAGCTTGAGGCTGCAGTGGTTGGACACCACTGTTGTGGACCGTGGGGATCCAACGGACGTCCAGCACGTCAGAGTCCTCTGATCGCTCCTCACCAGTGGCCAACCTAGTTGGTGCTTCAACCGAGGCTGACCCCTCACCTGTGGTCAGTAGGAGGTCACCCCGGGGTGAAGCAGGCGGCGTAAGACTTCCTAGGCGGCCACACGTAAAGCCTCCCCAGTTTGTCTGACAAACAGATTCCAGGTGCTGTCTGTGGCTGACACTATCGCCGAGCCAGATGCTGTCGCCTGTCCTGTTTCAGAGGAAACCACTCAGCCTGCAAGTTCCGGTCAATTGCAGAGGGTGGGATTATTGGTAGTTGGGAGCTCGATGTTAGGCGGGTTGTGGGGCCCCTTAGGGACTTGGCTGACAAGAAGGGTAAGAATACCCATGTGCACTCTGTGTGCATACCGGGTGGAGTCATTCCAGATCTTGAACGGGTTCTTCCAGATGCCATGAAGAGCACAGGGTGCAGACAACTGCAGGTGGTTGCTCACGTTGGTACCAATGATGTGTGTCACTTTGAATTAGAAGAGATTCTCTCCGGTTTCGAGTGGCTAACAGAAGTGGTAAAGGCTGCCAGTCTTGCTTGCAAGATGAAAGCAGAGCTGACCATTTGCAGCATAGTCGACAGGACCGATTGCGGACCTCTGGTACAGAGCCGAGTGGAGGGTCTGAATCAGAGCCTCAGGCTGCTCTGCGGCCGTGTAGGCTGCAGATTCCTCGACTTGCGCCAAAGGGTGGTTGGGTTTGGGTTCCGCTGAATAGGTCAGGTGGCGGCTACTCGGTAGCACGGGCTGTGTGGCGTGGAGTGGGCGGTTTTTAGGTTAGAGGGTCTCGGGAAAACACAAGAAGGGCTGCAGTCACAAAGGGTGCAGGCTGAACACAGGAAGAATGTAGATACAGGAACCATTGGTATAACAGTTGTAAGCTGTCGTAGCTGTGTTGGGAAAGTACCAGAGCTCCAAGTACTAATAGAAAGCACTGATACTCAAATCGTTATAGGCACTGAAATCTAGCTAAAGCAGGATATAAGCTCAGCCGAAATTTTTGCGATGAACCTGTGTTCCGAAAGAATAGGCTAAACATGGTTGGCGGTGATGTGTTTGTTGCTGTCAGAAGTAGTTTAACTTGTCGCGAAATTGAAGTAGATACTTCCTGTGAGTTAGTATGGGCAGAGGTCATTGTTGGCAACCGGAATAAAATAGTAATTGGATCCTTTTACCGACCTCCCAATTCAGATGATAAAGTTGCTGAAAGGTTCAAGGAAAACTTAAGTTTGATTTCAAACTTGTACCCGACTCATACGATAATAGTAGGTGGTGACTTTAATTTACCCTCGATATGTTGGCGAAAATACATGTTTAATTCCGGAGGTACGCATGAAACATCAACCGAAATTGTGCTAAACGCATTCTCTGAAAATTATTTCAAGCAATTAGTTCAATATCCCACCCGATTAGTAAACGGTTGTGTAAACACACCAGACCTCTTAGCAACAAATAATCCTGAGTTAATAACAAGTATCAAAACCGATTCAGGGATTACTGTACACAGGGTTGTCATAGAGGGATTGAATATTGTAATCCCCAAATCCTCGAAAAATAAGCGGAAAATATACCTATTCAAAAAAGCAGATAAAAATTCACTTGACACCTTACTGAGAGACAATCTCTACTCATTCCAAATTACTAATATAAGTGTAAACCAGATGTGGCTTAAATTCAAGGAAATAGTATCGGCAGCAATTGAGAGGTTTATACCAAATAAATTAACAAACGACGGAGCTGATCCTCTTTGGTACACAAAACGGGTTAGAACACTGTTGCAGAAACAAACATGCCAAATTTAAACACACGCAAAATCCCCAAGATTGGCGATCTTTTATAGAAGCTCGAAATTTAGCGCGGACTTTAAAGCGAGATGCTTATAACAGTTTCCACAATGAAACTTTGTCTCGGAACCTGGCACAAAATCCAAAGAGCTTCTGCTCGTAAGTGAAGTATGTTAGCGGCAAGAAACAATCAATGCCTTCTCTGCGCGATAGAAATTGAGATACTATCGAAGACAGTGCTGCCAAAGCAGAGTTACTAAACACAGCCTACAGAAATGCCTTCACAAAAGAAGACGAAGTAAATATTCCAGAATTCGAATCGAGAACCGCTGCCAAGATGAGTAACGTAGAAGTAAACATCCTCGGAGTAGTGAAGCAAGTTAAATCACTTAATAAAAGCAAGTCTTCTGGTCCAGACTGTATACTAATTAGGTTCCTTTCGGAGTATGCTGATGCATTAGCTCCATAGTTAACAATCATACACAACCGTTCGCTCGACGAAAGATCCGTACCAAGAGACTGGAAAGTTGCAAAGGTCACACCAATATTCAAGAAAAGGTAGCAGGAGTAATCCACTAAATTACAGGCCCACATCGTTAACGTCGATATGCAGCAGGACTTTAGAACCTATATTGTGTTCGAACAATACGAATTACCTCCAAGAAAACGGTCTATTGACACACAGTCAACATGGGTTTGAAAACATCGTTCCTGTGAAACACAACTAGCTCTTTATTCATATGAAGTGTTGAGTGCTATTGACAAGGGATTTCAGATCGATTCCGTATTTCTGGACTTCCGGGAGGCTTTTGACACTGCATCACACAAACGGCTCGTAGTGAAATTGCGTGCTTATGGAATATCGTCCCAGTTATGTTACTGGATTTGCGATTTCCTGTCAGAGAGGTCACTGTTCGTAGTAATTGACGGAAAGTCATCGAGTAAAACAGAAGTGATTTCTGGCGTTCCCCTAGGTAGTGTTACAGGCCCTTTGCTGTTCCTTATCTATATAAACGATTTGGGAGACAATCTGAGCAGCCGTCTTCGGTTGTTTGCAGATGACGCTGTCGTTTATCGACTAATAAAGTCATCAGAAGATAAAAAAAAAAAAAATACAAAACGATTTAGAAAAAGTCTCTGAATGGTGTGAAAAGTGGCAGTTGACCCTAAATAACGAAAAGTGTGAGGTCATCCACATGAGTGCTGAAAGGAACTCGTTGAACTTCGGTTACAGGATAAATCAGTCAAATCTAAAAGCCGTAAATTCAACTAAATACCTAGGTATTACAATTACAAACTACTTGAACTGGAAGGCACACATAGAAAATGTTGTGGGGAAGACTAACCAAAGACTGCGTTTTATTGGCAGGACACTTAGAAAATGTAACAGACCTACTAAGGAGACTGCCTACACTACGCTTGTCCGTCCTCTTTTAGAATACTGCTGAGCGGTGTGGGATCCTTACCAGATTGGACTGACAGAGTGCATTGGAAAAGTTCAAAGAAAGGCAGCACGTTTTGTATTATCGCGAAATATGGGGGAGAGTGTCACAGAATGATACACGATTTGGGCTGGACATCATTAAAAGAAGGGAGTTTTTCGTTGCAACGGAATCTTCTCACGAAATTCCAAACACCCACTTTCTCCTCCGAATGCGAAAATATTTTGTTGACACCGACCTACGTAGGGAGGAACGATCACCGCGATAAAATAAGGGAAATCAGAGCTCGTACGGAAAGATATAGGTGTTCATTCTTATACTCGTAGGGGTCGAATAATAGAGAAAAAAAAACCCCTCTGTCAGGTACTTAAATGTGATTTGCAATCCATGTAGATTTAGATGTAGAATCGGCGAGGAAAGTTTTATACGGTAAATACTGACAAAAAGAAGGGACAGGATGATAGAACATCAGTTCATACGTCAGGGAATAACCTCTGCACTGTACTAGAGGGAACTGGAAACAGGAAAAAACTGTATACGAAGACAGACGTTGGAATACATCCAACAAATAATTGAAGATAGCGGCTACAATTGCTACTCTGAAACGATGAGGTTGGCACAAGAGAGAAAATCCTGGGTGTCGCTTCTAAACCAGTGAGAAGACCAATGACACCAAAAAGAAAAAAAAAACAGTGTTGTAGGACTCCTTCAGAATATACTCTCACTCCGTAATCACAACGAAAATTGCTATGAATCCTGATCGAACAAACCTATTAGCCTGGCTTCTATCGTTAGTAAAACGCTTCAACCCATCCTAGTTCACAGTTTCGAGGAACACTTAGAACACCACCTGCGCCATCACTGCATCCCGCATGGCTACCACCACAAGTACCCCATAAGTTATCAGATTCTTAAACTTATCTACCTGTTTTTGCGCTAAGGAACAAAAGCTGTTCTGCTTGTTTGTCTTTCCCCAGAAAACGAAAATCTTTGATGAAATTCACTGAAGCGCCAAAGAAATTGGTATAGGGTAGCGTATTCAAATACAGGGATATGTAAACACGTAGAATATGGTGCTGCTGTCGGCAACGCCTATATAAGATAAGAAATGGCTGGTGCAGTTGGAACACCTGACACGTCTACATACGACTCTGATAGATGACACTATGTAAGTATTCTGTCCACCTGCATCCATTCATGTCCATTGGGCCTTCCGACTGACTTGGGCAATTCCAGCAGGACAATGCAATGCGCCACACGTCCATAATTGCTACAGAGTGGCTCCAGGAACACGCTTCTGAGTTTAAGCACTTCCGCTGACTAGCAGACATGAACATTAGTGAGCACATCTGTAGCGTTTTGCAACGTGCTGTTCAGGAGAGATCTCCACCCCCTCATACTCTTACGGATTTATGGAGAGCCCTGCAGGATTCATGGTGTCAGTTCCCTCCAGCACTACTGCGGACATTAGTCCAGTCCTTGCCACGTCGTGTGTGAGCTCGAGGGGGTCCTACACGATATTAGGCATGTGTACCAGTTTCTTTGGCTCTTGAGTGTGTAACATATGTTTATACTACAGATCTATGCTGTCCCAATCAGTTATTTTGGCCGTATAGCTCCTTGTCTGATACACCACACTTCTTTTGGCACTGTATATCTTACTCAACAGAATATCTTCATCAGTTTACAGTAATACGTCGAGAATCAGTTCTGTACCTTCTCCATCTCCTCTACAAACTTGAAATGCACCAGCCAGCTGATCCGTCTGCTCCATATTTGCCGACAACATTCCCTTTTACGCCCCCAACTCCAAGCTTCCTAACATTCCCTCCGGATCTACCTCAATAACTTATAAATGCTACCAATCGTTTCTCTCTTCCTCATAGAAACGTGCCTGCGTGGTGGCAGTCGATTCAGAGGTAATCTGGTTCGAATCCAGGTAGGTGGAAGAAATTTCCACCCTAGTATTTTCCCAGTAATGGTAGAGGGGTTCCAACATCAAGTTCCTCATCATTAGACCCTGCATCAGCGTCCTACATTAAATGAACTCTGTTCAGTGTCTCATGGCACCAGGTCCTGTGACACTGTTGAAGGTGACAAGTGCTGAGTCGTTGATAACCGCCTGGGGCAAATCGTCAGCCGGCCTCCCCAGAGATGCTGTGTGTCGAAGCAGCACCGCCAGGCGCCAGTGAGGAAGAAGCTGTAAGCCACACCTCCCATAGTTACGAGGCATCACACGGAACAAGTATTTCCAGTTCTGTCAGTATTTGCCAGCAGGTCTGTCGAAGTACAGCCTGAGTTCTGTTCTGTCTATGAGGCTATCAACAGTTCCATCACGAGTGCAGACAGGCGACGGAGTTCCACATGTGCCTTCAGAGGGCAGTGTCGGAATACCGTCGCTCGGTGAATCCTAGTTCGGGCTGACATGTACAGTTTCGAGTGCCTCCAGCGGACACATATTTGTCGTAGCTGCAGTAAGCGTTGGTGTTCGCTATCTGCAGACAAGTGCGCTTATGGAGCTCACTGTATCCAGCCGCTCTACCGTATCTGAACCTCAATTAACGTGACATGCACTCACATAGCTGCAGCAGCATAGAGCAAAAGATAAGTGTATTGCTTTTGAATCAGTAAGGCGTTCTGTTCGTTGACTGTTTCATTTACCTGCTTTTAAGTGTGTGCAAAGCAGGACACAACTTGTCTGTCAGATGTCTTCGTCCATCTATTATCGCTTGCAGTACAGTCACCTACACTCGAGAGGTGCATTCAAGTCGCAATGCTCTCACAATTCAAGCATAGTGGGCTCTGTACATGGAGGAAGATAAATATTTGCAGTCAGGTGGAGAACATCCCCCTCCAGTTCTCTCAGCTGACATGGACAGACGACTCTCACTTCCCTTCTCCAATCTTGGACTAACCATGCACCCCCGCCCTACAACAGACTCAAATTAAGAAAACAGCAAACTGGTGATATGTGGTGGTTCCATCATTCACTCATCCTCTGTACTTGGAAAAACTCACCAAATGAGGCGATGCTGTTGTAAGACATGGTTGAAAACCTAATTTCTCTGTGATATACCTGAACAGCTTAAGGTGAATGATAGGATGATTCCTTTGGAGGAACGCAGCTGTCCCGCTTCCCCGTACATACCAGTTCTAGCTCACACTCTGTCTCTAATGGCTGCGCCATCAACAGGATGTTAAACCCTAGTCTTGTTCTCTCTTTTGTTTTTCCAAAACCCTTAACTTCCCCAGCCCGATTAGATTGATCTCTCTTCTGAAGCTCCTCCAAATATCTCGGCTTTTGCTATGCCTGTAGCGACATGTCAAACCACCTGACCCCCTTCCTATTCCAAGGAAACTTCAGATGGCTGATTCTTCCTATCCCAGAACAGTGCTGTCCGCAGCTTGTGGTCTCGTAGTCGCGTTCTCACTTCCCGAGCACGGGGTCCCGGGTTCGATTCCCAGCGGCGACAGGGATTCTCACCTTTCTCGAGATCACTGGATATTTGTGTTGTACTCATCATTTCATCATCAATCATGAAAGTGGTGAGATTAGACTGAGCAATTGTTAGGGATTTGGACGGGTGCTGATAACCGCGCAGTTGAGTGCTCCACAAACCGAACATTATCATCACCATCACAACAGTGCTGTCACTTACCTGACCAACCACTTGTTATCCTAGCATGTATATCTCCTTCCTATGTCAAGGTTCCCACTTCCAGACTCCTGACCACTATAATCCGTCCCTCCACCTACCCGTTACTGCACCAACTCGTCAGTCACACATCTCAGCTCAATCCCGCACCTTATAATACAAACATCCTTTTTGGTGCTCATGTCCATCATACTAGATTACCCTTATAGCAGTTATTGGGATCTGACCCCGAACCATGTGCCAGAAGTAGCAGCTTTATTTTCACCAAAGTCACATCATCAAATGGTTCAAATGGCTCTGAGAACTATAGGACTTAACTGCTGTGGTCATCAGTCCCCTAGAACTACTTCAACCTAACTAACGTAAGGACAGCACACACATCCATGCCCGAGGCAGGATTCGAACCTGCGACCGTAGGGGTCGCGCGGTTCCAGACTGTAGCGCCTAGAACCGCTAGGCCACTCTGGCCGGCTGGCATCATCAGCATCAAAGACGTGTTTTTTTACTTTATTTCAATTCTGTTATGTTATTCATTCTATATGTAAAAGCCAACAAGTATTTTTAACGTCAGTGCGATGAAGAGTATTAACACGTCTGCAGCTTGTCCACCACCACATCATGTGGTGAGAGTGGAAAAGAAGTCGTAATCCCCCCCTCCTTCCCAAATCCAGTTATTGTCCACCATAAGCAAAGTCTTTTACGAAAAATTTTAGAGGATCGAACATTACGGTAAACTTTATAGTTTACTTAGCTTTTGATGTACAGTTGGCTCCAGTTCTTCTTGTCTATGGGTCTTATTCTTGAAGTTGAAGATCTCACAATTTAGATCCTCATGGTGGAATTGACCTAAATAAATTTGAAGATTCTTGTTACAGAAGTTTTTGTTACTTTAATATGTTTTGTCACATTTTGTATATCATACAGTCTTTTGAATTTTCACATTAACAGAGCCGAAATTACATTGTTCACCCAAAATACAAAAATACGTCGGATCACATCAGAGGCATGCTTACTACCACCTCACTCTGCGGTAATGACCATATTGCAAAGGGTTTACAATTTTTCTTGAAAAGCGAATTTCTATTAATTTAGATTATTATTTCATAAATGAATCCAGAAATAAACATAATAAGCAGTAGTAGATTGCGTAATCAATACTAGAAATTTTAAGTGTGCCAAATAATTCGTAATTTCAAATGTTAATAGAAAAATTATTTTAACTGTACATTCGGAACTAGTATTTATCGATTATAACATCC
The DNA here is from genome assembly GCF_023864345.2 of Schistocerca serialis cubense. Taxonomy (NCBI): domain Eukaryota; kingdom Metazoa; phylum Arthropoda; class Insecta; order Orthoptera; family Acrididae; genus Schistocerca; species Schistocerca serialis. The sequence goes on along the minus strand of NW_026047628.1, from coordinate 2,792,739 downwards.
AAAATAAAGTAATTCCTTTTTACAAATTTTAGCTTCTAATGTAACATATGGCATATAAAATTATATGAAAGTTTTCAGAAAAGCTGTTGAGATACTGTTGACCTGTCCAAAATTTTAAAAATGATACTGGTATCGACAACTACTGTTGAGGAAAAGTAATGCTAGAGGAGGGTGCCCCGTTATAAAGCGGCAACGTCAAAGTTCGGCCTTTCATAGAATCTGCCCATGTATAAGAATCTTTTGAAAGATATTCTTCCTGGGTGTACACTTGCGCTCAACACACCAATGAACTATCTACGTTGATGTATAGCATATTTGTATAATTTTCCTTTGATTCGTATTTAGAACGCGAATGATGTTTGAGGAAAACGCTGTCAGCACTTCTCAGTATATATGCTTTTACGGTTTGTGCATCCAAACCTTAGATGCATGATAGAAATATATTGAACCTTTTTTTTTAAAAAAAAAAAGCTATTAGTATGTGCTAAAAGAATTTTTGGTTGCCGCATTAGCTGTAAGTAGTTGCTTTATTACCAGTTCAAACACATCTGATTTCCCGATGATCCAACCGTATCCTCGGGTGTATACACCTATGAAAAAATATAATATAAATAACTATAATAATGTTCAATTGCGGCAGTTCAGAAGACACGGGAACAAATATTCATGTAGATAAATTGACGTTGATTCACTACAAGCACACGGTCTCCCAGCATTCGAAAGGTGTTGGTATAGCCAGAACTGTCTACGTTGGATGGTTACAAGACGAAATATCAAAAATTCCAGTGGGTAGGAGCCGCAGGCAGAGTACATGAGCGCTGCCTATTTTGATTGCCTATACCCAACCCTGTCACCAAGTTCCGCACCATAAGTTGTCCCACGAGGTACCGTTTCCCTTTCTCTTTGTGCATATTGGTTCTTGCAGTTTATGATCCCTTTGTCAGTCCATTTCTGTATATATAGCACTATGTACGTTTGGTATTAAGTTACTTGTCTACACTTAAATGTTCTCCTAAAGGAATTTGTTACAATTTTAAGCTTTTATACTGATCACTCTGTAACTCCACACTGTTCACGTTTTACTACAGTAAGTTTATGTTCCATTTGACAGCCCACTTATCTATGTATTTGTACTACCTAGGCTTAGTATTAATTTATGACTATGGGACTATTACATGTCTCTATTTAACCATCTACCTAATGGGCTTTGTTACAGTTTTAAACATTTTAGATATCACTTACCAATTTCATGTTATAATACAGGAACATTTTAGATATCACTTACCAATTTCATGTTATAATACAGGAAGTTTTAGTCCCCTTCCACAGCCTGCCCACATATGAATTTGCACCACATAGGTCTAGTATTATTTTATGACTATGGAAAGGATACTTGTCTTTATTTAATGTGTTCCAATCATTGATTTTTCTGCAATTTAAACCATTTTTATGGATCAATCTGTAATATTTATATTACTAACGTTTTATCACATGAAGTTCTTGTGTAGCACTTTTAGTTTTAATTTTATCTTAGCGGCTCTTACCGTGCGCCCTATAATTACTTTCTATGTGTTTGTTAAATTACTCACGGTATTTTTCCTCCTCAATTTATTTTGTAACCGTGCCCAGCCTTCGGCTGTTACGTAATCCTGGTTCTTCCATGTCCATCTTTGCACACTCTACTGGTGTATTCCCATATTTCTTGTTGGCTTCTTCTCTTGGGCGTAGTGTGTGCCAGTAGTTTTAATAGCATTACATCAACTGGGCCGTTAGTTGGGCTGGCCTTTCGATTCCAGGTATTGTCACGGTCTCCACCATGTGGCTTCTCCAGGCATCTGTTAATTTTTCATCGCCAACGGCTCTGCCACAGTGGTAATACCTGTTCCCGTCAGATCGCCTAAGTTAAGCGCTGTTGGGCTGGGCTAGCACATGGATGGGTGACCATCCGATCTGTCGAGCGCTGCTGGCAAGCAGGGTGCACTCAGCCCTTGTGAGGCAAACTAAGGAGCTACTTGGCTGAGAAGTAGCGTCTCCGGTAACGAAAACTGACATACGGCCGGGAGAGCGGTGTGCTGACCACATATCCGCATCAAGTGACGCCTATGGGCTGAGGATGACAAGGCGGCCGGTCAGTACCTTGGGTCTTCTTGGCCTGTTCGCGAGGAGTTTTTTTAATCAGTTAATTTTTCATCACTATTGAGTCTTTATATTTTTCTACACAGAGACACGTAAATTTCGTGTAGTTGTCCTGTGGGTTGTTGTTTCAACTCCTTTTTTAGCTCCAAACCGTGGCCACCAGCGCTCATGTACAATGTCTGCGGCTGCTACACATTGAAATTTTATTTTTTTTATCTTTTAACCATCAATTTAGGAGATTCTGGTGTTTCGAATGCCTTCTGGGCGTTGGCAGACCGCGTGTTAAATTAGTTAAGCGAGTATCTGTTCCCCTGCCTTCTGGTTAATTGCCTTATTTTTTTACCATTGTTGTAGCTTCTAATTTATATACAGATGCATACACCAGAGGATGCGATTAAATCATCGGGGCCGGCCGGGATGGCCGAGCGGTTCTAGGTGCTACAGTCTGGAACCGCGCGACCGCTACGGTCGCAGGATCGAATCCTGCCTCGGGCATGGACGTGTGTGATGTCCTTATGTTAGTTTCTTTTAAGTAGTCCTAAGTTCTAAGGGACTGATGACCTCCGCAGTTAAGTCCCATAGTGTTCAGAGCCATTCGAACCATTTTTTTTAAATCATCGGGAAACCGGCTGTGCTTGATCCTGTAATGAAGAAACCACTAACATCTAATGTGGCTACCTGAAAGATTTTTACAAGAATTTGAAGAGATTTTATTAAATTTAAATACAAGGTGTTTCAAGAAGAATATACGTACTACATAGCATTCTTTGGTCCAAACTATCGATCGCTCCACCTCGGCTTGGCTTTTGGAGAAACGAATACATAGTCTAGTTCACATAAATAGCCGCTAGATCTTAGTTGTCTCCTGTTTTGCTTGGTACTCGTCCTATGTTTAAAATGGTAACTCCGCAACAGAAATCATTTTGTGTTCTCGAGTTTGTGAAGTGCAATTCCGTGATTACATTGCAAAGACGTTTCAGACTGAGGTACCAAATTGATCCTCCCAATGGGTGAAACATTCGCTGATGGTATCGACAGTTTCTAGATACAGCATGTGTATGTAAAGGAAAGAGTCCTGGCCGCCTTCGAGTTCCTGAGGGAAATATTACACGAATTCAAACTGCTTTCCTAGTCCTTCAAAATCAACTCGTCGTGCCAGTCGGGAGTTACAGCTGCCTATAACAACAATTTCCCGTCTTTTGAGACGTCGGTTGGTTACGAAGCCGTACGTGTTACAGCTGTTACAAGCTCTGCGTCCTGATGACAAACGCAAGCGTGTGGCATTTTGTAACGAGTTTCTTGATGCTACTGACAGTGATAACACTTTCGCACAACGCATCGTGTTAACTGATGAAGCGACTTTCCATGTTAGTGGTCAGGTAAACAAACACAATGTTCGAATTTGCAGCCATTGAACATGTACGAGATTCGCCCAAAGTCACTGTGTTTTGTGCGATATCCCGATCATCTGTTTACGGCCCATTCTTCTTTCATGGAAACACAGTTAACGGTCAGCAGTATCTCCCTATGTTACAAAGCTGGTTGTTTCCGACGCTGCAGGAAGACCATTTTTCAACGATACGGGGCACCCCCTCACTGGAGTCTTCAAGTGCGTGAATATCTGAATGAAACTCTACCGAACCGTTGGACCGGTCCTCAAGCAGCTGGCAACTTGATATGTCTCAGCTGGGCTCCACGGTCACCGGATCTGAGGCCCTCTGACTTCTTCCTGTGGGGTTTCCTTAAAGACAACGTTTATGTGGAACCACTCCCACAGAACCTTGGAGAGTTGAAGAACCGGATCCGTACTGCCATAACATCAGTGACGAAGGACATGCTTGCCCGAGTATGTGAGGAATTTGAGTATCGATGTGATATTGTTCGTGTCGCTGATGGAGGACATACTGAACACCTGTAATCTGAACTTGAGAGGTTCGTAAACAAGTGCGTAAAGTTTCATATTCGTATGTCTTAAGGTTCAATAAATATATGCATTCGAAATACATATATTCTTTTTGAAACACCCTGTATTTCCCTCAGTTCTCAGAATGTGGTAGGTAAAGCTCTCCGCAAGCTGGTTTTAAGACTTGGAAGAAGAACGAAAAAACTTAAAATCTGCCGCATCGAATACAACTATTGAGGTTCTGGGGAAGAAAAGGAAATACAGGAAATGTAGAGGAGTAAGGATTTCGATGCCAGAGATGGAAAAAGCAATTACAGAAGAATGAGTAGCTTTCAAGACCAACATAAATAATCCTACTAATGAAAGTATAATGAATATAAAAAAGAGGAATAATGCGAAATTCATAGATCGGGAGATGCACGCAGTATCATAGGACCGCTTTATTACCAAAGTAGACAGACGGTCAATTGTAAAGTGATGAAATCAGTCAACAGAGAAGAAAATGGTCGTATGCGCGTTAATATTATAGGATAGAATGAATGGATAGCTCATTATAGAAGATTTTGATACGATCATGCTTTAATTCAGACATTACCTGAACTGAATGACACAAAAAAGCCTGGACGAAAATTATACGAGAGAACTGACGGTAGCTATAAAAGCTAGGAAATATAGTAAAGCCACAGGAAATATAGGAAAGCCACTGGTTTAGATGGCGTTAATACGGAACTGCGGCAATGTGGAGGGCTAGTCCAACCTCTAAGACTTCAATGTTGGAGAAATATGAATACCCCAAAAGACTGACTGAGAGCCAAAGTAATATCTATCTTTTAATAAGGGCGATAAAAATAAATGTAGTAACTATCGAGGTAAAAGCTTCCTGGATTCACACTGTATATTATATGCTAAAATCCTGAATGCAAGACAAAAATATCGTGGAGAAGTTAACGTCTGAAGAACAATCACGTTTTAGAAAAGGACGATCAAGTATTGATAAAGGTTGTAGAAAAAGAGACGAGGGTTCAATACGGAAATTCATCTTGCTTTTGTTGAGTCTGTTAAAGGTTTCGATAATGTGAATACATAAATTGTAAGTGGGCTGTTTATGTTTTCTCTATGTAAGTAGGCTGTTTATGTTTTCTCTATGTAAGTAGGCTGTTTATGTTTTCTCTATGTAAGTGGGCTGTTTATGTTTTCTCTATGTAAGTAGGCTGTTTATGTTTTCTCTATGTAAGTAGGCTGTTTATGTTTTCTCTATGTAAGTAGGCTGTTTATGTTTTCTTATTGGCAACGTTACGTAGCGCTCAAAATGAAATCACTGGCTGTGCTGTGTGCAGTCTGTGGCTAGTTTGCATTGTTGTCTGCCATTGTAGAGGGGCAGCTGGATGTTAACAGCGCGTAGCGTTGCGCAGTTGGAGGTGAGCCGCCAGCAGTGGTGGATGTGGGGAGAGAGATGGCGGAGGTTTGTAATTTGTCATGAACTGATATATATATATTATGACTTGTGATGATATCAAGGTAAATACATTGTTCGTTCTCTATTAATATCTTTCATTTGCTAACTATCCCTATCAGTAGTTAGTGCCTTCCATAGTTTGAATCTTTATTTAGCTGGCAGTAGTGGCGCTCGCTGTATTGCAGTAGCTTGAGCAGCGAAGATTTTTGTGAGGTAAGTGATTTGTGAAAGGTATAGTTTAATGTTAGTCAGGGCCATTCTTTTGTAGGGAATTTTGAAAGTCAGATTGCGTTGCGCTAAAAATATTGTATGTCAGGTTAAGCACAGTCGTGTATAAATTGTTCAAAGGGGACGTTTCATATGTCGACCCTTAGCCGAGGATACCTCACTGGAATCTTCTGATTTTTTCTTGTAGTTTGTGTAATTAGTGTAGATTTTGTTTATTGCTAGCGCGTAATTGTAGAGAAAATCTCCTTTGTAGTTGTAGCCTTTCATTGTTGTACAGTAAAACAGTTGTGGCATGCATATAGATTTGCACCAAGTATTTCGCAGCTGCAATTAACTAGATATTATTTTCAGTGCTATTTTAATGTGTTCTCTTATTTTTGCTCTTCAAATTGTGTTTTTCTGTGTTGTCGTGTGAAATACTGTGACAATAATGGCGTGTGAAAAACGTAATACTAGGCTCCAAAGTAAACTGAGAAATGACAGTGAAAATGAAAGCAGGGTGTTAGCGCCACCGAGTAATGAATTAACTGATGTTCAAAGTAGTAATTTGGTAATTGTGCATAGGGAAATGGAGCGGGCGGCAAACAATGGCGTGGACAGTGAAACAATTAGTGAAGAGGGAAGCATTATCGATCGATCGGTCGGCAATAGCTCGCCTCAGGAAGCCGAAATGACACGACACGATCTCGCAAATACTGTAGATTCAGGTTTTGGATCCTCACCGTTTTCTCAAATAAGTCAAGACACATTTTCTGCTTGTCAAAATGTGAATGTTTCCGGTGCAAATTCACTGCCGAAAAGCACTGAGGAACATGTTTCAGACACCAATGCATTGTTATTACAATTAATACAACAAATGGGACAAACACAGCAAAAGCTTCAAAAGTTAGACACAATGGAACAAAATCAGAGACAAACACAGCAAAAGCTTCAAAAGTTAGACACAATGGAACAAAATCTTAAAAAGTTAGACTCATTGGAGCAAACTCTTGAACGAACACGTGAGGATTTAACTGCTGAGTTACATCACATTGAATCGAAATGTCAAAAAGTCTGTAATGACGTAAAAACACAAATTTGTGAGCATTTCCAACCTATTTTTTCGCGTCATGAAAATGCACTACAGCATCACGAAGCAGCCATAAAAGAACTGCAAACTATTGTTCATGAAAATCATGAGACCTTACAAGCAAAATTTGACTCAGTTGCATCTACCGATACGGTTATGCAACTTGCAAAAACTCAGGAAAACTTAAAGGTCACAGTAGACACGATTTCAACACAAATGGACACTCTGAAACTTGGTTCAGAAAAACATACAGAGGAAATAATTTCACTATCGGATAAAGTAGCCGAACTTTCAGATCAGTTCACTAACTTATCTACAAAGGTAGATGATGATCTGAATAACACAACACCTGTAGCCTTCACTGACACTGAAGAGTATGAACAAATTAGAAAATTCAAACAAAATCAAAATCAAATCAATACACAGTACAAAAGAGAAATCCGGGAAGTGCAAGATCAGTTGGCACAAGTAGTACAAGAATTACGTATTTCAGAGGACACTCGCGCCCCAATACGGGAAGAGGGACATACAAATACGGAACAGACACAAAATAACAACACAGGGCACTTCGGAAATTGTGAAAGAAGTTGGCAAGGTACGCCGAATTTTGAGATGGAACCGCCGAAACGACGTAACAATGACCGACATGCGACTTGCCGACATGATGATTTTGACTATAAGCTGTTCATTACTACACGTAAATTCAAAACATTTAAGAATTCTGCCAACGACATTCATCCACAAGCGTGGCTCCATCAATTCTCTCATTGTTTTCCTCCCAACTGGTCATTGGAGCACAGGTTAGAATTTATGTGTGGCTACTTGGAGAATGAACCAGCTGTAAGAATGCGATCGGTCATTCACGATTGTCACAGTGAAGGAGAATTTTACCATGCCTTCCTCTCAGCATATTGGTCTCAAGCTACACAAGACCGTGTAAAACATGGCATCATAATGATGAAACACTTCGAACAATCTGAATTTTCCAGTCTTGTGAAATATTTTGAAGACATGTTGCATAAGAATCAGTACCTGTCAAACCCATACAGCCCCTCAGAACTCATCCGCATTTGCTTACTCAAATTGCCTGAACATTTACGACATATTATTTTAGCAGGACGTTGTAAAGAAGACATTGAGGCTTTTCAGGGACTGTTACAAGAACTAGAAATTGACACAGACAGTCGCGGGATGCGAAAACAGGAAAACAATCACTACAGGTCACATCCGTCACAATACCGTGACGACAGAAACAATAACTGGCCACGACAAGCCTATTCTTACAACGCAAATCGTGACCAAAACAGACACCACCCATATGACAATCATTGGCAGAGTAATAGTTACAGAGAAAGATCGCATTTCAGTAGTAATGAAAGTGACAGAGATAACCATAGAAACAGACAATATGGTAATCAGAACTATTATTATCAAGGGAGACAGAATAATTTCAGACGCAACAGTTCAGCGCGCAGTTATGATTCAGGGAGAAATTCTCCACCACATGACCGACACGAAAGAAACTGTGTAAACTACCGACAAAACGACAGACGTGAATTTCATCAGAACTGGCGGGATTCTAACAGAGCTGGGCCCTCTCGGCAAGGCGAATTCGTAGAAGTTAGGTCTCCTAATCCCATTAACGACGCGCGCCAACAAAGAGACAGACAATGACTCGCGCCGCAGGCACCCACGTGCGCCGGCTGGCTCAGAGAAAAATAACATAGACGCTAACCTTGTGAAAAATTCCAGTATTCTTCACTGATGTATACTGCATGATAATTGCGTTCAACCTGAAATTCTGAGTACTTTGAAGAGTAAAAGATTGTACCACATTTCACTTGTAAAACCGTTTATTGAAAGATAATCTGCCTTTTAACTTTGTCTTTGCCATAAAACGTTTCACTTCACGTTACTAGTATGCTTTAGAAACTGTTACCATGCAACAATGTTTGAAGTTAAATATCCAGCCAAGAACCAAGAGAAATTATTTAAACAGAAATTACGAATGCATTGTTATTGCGAACAGACGACACAGTGTAATTGTGTCTGTACATTCTTGCTTGTTAGTTGCACGATTAGAACATTTACCAGTACTGCTAATGAGATTTTAATGCAACATTTTGGTTTACTTGAAAATACATTCCGGATTTAAAGTACTTTCTGTGAGATACCAGATGAGACAATAGTTAGTTTATGTGACAGCTACACGATTTTATCACGACGCTACTAATGAGTGACAATTTACAATGTTGATTTTGCGGTGTTTCTGTTTTATATCTGCACAGTTTTTCTGTATTATTCTGGAAAGTAAAACATGTTTTAGTAGTAACTTTTATGGTATAGCTACAAGGAGACAGCCTTTTCTGTAGCACAACAATACGTTACAGTACAGTACTTTCTTCATCACAACAATAAGCGTAATAACTACGATATCTATACACAAAGCATTTCACTTTTGTTTATCATGAGGTAAGTACATTGACTTCTGCAGAACTTAGCTTTCGGAGGACGATAACTACGACACTTCCACAGAGATTATGTTGCAACAAGACGCACATTTAGCGCTACAGGACACGTATTTGAGTGATTGATTTTGTACTTAAAAATATTTATTTTTAAAGATATTTGAAGTACAATGATACAAAGGTTTTCAGTGATACATTTCATTTCATTGCTGTAATCTGTAACACCTGAGGGTATAATTACATTAATCCTCAGGGGGGTACACGCTTACTTTGTGTACCATGTGTGTGGCAACCACAAGGAACCCTAGCTAATATGGTATTTGCTTATACAACTTTACACATCGGTACCATATTTCTCTAACACACAAATTACACAGCTATCTGATTGTATTTTGTCTGTACTGTGTGAACTGTTCATATTTTTTCGGAACCATTGTGATACTATGAGAGCTTTGAATGTCGTATTTGGTATGAGATCATGATTTTTAAAGTACGTTTGAGGTAGATGACACTATTTAAATGAGCAGAGAATTCTTTTTAGGCTTAGAAATTATTGGAGGAAGTTACGACGATTTTGAGATTTGACTGAAGTGTTATGATGTTATTATTACGACGACGATGTGTACTATGCTGTTGAGGTATAATGTGTGTGTATATGCATGAATGTATTACAATGCAGACGAAAATTTTTTGGACACTGTTATATCAATAGCGTTTTGTTTCTACAGATTTGCAACGCTAATTCTTGACCTGTGAAATATTTTTATATGACTGCCACGGTAGCGGAAACTGCTGTCGTAAATATTTCCGTAAGAAAGTTAAGTGACCACCTGCACGTAATGCGTCGCGGGCACCCAGCTGTGTCAGACGCCTGGAGAAAAAGCCATTATTGCGAGCCCCTTTTCAGCGGCACAGGTAGAACAAAAAAAAAAAAGGGGAGGCCATTATCCTCGGAAATATTTTTACATCTGCACACCTGATTACGACAAGCGTCTTTCTACGAGAGTTGAGAGAATTTCTACTAACTTATGAAATGTCACATGACTACTGAATGATATTTTTATACTTTGCTTTTCGTAGTTGCTTATTTCACTTGATATCTGGTTTCAGCTGTGTTGCAGCATTGCTTTTATAAAATAAAATGCATTTGCTAATGTGAACACTTTCTGTCGACAGATCTATTAAATAATTATTTTATGATCCACATTCTTTAAAAAAGGAGCACTTGGAAAGGAAAGAACAATAAGAAGGAACTAGTAACAGTAATACATAATTTTCTTTTCAAGTACATGGTAGTATTTCTTTTTACAATCAGTTGTTGTGGTGCACCACTTTAATTACATAGACATTAAGATGTGAATATACACTTCCCTTATCTGCATTGTTGTTTTTACTGTAATATCTTTTCTGCTTGAGCTATGTCATGTTTAGATATAAGTTATTTCTGCTGCTATTTGCCAGGCATAATGCTACTAAATTTCACTTTGTATTACTCTGTTAAGCTAGTTTTACTATTGATTTATTTTTATTTTTGCTGCTCATTGCATTATATCAGTTGTAATTTATGCTGCTTGCTTTGCCTTTTGTATTTTTTATCATTGCTGTTTGTGTTACTTATTTTGTGCTGCTGCATTGCCTCGTCCCTTAGTTTAGCATCTGAGCTCAGTAGATTTAAGTTAGCTTAAGAGGGGGTAGACTATATGAGAAACTGACTATGGAGAATAGGTAAAGAATGCATTGCGAAGTTATATAAAAAGGATTTGGGCCCAAATGAGTATTGTACAATCAGAAATAATTATATTGAAAGAAATATGAATGGAATACAGAAAGCAGGTATAGATAGGACTTTTTGGGAATAATGACGAATGAAGGGAGATCTCCGAGAAATAATGCAAAATACTGCAGTACAACAAACCCTGTCCTTTCTGTTTGTGTTATCCCACTATATGTTTGTGTACCCTTGTGTATTTGTTTTCTTCCTGTCTCTGTGCAGTTTCATAGAAGTTTTTCTTCTTTTAATATTAAGCTACATTCACTATGATGAGAAATACTGTTATCCTCAAATATAATTGGCATTAATAATATGTTATTTACTTTGTAAAGATATTAGACGTTATTCATTCTGTTTAAATGCTCATGTGTGAAGTTGATGTTTCAATAATTATTCTGATCTTCTATGTATGTACTCATGTCATAATTCCTGTAACACTGATGTATATGTCTATTTCTATTCTTTTGTAATGCCTGTTTTACTACAAATGTTATCTATATTGTTATGTTTTTATTGATGTATTTTTTACCTTTGTTATTGTATTTTTATGTTACCAAATTGTAATTGTTACCAGTTCTTCAAATTAAGTAACATTTCACTGCACACGTTTCTGTTGGTCATAGTATATGGACAGTATGTGAGAAGTAGGGACTGATAGTGTTTGCACGTGTGTTAATGATTCAGCAAGGGACTGGATAACAGCATTGCTGGTTCTAAGGACAATTCCAAAAAACTTTGTGAGTGCACAAGTGGTGGTTTATGGACTTGCTATATTATCTGCAAGACTCTTCAATGGTGATTGTGCACCTGCACAGTCACAACAGATGGCTGCTGGTTATCTCTACAAGGACTGCAGTGGGTCTGCACCTCTGGTGGCCCACCAATACCATACTCTCTACCAAGACTACAGTGGGTCTGCTCTGTGATGACTTACCTACCAATATTCTTCAAAACGTCGAATGACTCTGCTGTGGGTCAGCACTGTCTTTCCATTGGAAGGACAACACTACTTCTTCAAGACTGCATGGAAATCCACTACTTCCGTGTGCATTTTCTTTTACTGCTCAGACTTTGAGAAAAAACACTGCTATTCTACTGTTATGTACGATTAGGACTGTCTTTATGGACTGTGACAAAATTTTAGCTTTTGACCAACGTTGTATCAATAAGTGTGTGCATTTGATATCTTTGTTATTGTAATTATGAAAAATTTTTTTCAAATCTGTATTGGGCACTGCCCAAACCAATTTGTAAAAATTTTTGTGGGGAGCATGGGGGCTATGTAAGTGGGCTGTTTATGTTTTCTCTATGTAAGTAGGCTGTTTATGTTTTCTCTATGTAAGTAGGCTGTTTATGTTTTCTCTATGTAAGTGGGCTGTTTATGTTTTCTCTATGTAAGTAGGCTGTTTATGTTTTCTCTATGTAAGTAGGCTGTTTATGTTTTCTCTATGTAAGTAGGCTGTTTATGTTTTCTTATTGGCAACGTTACGTAGCGCTCAAAATGAAATCACTGGCTGTGCTGTGTGCAGTCTGTGGCTAGTTTGCATTGTTGTCTGCCATTGTAGAGGGGCAGCTGGATGTTAACAGCGCGTAGCGTTGCGCAGTTGGAGGTGAGCCGCCAGCAGTGGTGGATGTGGGGAGAGAGATGGCGGAGGTTTGTAATTTGTCATGAACTGATATATATATATTATGACTTGTGATGATATCAAGGTAAATACATTGTTCGTTCTCTATTAATATCTTTCATTTGCTAACTATCCCTATCAGTAGTTAGTGCCTTCCATAGTTTGAATCTTTATTTAGCTGGCAGTAGTGGCGCTCGCTGTATTGCAGTAGCTTGAGCAGCGAAGATTTTTGTGAGGTAAGTGATTTGTGAAAGGTATAGTTTAATGTTAGTCAGGGCCATTCTTTTGTAGGGAATTTTGAAAGTCAGATTGCGTTGCGCTAAAAATATTGTATGTCAGGTTAAGCACAGTCGTGTATAAATTGTTCAAAGGGGACGTTTCAAAATGCTATGTAATATCACGGCTGAACGAGGTTATCCATCACATATCATAAGTGCTATGCTATTAAGAGTCTACACACAAACACCGAAATGTTACACTTATGGGAAATGTAACAACAAAACCAATTAACACAAACAAAGGAGTACAACAAGGTTACTGTATTTCTCCAACGTTCTCATCAGCAAATGGAAAATGTTGAATATAAATGGAGCTCTTTTAGATCGTCACACTAGACAAAATGTAATTTTACGTGCAGGTGACCTACCTCTGATTACAGAGAATGAAGATGACCTTCAAATGGGTGTCTGTAAGTTGCAACAGATGGCCTCAAATTACAGCCTAACATAGTCAGTACATAAAACAAAAGTGATGGCGTTTCGGGGCAGACAAGCAGCCATGTCTAAAATAGTCTTAGATAACAAAATCTTGGAACAAGTAAAATTTCTTAAATATCTAGGATGAGCCATCACGAATATAACCATGATGTGGACAAAAAATTAAATAAACCAGCTTCCATGTGTGGAACCATCGTAAAAAGTTTGCAGAATAAAGCAAGGAAAGAAACCCAGCTGAAATTTTATGGGACAATAGCAGTACCAATCCTTAGTTATGGAAGTGAAGCATGGAGAACAACAAGACTTCAACAAAGTTGAGTAGGCGCTCAAGGAATGAAATTTCTAAGAAAAAAAAAAAAAGGCTCAAATGGCTCCGAGCACTATGGGACTTGACATCTGCGGTCATCAGTCCCCTAGAACTACTTAAACCTAACTATCCTAGGGACATGACAGACATCCATGCCCGAGGCAAGATTCGAACCAGCGACCGTAGCAGTTGCGCGGTTACCGACTGAAGCACTTAGAACCGCTCGGCCTCAACCTCCTGCCTGAAATTTCTAAGAAGAATGGAAGGATGTACGAGGGGAGATGTTAAAAAATGAAGTTATAAGGAAATATTTAGGAATGTATAACCTAAACGAGAGAATAAAGGAAAATACAAGAAAGTGGAAGTAATGTGTAGACGAGATTGGTACAGAAAGGCTCCAAATTACAAACGTTGTGGAAAAGAAATGAGGGAAGTCCATGCAAGAGGTCTGTACCGTAACAGGCAATGTGCCTCATATGTGAAGTGAAGGAGAAGGGGAAGAAGACATAGTTCATTACTGGGTCTCTGAACCATGCTGAAGTCCCAGCGTTTTCGACTTCGACAAAATTATTGTCAGAGGTAAATGAAGAGATATGTGACAGAGGAAATTCCAGGAGTAATTCCTGGATCCCAGAGGTCTGGAGTTGTAATACCACATTCATCCACTCAGAAACCGACATTATATGTCCCAACTGCACTTGCTGTTGTATTATTCTCATGAGGTAGTATGATTTTTACATTTCTGTGTGTGTTTTCGAAGTTGTTGTTGTTGTTGTGGTCTTCAGTCCTGAGACTGGTTTGATGCAGCTCTCCATGCTACTCTATCCTGTGCAAGCTTTTTCATCTCCCAGTACCTACTGCAACCTACATCCTTCTGAATCTGCTTAGTGTATTCATCTCTTGGTCTCCCTCTACGATTTTTACCCTCCACGCTGCCCTCCAATACTAAATTGGTGATCCCTTGATGCCTCAGAACATGTCCTACCAACCGATGCCTTCTTCTGGTCAAGTTGTGCCACAAACTTCTCTTCTCCCCAATCCTATTCAATACCTCCTCATTAGTTATGTGATCTACCCATCTAATCTTCAGCATTCTTCTGTAGCACCACATTTCGAAAGCTTCTATTCTCTTCTTGTCCAAACTATTTATCGTCCATGTTTCACTTCCATACATGGCTGCACTCCATACGAATACTTTCAGAAATGACTTCCTGACACTTAAATCAATACTGGATGTTAACAAATTTCTCTTCTTCAGAAACGCTTTCCTTGCCATTGCCAGCCTACATTTTATATCCTCTCTACTTCGACCATCATCAGTTATTTTGCTCCCCAAATAGCAAAACTCCTTTACTACTTTAAGTGCCTCATTTCCTAATCTAATTCCCTCAGCATCACCCGACTTAATTAGACTACATTCCATTATCCTTGTTTTGCTTTTGTTGATGTTCATCTTATATCCTCCTTTCAAGACACTGTCCATTCCATTCAACTGCTCTCCCAAGTCCTTGGCTGTCTCTGACAGAATTACAATGTCATCGGCGAACCTCAAAGTTTTTATTTCTTCTCCATGAATTTTAATACCTACTCCGAATTTTTCTTTTGTTTCCTTTACTGCTTGCTCAATATACAGATTGAACAACATCGGGGAGAGGCTACAACCCTGTCTTACTCCCTTCCCAACCACTGCTTCCCTTTCATGTCCCTCGACTCTTATAACTGCCATCTGGTTTCTGTACAAATTGTAAATAGCCTTTCGCTCCCTGTATTTTACCCCTGCCACCTTTAGAATTTGAAAGAGAGTATTCCAGTCAACATTGTCAAAAGCTTTCTCTAAGTCTACAAATGCTAGAAACGTAGGTTTGCCTTTCCTTAATCTTTCTTCTAAGATAAGTCGTAAGGTCAGTATTGCCTCACGTGTTCCAGTGTTTCTACGGAATCCAAACTGATCTTCCCCGAGGTTGGCTTCTACTAGTTTTTCCATTCGTCTGTAAAGAATTCGTGTTAGTATTTTGCAGCTGTGACTTATTAAGCTGATAGTTCGGTAATTTTCACATCTGTCAACACCTGCTTTCTTTGGGATTGGAATTATTATATTCTTCTTGAAGTCTGAGGGTATTTCGCCTGTTTCATACATCTTGCTCACCAGATGGTAGAGTTTTGTCAGGACTGGCTCTCCCACGGCCGTCAGTAGTTCCAATGGAATATTGTCTACTCCGGGGGCCTTGTTTCGACTCAGGTCTTTCAGTGCTCTGTCAAACTCTTCACGCAGTATCATATCTCCCATTTCATCTTCATCTACATCCTCTTCCATTTCCATAATATTGTCCTCAAGTACATCGCCCTTGTATAGACCCTCTATATACTCCTTCCACCTTTCTGCTTTCCCTTCTTTGCTTAGAACTGGGTTTCCATCTGAGCTCTTGATATTCATACAAGTCGTTCTCTTATCTCCAAAGGTCTCTTTAATTTTCCTGTAGGCGGTATCTATCTTACCCCTAGTGAGATAGGCCTCTACATCCTTACATTTGTCCTCTAGCCATCCCTGCTTAGCCATTTTGCACTTCCTGTCGATCTCATTTTTGAGACGTTTGTATTCCTTTTTGCCTGTTTCACTTACTGCATTTTTATATTTTCTCCTTTCATCAATTAAATTCAATATTTCTTCTGTTACCCAAGGATTTCTACTAGCCCTCGTCTTTTTACCTACTTGATCCTCTGCTGCCTTCACTACTTCATCCCTCAAAGCTACCCATTCTTCTTCTACTGTATTTATTTCCCCCATACCTGTCAATTGCCCCCTTATGCTCTCCCTGAATCTCTGTACAACCTCCGGTTCTTTTAGTTTATCCAGGTCCCATCTCCTTAAATTCCCACCTTTTTGCAGTTTCTTCAGTTTTAATCTACAGGTCATAACCAATAGATTGTGGTCAGAGTCCACATCTGCCCCTGGAAATGTCTTACAATTTAAAACCTGGTTCCTAAATCTCTGTCTTACCATTATATAATCTATCTGATACCTTTTGGTATCTCCAGGGTTCTTCCATGTATACAACCTTCTTTCATGATTCTTAAACCAAGTGTTAGTTATGATTATGTTGTGCTCTGTGCAAAATTCTACCAGGCGGCTTCCTCTTTCATTTCTGTCCCCCAATCCATATTCACCTACTATGTTTCCTTCTCTCCCTTTTCCTACACTCGAATTCCAGTCACCCATGACTATTAAATTTTCGTCTCCCTTCACAATCTGAATAATTTCTTTTATTTCATCATACATTTCTTCAATTTCTTCGTCATCTGCAGAGCTAGTTGGCATATAAACTTGTACTACTGTAGTAGGTGTGGGCTTCGTATCTATCTTGGCCACAATAATGCGTTCACTATGCTGTTTGTAGTAGCTTACCCGCATTCCTATTTTCCTATTCATTATTAAACCTACTCCTGCATTACCCCTATTTGATTTTGTGTTTATAACCCTGTAGTCACCTGACCAGAAGTCTTGTTCCTCCTGCCACCGAACTTCACTAATTCCCACTATATCTAACTTCAACCTATCCATTTCCCTTTTTAAATTCTCTAACCTACCTGCCCGATTAAGGGATCTGACATTCCACGCTCCGATCCGTAGAACGCCAGTTTTCTTTCTCCTGATAACGACATCCTCTTGAGTAGTCCCCGCCCGGAGATCCGAATGGGGGACTATTTTACCTCCGGAATATTTTACCCAAGAGGACGCCATCATCATGTAATCATACAGTAAAGCTGCATGCCCTCGGGAAAAATTATGGCTGTAGTTTCCCCTTGCTTTCAGCCGTTCGCAGTACCAGCACAGCAAGGCCGTTTTGGTTATTGTTACAAGGCCAGATCAGTCAATCATCCAGACTGTTGCCCTTGCAACAACTGAAAAGGCTGCTGCCCCTCTTCAGGAACCACACGTTTGTCTGGCCTCTCAACAGATACCCCTCCGTTGTGGTTGCACCTACGGTACGGCTATCTGTATCACTGAGGCACGCAAGCCTCCCCACCAACCGCAAGGTCCATGGTTCATGGGGGGGTTTTCGAAGTTATGGTAACAGAATGCCACAATGAACGGTTTACTCTTAATATTCTGTTTTCGAAGTTATGGTAACAGAATATTAAGAGTAAACCGTTCATTGTGGCCAATGATATTTCCTAAATTTTCCGTTACTGGAGTTTGCTGTGATCTCCCTGGAATTCCTCTTGCTAATGAGACAGACTGGTGACAAATCTGCTCCATCACTTCTGTTAGCACTGCTTGATGAGGTCACTAGGTTGAGGGACAAAACTGTGGTATCAGAAAGACAAAAATTCTAATTGCATTCTCTTCCTTTGCACAGCACATCTGAAAGTTCCATTGCTCTTAGGTCGAAACATTATGTTCTATGTTGGGGGACTTATATATAAAAAAATACGTAACCAGAAAACAGTATACGGACGATCACGCCTTACACAGAGATCTATCTGTCTCAATATCCCCCTTTGCCGTCTTGCGACTCGACCCAGTAATTATGCTTGGAAAGGCTATTTCAGAACTTACGTTCAATTTTCCGTTATTCATGTGACGTTGAGTTACATGGGACTCAATTATACCTCATACTGAGTTGGTGGCGTGGTAAGATCGGGAAATTGTCGTGGCCATTTCCAAGGGCTGCTGGAGTGGTGACGTTTGGAATTCGTGATGGCCACTTTTAGTGTGACTGGAGGCGTTGTAGTACCATACCCAATCCGTGCCGACATTGTTCATTCAGGAACTCACACACATGAATAGCAAAGATTGCTCAAGCTCCGTCCTACTGTAACCACACTCGATCCATGACTGCCTCGTCAGCGAGCTGAGGTATTCAACACTTCTGTTGTATGGCCAAATGAAAGATTCTATTCATGTACGCTTCCAAAAATTGTGGTCCAAACAGGTATCGTGAGCACACGCTGGCCCGTGTAACATGAGGTGGATTCTTTTCCACCGCTCGCAGATAATGGGAATTTTCCCTACACCATGAAACAACATTTCTACAATGTAAACTGCTATACACCGCACATTTGCTAGAAAACAACATTCTTGATCTAAGCATGGCAGAAATTGTGACAACAAAGTACGATTGGGTGCAAGTCGTCGTTCCATGTCATTCTCAGATAATTCAGTAGCAAACTTCAGCCTAGACCCTTTCGTTTTGTAATGTTTTTCAATGTGGTCGCGCATTCTTGACACAGATGCTTGAAGTTCAATTTTTGTTTTTTTTTTTTTGTTTGGAAAATCTGAAAATGGATTTCATTGGCCACTGCTCAGTTGATTGAGGGATAGGGAAACACGTTTTATTGATTCCAATACGCGGCCTGGCTTTGAGACAGCCTGAGAGAACAGCAGTTTTCTCTCGATCTCGCATGGCTACTTCACGAGGTGGACCATGGCAAATGATCTCATCCGCTCTCTCATACTTTATCCTCGTGCACCCACACAGGCGCCATTAATAGTTCCTTTGAAGTGTAACTATCACAAGGAGTCCAACTCATAGACCACAGTAGTTATATGTACCGAAATAAACAACAACCAGTTGCATAGAAGAAATTTAATGTCTTTAACCGATTTCAAGCACTTAGTGCCCTTTCTTCAAAAGGCTGTACAAAAAAATACACCATAAACAAGTAGAACTTAGATAAATGTGTTAAAATTTGAGAATTTCAAAAAAATTAAACATAAAAATGGTGCTTATTTATAACTATCACATTATTTGGAAGTGTCAAAAATAACATGCATGCAGCGTATTGCTATGGTCCTGAAAATATACAAGAGCAATAATTAATACAATAATGAATCCTTTAATGCAAAAATAGCTCGTAAAGGGTTACGTGTGGTTCGTAGCGCCTGTACAGAAATAGTATAAAGAAACCAAACACCAAGCGCAAACATAATGCTGGAAGTGGAGCTAACCAGCTAATGACATCCATATGTTGAGGTTGGTCTCGGGGTGGGGATAGAAGTGCGACGAAATAATAAAAGAAAACTTTACACAGCTACAGTTGCCATAAGGCATAAACGAAAAATATAATTACGCATAAGCAGAGTAATAAGTAATATATAAAAAGCTAGTAATAAGTAAAATAAATTAATAACAATGACAATTATTGCTGTGGACGTGAAATTTGGGAACTAACCTCTTAACAGTTGTAGTGGGGTCAGTAGCATGCCAGCAGGGAACCTATCAGCAAAAAAAAGAAGGGAAAGCGTATCGTGGGTTTGGAAACTACACTCCTGGAAATGGAAAAAAGAACACATTGACACCGGTGTGTCAGACCCACCATACTTGCTCCGGACACTGCGAGAGGGCTGTACTAGCAATGATCACACGCACGGCACAGCGGACACACCAGGAACCGCGGTGCTGGCCGTCGAATGGCGCTAGCTGCGCAGCATTTGTGCACCGCCGCCGTCAGTGTCAGCCAGTTTGCCGTGGCATACGGAGCTCCATCGCAGTCTTTAACACTGGTAGCATGCCGCGACAGCGTGGACGTGAACCGTATGTGCAGTTGACGGACTTTGAGCGAGGGCGTATAGTGGGCATGCGGGAGGCCGGGTGGACGTACCGCCGAATTGCTCAACACGTGGGGCGTGAGGTCTCCACAGTACATCGATGTTGTCGCCAGTGGTCGGCGGAAGGTGCACGTGCCCGTCGACCTGGGACCGGACCGCAGCGACGCAGGGATGCACGCCAACACCGTAGGATCCTACGCAGTGCCGTAGGGGACCGCACCGCCACTTCCCAGCAAATTAGGGACGCTGTTGCTCCTGGGGTATCGGCGAGGACCACTCGCAACCGTCTCCATGAAGCTGGGCTACGGTCCCGCACACCGTTAGGCCGTCTTCCGCTCACGCCCCAACATCGTGCAGCCCACCTCCAGTGGTGTCGCGACAGGCGTGAATGGAGGGACGAATGGAGACGTGTCATCTTCAGCAATGAGAGTCGCTTCTGCCTTGGTGCCAATGATGGTCGTATGCGTGTTTGGCGCCGTGCAGGTGAGCGCCACAATCAGGACTGCATACGACCGAGGCACGCAGGGCCAACACCCGGCATCATGGTGTGGGGAGCGATCTCCTACACTGGCCGTACACCACTGGTGATCGTCGAGGGGACACTGAATAGTGCACGGTACATCCAAACCGTCATCGAACCCATCGTTCTACCATTCCTAGACCGGCAAGGGAACTTGCTGTTCCAACAGGACAATGCACGTCCGCATGTATCCCGTGCCACCCAACGTGCTCTAGGAGGTGTAAGTCAACTACCCTGGCCAGCAAGATCTCCGGATCTGTCCCCCATTGAGCATGTTTGGGACTGGATGAAGCGTCGTCTCACGCGGTCTGCACGTCCAGCACGAACGCTGGTCCAACTGAGGCGCCAGGTGGAAATGGCATGGCAAGCCGTTCCACAGGACTACATCTAGCATCTCTACGATCGTCTCCATGGGAGAATAGCAGCCTGCATTGCTGCGAAAGGTGGATATGCACTGTACTAGTGCCGACATTGTGCATGCTCTGTTGCCTGTGTCTATGTGCCTGTGGTTCTGTCAGTGTGATCATGAGATGTATCTGACCCCAGGAATGTGTCAATAAAGTTTCCCCGTCCTGGGACAATGAATTCACGGTGTTCTTATTTCAATTTCCAGGAGTGTATAATTACAGTAATTGGGTACACAATTCTCAATCATTGGCTAATATTAAGTGACTATAAGCGAAAATAAGCGTGGTCATAATTATAATATAGCTAAACAATTAGTACTGGAGTATATGCAGTTCAAAGCACGTTATGTAGAAGAATTGTATCTTGCGGCATTCATACCAATTGCATGGCAGTGCAAGTTTTAGAACACATACATGAACTAGTGTAGAGATTTCAGTAGCGTGATAGCAGGAAATTTGGCCGCACAAACACGGCTGGAGATGCACCAAAGGGCGAGAAGCAATAGCTGGAGTAAATGGAGAAATAATTCATAGTTAGTAACTAAAACTAAGTGTTAAACATAACTATAGGAGAAAGCAAAGGGGAACATCGTTGTACGGTGGAATAAATAGTCGAGAAATTATAAAGTCCTAAAGACGCCTCATGAAGTAAATATAACCAGCCATATTGACATAAGTCGTAGAAAATATGTACAACAGGTTTGACTTCCTGACTGTGAATGACTAAGGTGCTTATTAACTGTAAATACTAGTTGTACTATAAAGTGGAGTATCTTTAACTGGAAATAGAATGCCATTAGATTATAGTTCACATATAGCTGACCAAGTGTAGCAAAAGTAAATCACCACCTGTAGGTTGTACATGGTTTAGCATGTGCAATAATAAATGTTCAACTACCTTGCAATGTAAGTGACTAAGCATTTAGAACTGAAAGCGGTTTCCTACTTAGAACTATAGATGACTAACAGCCTGTAATTATATATGACCAGCTTACTAAAATATGTGTGGTTAAAAAACTAACTACATGTAACAAATGCAGCCACAGTAAAAGGCTGATTAACTGTAGTTGTGCACTGTGTATAGGTAACTAACAATAACTAATTGCAACAGAGTATGGGCAACTTATAGAGTGTAAAATAGTATCAAAGAATTACTGGTTAGAAATAGGAAATTAGTGACCCTCTGAGCATAGCCAATTACTACAAATTATTGAAACTAGCTTACTGATTACAACCTGCTGACTGCAACTTACTGAATATAACTGCAAACAAGTAGTTTCAGTAACGAGTGTAACATATAAAATAGCAATATTCTGCCCACGAAAATTAACAGCTTCTTATAATTAACTATCTACATCTACAAAATCCAGTTACATACCAGAGGCTGGTTATACACCTCAGCAATGGTAGTAGATCATCCCTAAGAGAAATGTCAGGGAGAGGGGTGTTGGGGCAATTGGGAGGATGCTTAGGTGCTGTTTTAAATACACAGGGTGGAGTATGAAAGAGAGAAGTTAAACTATACACACAAAACTGTGTGTGAAAAACTTACTATGTGTGTGTGTGTGTGTGTGTGTGTGTGTGTGTGTGTGTGTGTGTGTGTGTGTGTGTGTGTGTGTGTGTTGTGTGTATGTGTGTGTGTTTGTGTGTAGGTGTGGTTGGGTGAGTGGCTGGATGCAGGTGGGTGTGTATGTGTGTGTGGGGGTGGGGGGTTGTGGTGGAGGATTGGGGAAGGGAGAGATGTGATAAGGTGGTGACCCAGGTGGGAAGGAATTGGTGGAATGGGATGATGGGTGTGGGAGGGACAGATAGGACAGATGTGATAAATAGGAACAAAACAGGCGTATAAGAGCAACATTCTTGCAACTGATAAGGTGAAGCAATTATGATAATTAGTTGCTATTTGATTATGCCAGCATTCTGCAATCTATTGAAAATAATAAACTAATTAAACCTTGTGGACTGTACTGATTATGACTGTAATGAAATGATTTTGGCGCTAATTGGGATTTACTTAGTAATCACATTCTAGCTGTCAAGGCTGTCAAGCTCCTTTAACTAGTTATATGTAAGAGAGGAACTAATTTATATCAGGAACTGACAATAAAGCATTGATATTACAGTAGACTAATAATGAAAGAAAAATAATGGAAGAGAAAAATAGGGAGATAGGTGGGTGAGGATGTGGAAAAGTTTTAAAGAAACAGAAGGAAATGGACACAAAACTAATAAACTAATAAGTGAAACTGTGTAGGAAAAACATGGCACAGGGGGCGGTGTGGATTGACAGTGGGGGTTTGAGGGGAATGGAGGAGAGAAGACGAAGTGTGATGATGTGGTAAACTGAGTGGGGAGGGAGGAGAAATGTTTGGGATGGCTGGGGCAGAAGGAATAGAAGGGAGAGCAGTGATAGGAACAAGTGAAGAAAATTGATTTATAAGCAGCTTTATGACTGGTAAGGTGTAGCTATCGCAGTAATTAGTTGTACCTGATTATACCAACTTTCAGCCAACTATTGAAGCTAATACAGTAATTGCAAAATACCGAGTATGACCTTTTAATTATAACTGTAGTCGAATGGTTATAGTATTAATTGTGACCTACTGAATGATAATGTTCTACCCATGATAATTAATATATACTTATAAATAGTTATCTGTATCTTAGAAAAAAAGTCAGGTATACATCAGAGTCAGACTATGAAGCACTGTAATCATAGCAGGCCTACTGAGAGACATTGAAATGGGGATGGGGGGGATGGGGGGAGGCTACGGTTGGGGCAGTTGGAAGGGGAAAAGTAGGCAAATGTCTTAAACAAACACAAATGTTTGTAGGGGTAAGGGGAAGGAGAATGGTAAAGGCTCAACTACATGAGCAAACCTGCATGAGTAGACCATTCCACATCGTGGGGTGATGTGGAGAAGAAATAGGAGGCATTTTGGTGGGGTAGATGAAATTATGTAAATAACTAGGGGAAATACATCACCAGAAAAAAATTAGAACACCTGGAAAGATGACGTCGATTTTGATCCGAAGACAACCTGTTAATGGTTTCAACATCATCCCCCAACAGATAGCGCAATGTCATGGCAGAAATTGTTACAACAAAGTACGACAGGGGGCAAGTCGTAGCTCCATGTCATTGGCAGATAACTCAGTAACAAACATCATCATCCTAAATCCTTTCCATACTCTTTGTATGTGGTCGCGTACTGTTGACTGTAGTGCTTGAAGTTCAACTGCTCTTTTGCAAATGGATTGCATTGGAGACTTCTCATTTGATTCAGGGACACGGGCACACGTTTCCTCTCGGGTTTTATTACTTCCAATACGTGACCAATCTGTGACACACTCTGGGACAAAACAGCACATTTATGTAAATCAGGAAGGACTGTTTTACGAGGTGAACCATGGTAAATGATGTGATTCTCTCTCTCACAGTTTTTCCCATCTGTGGACGCTTGTGCACTCACACACGCGCCCATGATCGCTCCTGTAAAGTGTAAATTTTTCCCCTTGGAATCACAGCTCAAAGACTACAGTACCGAAACAAAACACTACAACACTGACCACAATGTTTTTTGTCAGCTTCAGAACTGAGATATCGGTAAAACCTATTTATTTTCTCAGTTGTTCTAAGTCAAGACGGATACAGGGATATACTGGACACTCTAAAGATGAAGTAGACTTGCACAGTACTCACTGAATGAAACTGTGATATCTGGCTTTCTGAATACTTTTCTTTGTGTTGACATTCCACCTTATCTCATTCTGGGTAATTACGACTGGGTATTTGTTGGTTGTGGGCAGTTCTAAAAACTGATCCTCTATGATTTATGTAAACAGCGTCAAATCTTATCATCCACAGGAGACTTCGTGTTCAACTAGCATTAGTGTGTGAGCACCACCTACTTAGTGCCATTGTTTTCCAGATGAGGAGTGGCAGCTGGAGGACAGAAGCAATGCTACGCTTTCCATAGACACTGACTGCATACAGCTGTTGGTGGATGCCTTGGACCATCCCACGTGTCCGCTGGAAGACCTGCCACAGGAGACCACCGAGCAGCGAGAGCAGTGCCGTGTACAGCTGTGGGACGACCTGGTTCAGGGGTCGCCCCACATACCCGTCACCAGATACCTGGCCCACACGCAGAGGGCGAACGTCAACCTCTGCCTCTTGGTCTGGATGACAGTCAACTCGCACAGCATTTGTCAGGACGTCCCCTTTAGTGTGATACAGTCTGTGCGTGATGCTGCCTGCTATTTCAGTACACCTGATGACCAGTCGTGTCTGGAACCGAACGCAACACATGCCATCTGCTCTGTTTCCAGAGCTATTCTGTTGATGAAGTGTCGAGATTTTTCATCCCATAAGCCTCAAAAGATGTATCGCGTCACACTTTACCCAAATGGATCGTACTCGACTGTGTCGGAAGATATATTGCTACGAGGGTCGGTCAAAAAGTAATGCCTCCCATTTTTTTTCTACTTAAAGAAATTAAGTTAAGTGAAAAATTTGAATTTGGCGCCATTCCTCAAACCTTCTTCTGCAATCCACTGCAGTAGTAACTTTCTGTGTCAACAGGTGGCAGCACAGCAGAAGTTTGTAAGATGGCCGACATCGATGTTCGTTTGAGACAGCGTTGTGTGATTGAATTCTTGAATGCAGAAGGTGAAACGCCCATACGCATTCATGAAAGACTGAAGAAGGTGTATGGTGTTGTGACAGTGGATGTCAGCACTGTTAGACGATGGGTTCGTCGTTGTAAGGAAGCTGAAGGGCAAACACTGTTGACTGACGAAAAGCGGAGCGGCAGGCCGGTGAGTGCAGTGACTCCACACAACATTCAGCAAGTTGATGACATCATTCGTGGTGACCGTCGGGTGACTGCAGATGAAGTGTGTCGCATTATTTCTCTTAGTAAAGGCAGTGTGATCACGATTATTAAACAATGGGGGTACTCAAAAGTTTGTGCACGGTGGGTTCCAAGAATGTTAACCGATCAGAATAAAGAGGCAAGGAAAACAATAGTCTCCCAACACTTGCAGCGCTTCCGTTTGGAGGGAGATGAGTTTCTGAAAAAAATTGTGACCGGGGACGAAACATGGGTGCATTTTTTTGAACCCGAATCAAAGAGGCAGTCAATGGAGTGGCGTCACACAAGCTCGCCGAGGAAGAAAAAATTCAATACTGTGCGATCGGCAGGGAAAGTTATGGCAACAGTTTTCTGGGATACAGAGGGTGTGATTCTGGTTGATTTTTTGGAGCAGGGATGCACAATAAATTCTGTTCAATACGTCACAACCCTCAACAAACTTAAAGCACGTCTTCAGCGAGTTCGCCCAACAAAATCAATGGCAGATGTTCTTCTTTTGCATGACAATGCAAGACCACACACCAGTCGTCACACCTCTGACGAGATTGTCAAAATTGGATGGGAAGTTTTGCCTCATCCCCCATACAGCCCTGACCTGGCACCATCCGACTTCCATCTGTTCGGGCCACTAAAAGAAGCTCATCGTGGGATTGATTTTGAAGATGAGGAGGCCGTCAAAACATCCGTGCGTCAATGGCTTAGGAAGCAGAGCTGTGATTTTTACCGTGCTGGGATACATGCCCTTGTTCAAAGATGGACCAAAACTGTAGAGATGGGCGGAGATTACATTGAAAAATGACAAAGTGATCCTCAATGTTGTGGTTTTCAACATATGTAATTGCATTTAAATTTCCTGACAATTAAACGTAGAAAAAAAAATAGGAGGCATTACTTTTTGACTGACCCTCGTACAAGGTTTCTACAGACAGTATGGAAAGGATTTACAAAGAGCACTGATCGACAAAGACAGTTTAAACAGTGCCACATTGAAATACAAAGATCTAAAAATCGACAGCTTAAAAGCTTTAGAAATTTCTTTTATAGCAGTAAATATTTTCTTCCGCTCTTTGACTGCAGGGGTATATATGTACCTTCCCCAGCTACGCAATTTGCCTGGCAAGATATTCTTGTCCTTTCAGATCACGGGTATAATCCAGATCCTGTGTTCTGAGGTCGTGTATCGTATGGCTGGTGTCCCCGTCCTGGCCAATGCAGTGCTGATAGATAGCGCCCTCACACTCCTCTGCTGTATCTGGCTGAACTCCTTCTGCTACCAAATGTACGCCTGTGTCCGTCATCTCAGGCTTCCTAGCGACCTGCTACCTGCCGAAGCAAGAAAGCTGTTCCGTCGCCAGGCGCTGTATGCTCTAATACCCTGGGGTATAGTATGTACAACAACTATTGCTTTGGAAAAGACTAGCAAATTTTATTTGTTCCACAGTCGGATAATATTCCTCGTCGCGATTTTACTGTCAGTAACTTTCAATTTGGTATGTCTTGGATTGGTGGGCTACATGTTCCTGCTCACTAAGAAATCTATGACTCATCTCAGAATTTACAGCAAAGATACATTTGGATCAAAGAAAGAAATTCTTTTTTCGTCAGTTAAGACTGTCTTCTTAAGCGGGCTAGGTGTGATCATTAGAATTGGGTTTCACCAGGCACAAGGTGTGGCACAGTTTGTTTACTACTTACATATATCTACGATGATGCAGGGACCACTGTTGTTCGTTTTTTTCATTTGCAACGGAACAACGTTCCCTACACTCAAGAATAGGATACTAGCGCGTCTCAACCCAAACATAATCATTCCAGGGGAAGAGCTGTGTTCAGCAGCCGAGAGGAATCTAGCGAGGAGAAACAATGAACAACCGGCGGTAGCAGAATCCTCGTTGTAATCTCCGTGAGTTTTTTTTTTTTCAAACGATCGTATCCACTGTGGACCATTCTAAAGCTTGTGCTCAGTTACAGAGTCCAGCAGATGAGACAAAATTAACTATGACCGATTTCACAAAACAATTGCACCAGTTTCATAATTTATTCCTTATTTACGATCACATACTTATTTGTGTCTTGGTAGCATAAAAGAGTCTAGTAATTAATGATAGGTATGGAAAGTAATGTGAAGTGAACGAAAACATGTTAACGGACAATATTACACTGGACTTGACTAACGTAATATTGTGAGCAGCAGTGTTGACTTGTTGAGCTAGAGATATGTGAAAGTACTATAGAGGACGTTAAAAAGTTATGTGCAGCCTGTGTGATAATCTTCAATAAGGATAATCATTATTTAAGAAGTGATTTATACAGACAGTATTGTGGTTCGAAAGACATGTGTCAGAAGATAAACTGAAAGGACACAGGTTTTTCCAAAAGTACAGCACCACAGTATTTACTGTTTAGTGTGACAGTTAGTTAGTTAGTTAGTTATGTCTTCCATAGATCAATCTCACGGTACCCGTTACGATGTGGGACATGTAAAGTGGATAAGAAATGCACACACGACTATATGTTTTTTTTTTTAAGCTTAAAGTTTTTATTACCTACCCCATTGCCTTAAATGGCACAAAATGCATATATTATACCTATAGATTTATTTATTCCTATTCAAGTATTCATCTATGGTATAGAAGGAGTTGTTTAGGAGATATGATTTCAGTTTATTTCTGAAACCGTTACTGCTGTTTGTGAGACATTTTATTTCATCTGGTAATTTACCGAAAAGTTCTACAGCAGCATATATTACCCCTTTCCATGCCAAAGATAAGTTAAGTGCAGTGTTGAGTCTTTCTTTCTTGTGTTATTACAATCAGGAACGTCTCTATTGTTTCTAACTCTCCCATATTGTTGAGAACAAATTTCATTACTGAGTGAGTGTACTGTGAGGCTGTTGTAAGAATCCCTAACCTTTTAAACAGATGACCACAGGATGTGCGACTGTGGGCCCCACACATTATTCTAACCACATTCTTTTGAGCAGTGAATACTTTTTTCATAAGTGTGTGTTACCTTACTAACTTCCATATCCTGAAAAATTGACAATTATTCTGATTGCAAAAGTTGCTGAATCTAGTCGCTTTAGGAGATACAAAATATGAATGTTTCATTTAAGATTCTCATATATATGCACACCGAAAAAATTAGTATGCTCTACTCTGGATCATGGATGCTGACTTCTGTTGATGTATTATATTTATTGAAGGAACTGTACTCATTGTATCATAAAAGTGGATGTACTAGGTAGTAAAACACAAAGGATTTCTGGCGTTCCCCAAGGTAGTGTTATAGGCCCTCTTATGTTCCTTATTTGTATAAATGATTTAGGAGACAATCTGAGCAGCCATCTTAGGTTGTTTTCAGATGATGCTGTCGCTTATCGACTAATAAAGTAAACTCATCAGAAGATCAAAACAAATTGCAAAATGATTTACAAAAGATATCTGAATGGTGCGAAAATTGGCAATTGACCCTAAATAATGAAAAGTGTGAGGTCATCCACATGAGTACTAAATGGAATCCGTTAAGTTTCGGTTACACAATAAATCAGTGTAGTCTAAACTAAATACCTAGGAATTACAATCACAATCAACTCAAATTGGAAAGAACACAGAGAAAATGTTGTGGGGAAGGCAAACCAAAGACTGTGTTTTATTGGCAGAACACACAGAAAACGCAGCAAATCTACTAAATAGACTGGCTACATCACGCCTGTCCGTCATATTTTGGCCTACTGCTGCGCGATCTGGAATCCTTATTAATTGAGTACATCGAGAAAGTTCAAAAAACTTTGTATTATAGCGAAGTAGGGGAGAGAGTGTCACGAAATTGGTACAGGATTTGAGGTGGACATCGTTAAAACAAAGGCGTTTTTCGTTGCGGCGGAATCTTCACACGAAATTTCAATCACCAACTTTCTCCTCCGAAGGCGAAAATATTTTGCTGTCGGCGACCTGCGTAGGGATAAACGATCATCATAACAAAATAAGGGAAATCATAGGTCGCACTGAAAGATAGAGGTGTTCGCTTTTTCGGCGAGCTGTTCGAGATTGAAATGAAAGAGAATTATTGTGAAGGTGGTTCGATGAACCCTCTCCCAGGCACTTAAGTGCGATTTGCAGAGTATCCATGTTTTGTAGATGTGTATGTAGATATAGAGGTATCTTTTGATCTAGGTAATGTTTAATGTGTCTTTCTTACTGAGTACTAAGTATGCCGCAGTGTGCCACGTTTTGAAGGACTGTTGCTCTGTGAAGAAACTGGTGTCTTAAAGTCAGTCGTTGGAATTTTAGTATTAGAAATTCGTGGGTTTTGTTTAAAAGCCTTTGTTACCCCATGATTTTATTCCCTTGTCGATACAAGAGAATATTTTTTAGTGCTGGGTTCTAACATGTGTTAACATAGATGAGGTTTCAAAGTGTTTTATGGTACACCACGTCTTGCATTTACCAGCTGAATTGTACATTTTAGTGAACCTGCCTTTTTATGTTATTGCCTGTCGAACTTTGTGCAACTATTACTAGTAACTAATATACGGAGGATGTAGTAAGATTTTACATTTGTTATTTCTCCTTTGCAAATGTGCCTAATCCAGTTCTAATCCAAGTCCCACGTTAACTTTTGCAGTAGGTTTGGTTATTATGTTTGTCGCCTAAAGGCATTGACTTTAGATAACTAAGTATTCTGTCATGCTGATGATACATTCTATATATCAGTATTGGTTCAGTATGTAGCACTGAGGGCAGACAACGCAAGGGTCTACACATTTCTAGGAGCGCCTGTAAACCTTTAAAAGATCAGTGCCGATTAAGTTCGGTAAATATCTATTCCTTCACTACACCGAATTTAGCACTGGAAACCGTAAACAGTTAAAGGAAATTTTTGGGTTTATCAAAATTCATTCCATTGTTGTACTATAACCACTCTTTTATAATTTTGAGTATAATGATTACGATGATTATTACAACCTTGCGCCAAATTTGAGAGTTTAATACTTTTCGATGTATTACCTCGTGAAAGAAGATGAACTTGAGTACTTGTAAGCACCCTCCCACTTAGACTAAATGAAATGTTGTAACAGACCCCCTCCCATAACATTATGGCCAACACCAGGGCAAATGGTTTTCTTAGGGAATGGATAACGCTGTTACATAAATAACGTGGGTCAACACTCCTCTGGAAGAGGGAAGGAATGTGCAGTGTTGCAGCAAGTCAGTGAATATTTTACGGAATTGGTTTACAAACATTGAGAGCTCAGAGGTATCGTGGAAATGGTGGTTAGGTAAAACATGACTGACTTGGCTACGCTTACTTTATACCAATAAACTTAAACTGTTTTATCGTGGAAATTTGAGGCTGATGATTAGTCAGTGACTGTTTCTCTATTCAGTTTCAACTGTGTTTTGCGTAGTCAGCTGAAGATGATTTATTGAGTTGAGGCAGAATCACAGATTCTTACCAGACTGAAGCTATGTAGAAAAAGGAGTATTACTTACCATTGGTGAAGTTTAACCCCATCCCACGGGTCAAAGCGGGGTTGGCGATCCTTATGTGAGACTGATTTAACATGCATAGCAGTGTAGGAAATTTATGCGGTTCCTTCGACGCGCAAGTCGCCGAAGTGGCGTCAGAATCGAAAGACTTGCACCAAGTGAACCGTCTATCCGACGGGAGGCACTAGTCACACGACATTATTATTATTATTATGCGGTTCCGTCAATAAACGTTGCCACGTAACATGTCTGGCGCGCCGCACACACACACACCAGTGGTGCGAAGTCTGGGTGCTCCCGCGACTGGACGGCGGTGGGGGGAGGGGTGGGGATGGAAGGGTGGGGGGAGAAGGGAGCGGGTGGCCACCTCGGCAGTGCGGGTCACCCCTGGTGTCAGTGCCTCTCTGACAATTGAGGTGTGGGCGTGGAAGCCGCACTTGGTACCTAACTCGTAACATACCAAGATGGCGAGTCACGCTGCAATCTCCAGTTCTGCTGTATCCAATCTGCCAACTCTTCCATCTCGACATTCGCTGTTAGGATTACAGACGATCGCAAAATGAGTGGTGATCGCTGTAACTTGACAGATTCTAAAAATCATTTTATCGCTTATGGCAAGGTGTTCAGTTGGGCTGCATATTAAATTCACGCAGATAGCAGTTTCATTTCCATTGGTCATTCACTTACTTTTTATTTCAACAAATGGCCAGAATTTTATTGATATCATATCTGTGAAAAATAAATGCTGTCTTGTAGTACATGACATCTTTAACAAGATATTACAACAGTTTGGACCAGTTATAGCTGATGCTGTGAGTCACATATATAATGCATCACTAACTCAAGGTATTTTCCCAGACAGGTTAAATTATGCCATTGTCAAGCCCCTGTACAAAAAAGAGGACACTGAAGATGTCAATAGTTATCAGCCAGTATCCTTGCTTACAGCATTTTCAAAAATCGTCAAGAATGTAATTTACTCAAGAACAGTTAGCCATCTCAACAGTAATGGGATACCCAGTAAACCATAGTTCAGATTTCATAAACGCTGTTCCACTACGAACTGTGACATCTCTGACAGGAAATCACGAATCAAGTCACATAACTGAGACGATATTCCATAACCACGCAATTTGACTAGAAGCCACTTGTGTGGTAAAGTATGAAAAGCCTTTTGGAAGTCTAGAAATTAGGAATTAATCTGGAATCCCTTGCCAATAGCACTCAACAATACATGCTTGTAAGGAGCTCGTTATGTTTCATAAGAACGATGTTTTCTAAATCCGTGTTGACTCTGTGTCAATAGACCATACTCTTCGAGATAATTCATAATGTTCGAACACAATATATGTTCCGAAAGTCTGCTGAGTATCAACATTAATGATACGGGACTCTGAGTTAGTGGATTACTCCTATTACCTTTCTTGAATATCAGTGTGACATGTGCATCTTTCTGGTCTTTGGGTATGGATCTATCATCCAGCGAGCGGTTTTATGTGATTTATAAGTTTCCACTGAAAAACTGGTAGCATAAACTAGCTAGAGCATGTGATAAACCCTCCTCGTCTATTCTTAAGTACATAACTGGGGATGGGCAATACAGCCAAATAATAATGAAGATTTCTGAAAAGCAAAAGAAAGATCTAGCCTTTCACTTAAAAACACCTTAAAGTACCTCATGTGGTAATAGTCATAATATAGATCACTTCGTTAAAACGATACATTTAGTTTTACATGTAGAGTTAATAGACATAATTGAAGCAAGTGAAAATGAGGAATGTTGAAATTGTGGTCAGAATGGTTACTGGTTTGTACAACAAGGAATACAGTTTTCACAAGTAGCTAACAAGTTACTACTCATGACTCAACATACCACAATTTTGTCCAACTGCAAAATGAGGACCGGGTATGGCCTTAAATATCTGTAGAGGGGATTCACATAGTGCAGGGACTTCGTAGACATTAGACAGTTTCAACTTAAACTCATTAAATTACTCATTAACTTTAAAAAAAACACGCAGTTCTCTGAATGCTTATCAAATTCCCAAAACTACAAAACACAATCATTAACACGTATTACCTCAGTACATCGGAGTTATATAAGGAACGTAAGGAGAAAGTGTATTTGAGGAAACAGATCTGCAGTAAATCGTTACTGTTCATCACATCAAACACTGCTACTTTCATTCCACATCAACTACATTATGTAAGAACGCTGTTCACTACATCATCATCAGTCATCACTATGGTAAACAACAATCCACTGGTTCAGTAAGATTCTAAGTCACTTTGGCAGGAAAACACGCGAAAAATTATTTATTCCCTTTAAACTGAAAACTTAAAATGTGAAAATACTACAAGAAAGTACAAGATCTAGTGCTTAGTGTAAAAGGCAGACTTAATATTTTTCTCAATAGCGTCACTTAACCACATTTTTCTCGATAGCGTCACTTAACCATATTATTCAACAAACCTCTTACAAAAATTACTAAGAAACTGCTCACTGTAACTAAAATTATAACTAGAAAACCTGAAGGGCAAGTTTAGAAACTGCGCTTGTTGGATTATCAATTGAAAATTAAGATCGGTTACTTCCTTGTTTTTTTGTTTTTTTTCTCTGTGACGACGGGGTTCAAGAAAAGTATCCACCTTGGCAGCTACTCCTAGAATCTACAACTTTCAGATTACCAGGAGACCTTCATATGGCTTAAAACAGGCTGGTCACTGGAGACCTCAATTGGCACAGTACCTGTTACACAACCAGTCCGAAACATCAGGAAAGTACAAAATTGCAAGTTATTGGCATGCAGAAACAAAATTCTAGAAAAGATAAATACAAGGGTCCACAACTCCAAAACAACTGAAAATACTCTCTATAAAAAGTCAAATCAAAACACCATCCAGCCTTACAAATTTCCAATTGTTTCTTTTATTTTAGCAGTCAGTTTCGGCGCTATACTACGCCACCTTCAGGACCCATGGCTGACATGCAGGAAGACTCGCATCTCTTGTCCAGTGCAAACAGGGGCCAGCATTCACTGAGTTGTATTTGTAGAGTTTTGACACAGCGATCCCTTCGATCATCTCTTGCCGACTAGGCCCCTGATTTAACATTACCTGAGATGGGATTCTTCCTACATGTCGGCCTGGGGTCCTGAAGACGGCGTAGTATAGCGCAGAAACTGATTGTTCAAATAAAAAAAAACTGGAAATTTAGATGGCTGGATCGTATTTTGATTCGAGTTTTTATACTGGACAGTCGAGGTCCCGCTGCCACCTGAATAAAAGTGGACTTACAGAGGAAAATATTTTCGCCCTGTCCATACAGGATGGGAAAAGAATGCAGTGAGTTTATAACCAGTTAATTAAGTACAAAATGATTCACAGCTAGAGTATGGTTTGGCGCGTCGGAAGCGCACTTTTGTAAACAAACTCCCAAGTGACAGGAGAAGAGCACATGTCTTGCATGGTGGAGAAGGAGAGATATGCATGTGTGACGTCGGCGAACTTTAATGGGGGCTCAACCGCGTGAGGGGCAGGAGGGGTAGCGCAAAGGGAGGAAAAGGCGGTAGCGCTCGGAAGAGGCGTGTAGGCGGTAAGAGGAGGAGGAACCGTGTGAAGAGAGACAGAGGACTGGTTAATACCGCACAGCCACGTGCTAAACATGTGCTTCAGCTGACCGAAACGGCCTCAGAGAAGATTTGTGTTTTAACGCACAGCTGTCGGCTCGTACCGGCTTCGTGTCGTCAACATGTATGGCCATGCTATCTGGCATACAGTTAAAAGTAGATAACAATTAATACAGAGTGGCATTAAAAATATGCTCCTATCAAGGTACAAGGATTTAAGGCACCAAGTGCTTATCTAGGACTAATTACACATTCACCATACCTCACAGTAACCATACAACAATTTAAAACTTCAGCTCGTACTTCTATGTAAAGGCGTCTCCTAGCGTAAGACAATAACTACATTAGATGCAAAATTTTATTCCGTACATTGCACTTCCATGTAGTCTGTCAC
Organism: Schistocerca serialis cubense; assembly: GCF_023864345.2. Classification (NCBI taxonomy): domain Eukaryota; kingdom Metazoa; phylum Arthropoda; class Insecta; order Orthoptera; family Acrididae; genus Schistocerca; species Schistocerca serialis. The sequence goes on along the minus strand of NW_026047628.1, from coordinate 2,757,191 downwards.
AAGATATGTTGTGACCTTCTACGAAATTAAACTTCCCTGTTTAACACGTTATAACGTGGAAACAAATTACTGTATTAGTACCAAACTTGGTAGAATTAATGTCAATGATATGGGGAAGAGAAATAATGCTGAATCAATTCAATTGAAACACTTTTAATGTGCTGCTACGGTACATCATACCATCACATACCGGTACCATTACTGCAACAAAAGAGGCTCAATATGGCGCCCATCAGTATCCACAAGAGTCTGCATAGCAGAACGAACCATGTCCGTGGGTATGCTGGCTACCTCTCTTGATGTGCTGCCCTTCAAATCAGCACATGTGTGACTATTACCCTGGTAAACTCTGTCCTTCAGGTAGCCCTACAACCAGAAATCACAGGGACTGAGATCAGGTAATCGTCCCAGGCAAGCATTTGAGAACGATCGGCTGATAAATCGATCGTTTCCAAATGTGTTTCACAGAAGCAGATGAACTTCACTGGTGATGTGCGATGGGGCCCCATCTTGCATGAAAACTGTTGAGTTCAACGCGTCTCTCTTCTGCAGAGCGGATATGACATGCCGGCGAAGCATATCACAATAATGCTGGCCAGTCACACTGCACGTCTTTGGTCCTGTTCGAAAAAGAATGGGCAAATAATGAATGCAGCCGTGAAGCATCACCATACAGTGACAAGTTCACCATGCAGAGGAAGTTCATGCACGGTGACTGGAGATGAGGATCCCCACACTTGGCAGTTCTGTGTGTTCATTTCACCCATCAGAAAAAAATTAGCTTCGTCTATTCATGGGATGGTACAGGGCCAGTCCTCGTCAACTTCAATACTTGTGAGGCAATGGAGAGCGAAGTCAACACGTCGTTGTGTTTCCTATGGTGCAAGCCACTGTACGATATGGATCTTGTGCAGATACCATTTGAGAATGATTCGAAGCACCTTCCGTACGGTGGTTCACAGTGTGTTCGACTGCCGTGACAAAGCATCCGCACTGCCTACCGATCAGGAATTGCGCGCAGCGTTGTCTGCCATGGCAACAGCGATTTCATCAACCACCTGTGCTGCACCCGGTCGTCGGCCTCTTCCAGGAGCAACGCCCAGCCCAGTTGATTCGGTCTTCTTCATCATGCTCCGCACAGAAGGTGGAGAAAGAGGAGCCTTCCATAATCCTTTCAGTCGGAGATATTCTCGAAGTGCAGAGCTTCAGGCAATAATGCTGTTTTGATGGTAGAGCTTTACCAGTAACACCCTCCTCCGTTTGTCTAAGCTCATGTTGACACGTCAACAACTGCACTGCGACTAGTCAGGTGTGTGAGACGATTGAGTTACGATGACTGATCACGGCACCTGTTGGCCATAGTGGGAACTGGACAGTGGCGCGGTGGCGCATCGAAATCATGCACCCCGTACTCTGGACATTGATGCTACCAAGTTTGGTACTCGTACGGTAATTAGTTTCTGTGTTACAACGTGTCAAGTAGGAAAAGTTTAATTATTACCTCCCACTAGTTCTGGTTTATATTTTAGTAGTCGTTAATTGAAAACTACAATTTACTGATCTGAAAGTTCCTATTCGCTCCCTCCGCCCTCTTCTGAACAGGCACCCTAGGTCATGGGGTGTATCGGAAGGCAACGCACACTGATCTGTATTTGCACGCAGACAGCTGCCACCACCCTTACCAGAGGAATGGGGTACTTAAAATCTAGTACATAGGGCGCGCACTATCTCTGGAATTGGAACATCTGGGAACTGTATTTCGAAAAAATGGGTACTCAGAGTGGCAGATTCAACGTGCTCTCCGCCCACCCACTGAAGCACAACCTGTTGAGATGGATGAAGTCACGAGGGAGGAGGTAGGCACTGCATTTATTCCATACACAGGCGCACTCTCGGGGAAAATCGCCCGCATTCTGAAGAAACACCGGGTCGGAACTGTGTTTTGTCCTCCAAATAAAACTCGTGCACTGGTGGGGAGTGCCAAAGATGACCTCGGTTTGGGGAAGGCCGGCGTGTACCAGATTCCGTGTCAATGTGGCAAGTCGTATATTGGTCAGACGATGCGTACCGTCGAGGATCGATGCCGTGAACACCAGAGGCACACTCGACTGATGTATCCGAGCAAGACGGCGGTCGCTGAACATTGTTTGTCGGAAAATCACGTCATGGAGAATGACTGCACGATTATTCTGGTACAGACGTCGAGATACTGGGACAGCGTTGTTAGAGAGGCCATCGAAATTCGCACCAATGACGACCTCATAAACCGTGACTTTGGCTATAATCTTAGCAAGGCTTGGGAACCAGCGATTGGGTTAATCAAGAGTAAATCAAGCAAACGTATAGTTGTGACGACCACGGCGGACAGAGCCATCACACCGACGTCATCTCAGACGCCGTCGCAATCTGTTCCACCGCGCGACCGTGGCGCGGGGCGCGGACGGCGGAGGGAGCGCGACGCGGGCGGAGGGTATTTAAATGGGCCGCCGCCGCGACCGAACCCAGTTCCCTCTGAGCAGCCATAGCGTATGGATCTCCGTGCCGGCACGTTCACAGGAGCTCAGTCCGTCAGTTCACCTGATGATGGCGACATGTATGATCGCCGAAATATTGTGCCCGTTGGACACTATAGACCGGCAGCACACCCGTGGATGTTTTGATTATCAAATACGCCGGGAGAAACTCAAGAATCACTTTGTAAACGCTGTTTACTCTTCGACTTTTGAACTTTATCATATTCTGAAAATTCCTTTATCGTGTGATTGTTCTATATAATACGATTCAACGTAATGAGTACAGTGATTATACAGTCCTCTACATGTTTAGTCTGTAATTCCATACTTCCAGGCACAATCCACTCACATTTTATCTGCTGAGCCTCGTGCGTCTCTTATAACTTCTTTGGTGCGTTCCGTTTTCACGACTAAACTGCTGAACCGTCGTGCATGAAATTTGGCGTGGGGTAGGTTGAACTCGTTGGTTGGTTTGTGTGGCTTGAAGGGACCAGACTTAGGCTGAACTCTGGTGACAAAGATACGCTGCTTAAGTAAGCATGTAGTACAAGATTTTAATTGATTTGAAAAATATTACGCACAATAACGACAAATATTTACTCTTTGAGTAACCTATATAATCTTTAAATTTTGAACTTTATCATATTTTTTAAAATGGTGTTATTGGTTGATATGTTGTACGTAAAATGATTAAAGTAATCAATACAGTTTTTATTGAAGTCTCAAAGCACTTAATCCATACTTACATACCTATACGAGTATTATTAAGTGTGATAGTAGCTCACGATATTTTCATGACTGTACCACTAAACCGATTGCGTTGGTATTTATTATGGAAATAGCATGAATCTTGAGGAAGAACGCAGACTACTTTCGAAAGTTATATCATTTTGAGTATTATCAACATTTTTAACGCTCCACTGGTCACTGGTCACTAGAAGGAACATTGGAGGTCGCGTTGCATCTACGAGATACAGGACCAGCATTTCACCATTACCTTCAATTAACTCCAGATGTTGAAGAGAATAGGTAAACAAAATGCAGAAAAAATCATGTATGTATTAGATATTAGCAATAGAAAATTAATTTATGAAAGTTAGAAATAGAACTTTTATGTATTAACGTTTAGTAACTTTACTGAGTATAGAGTATTTGTATGTAGAATATAGTAATGAAACAGGTAGTAAATTAATACAAAATAACGTCCCTTTCAGAGAAAGTAAAATAAAAACGGAATATGTATTGTCAGTCATCGTTTTCGGTGTCTTCAACAACGTCAGAACCACTGTGACAAAACAGTGTTGCAGGCATAAATATTGTCCACAGCGTTCCATTAAGTTTCGGGTGTGGAGCCGCAAGAAATCTCCTTCTTCTTCTAATATTTCGGCTGTATAACGTTCAGCCATCTTCAGAGTGAGCCGCATGACTGCCGCTCCAGTTCTCCCTTCTTGCCTTTATACTGCTGTACAGCGCGACTCCGCATGCGGCCACAGATGCAAATGCGCCAGAGACGTTGGTCGGCGGCAGAGACGTGCACAATGCGCGAGTTGTATCTATGACCCCGCAGTTGATCTGTGTTGCCATATCGATATATCATTGTGAGCTGCACGGGGACGACGTCTTTGCGAGTTTATTACAGCAAGTGCCGGATTCCATGAGTTATCAAGATTGAAACCACTATCTCTATTAATTAAATTCGTCCTCAAGCGAATTTCAATTGCCTCCTTCACTATCTAGTCCCAAAAGGATGATGTAGTTGCCAAAATTTCGACGTTGTCATACAACGTCGCATCTGTGGCCGCATGCGCAGTCGCGCGGTACAACAGTATAAAGGGACGAAGCGAGCACTGGAGCGGCAGTCTTGCGGCTCACTCTGAAGATGTCTGAACGTTATACAGGCGAAATATTATAAGAAGAAGCAGATTTCTTGCGGCTGCACACCCCAAACTTAATGGAACAGTCTTTGCGCCGCCAAAACCTGAAGATTCACATTCACCCTTTGCGCTTGTACCGAGTGAGTCTTGTAGTATTGTTCGCCCAACATATTTGGCATCGCTTTCGCGTTTTGGTGCCCTCCGCAGTTGTGTTACTGAGTGTCGCAGGTGTTTCATTTCGGGGAAGAAGTTCCCAAAGCGGCACTGAAATGGTCCGAGGCAAGCGGGGCAGCAGCGAACACTTTAGCATCTGCCCTCTCATTAGTTCTTTTCCCACATTACGAAGGAAGATTCGGTGAATCGGCACTCTGATTCCGTTTCCTTGACATGTGATCTAGCTGTGTATGCCAGCAACATTCAACATCGAGTAAAAACTAACCACTGGCCAACATTGTACACAGAACACATTTTATCGACCGCGTCCACACCTACTATATATGGCGTTGTCCGCCCCAGTAGCTGAGTGGTCAGCGTGACGGATTGCCGTCCTCTGGGCCCGGGTTCGATTCCCGGCTGGGTCGGAGATTTTCTCCGCTCAGGGACTGGGTGTTGTGTTGTGTTCATCATCATTTCATCCCCATCCGGCGTGCAGGTCGCCCAATGTGGCGCCGAATGTAATAAGACCTGCGATATGGCGGCCGGACCTGCCCCGTGAGGGGCCTCCCGGCCAATGACGCCAAACGTTCATCATCATCATATATGGCGTTTATAATAGGTAATCACTTCCGGTTTATTTTTGTGCCCCGGTTTCTTCGTCAATCGCTCCATCCATACGCATGTCGGAAATCACAATGACGGTATTTTATCGGCTGGTAAATGACTACAAATGACAGACATCCCTATGTAAACGACTTGGATCAAGCATGAAAATCGGAAAGCAGACACAATGCACTTTCCTCGTGATAATATAGTCGCTTGGTATCTCTGCGAGACAAAACGGCCTCGCACCCATCAAACTGAAGCGGACAAGGTCACCGCACAGCTGGGAGCCGTCCTGCAACTAGGTAGAGGAGCAGGGAGAGGCGGGAGCTGGGTCCTCTGACGCGCGGGCCGCCTAGTACGGGAATGTGTCTGAGAGATCAGACGCGACCACCGGAGTGTTAAATATGACATACGTGAGTGGCATGAAATTGACACTGACGCCGTGGTCGGCGAAAGCGTCCACTGATTATTCTGTGTCAGAGCAAATCCAATGTTATCGTCCACGTCGTTTATGATATTCAGTTCCCACACCTCCTGACAAAGCTGGAGAATTTTGATGGAGATTGTAACGAAACCTATTAACGGCTTTACTTTACCGAAGTATGCGATACCCTCCAAATTCAACCAGTTTAACGAGTATTTATGAATATAGAAAAGTTATTGTGTATGTTAGCAATGATTGCATAACATGTCTCCATAATCAGTCAACCCATTAAATTGTACTGAATAACTGACCCACACAAAAGTTAATATCACAGGATCACTGATACAGCAGATGTCATCATGTAAAAACACTAAGTTCATCTTAAATAATTAATATGAAGTACGAAAAATAGTGGCCGACTTAACGTATTTTGGATCTCCTTAAATAAAAATCACCCTGTGAAACCTATTTGTTCACTAGGACCGTTTTCACTCAGTATTCACGTAAACACTACTATTTTAGACGAAAACTAATGTATTTCTTAATAATTCATGTTATTTACTTATTTATGCAAATTAGAGAAGTCAGTTGACAAACTTTTAAGAAATGGCCTTTTTGTAAAAAAGAATTATTCTGTCAAGTCAACAAATCTGCCTGTCATTTTAATAACCAGTTAAATTACGTCACTCGATATAAATTAATAACTTTTCTGCACAAATTACGATAACATATGTACATGTGACTTATAAAGTATATCCCTTTTTAGTAGTTCTTTGACAAGGTTATAAATACAAGCAGCAAGAAGGGTCGGGAGAGGAGTCTGAATGTCACTTTGGCAAAGTGTATGTGTGTTCAAAGTGGGTAAACATTGCAAATAACATGTAAAAGAAGTGCTACTTTGTGTTGTGTCATTGTCTTTGGTGGACAGTGGAATTAAGATGGCCACCAGAGTAATAAATATTTGAATTTTAAATATTTGTTGGTTTCGCTCATTATTTATCATCAAAAGCACAGCAAAAACATGGGACCTCATCTTTTCACCCCTAGACAACCAGATTTAGAGCCAGCATTAGCATCGAGACACAGCAGCGATCCAGCAAGCAGCAGTGATTACCACAATGCATTTTAATGGCGCCAACCTAACATCAAGTGCTAGCAAGCTCCGTAAATGGGAGTGAAATAGGGTGATTATAGCAATATCTACGACTAGGAGACCATTATGAGATGCAACAACAAAATCGGAAGGTAAGAGCGGAAACCATACTTAAAAATGTGGCTAAGAGCCGCGCAGATAACTCTGATTAAGGGCATAGTTCGAAGAGAGGTCAAGCTGCGAAACTCACTGCAACCCAGCAGACCTCTGAGCAGTCTCGTCTCGGGCGGAAATTGGCTGTGAAACGTCAGGTGGCCTTAAGAGCTTCAGACACATTAGAACAGTCACACAATCCCGTCGCATTCTACACGCTGAGCGTCACGTGTCTCTTACAGCTCCCAAGACGCTGCAAGTCTCACAGCGACGGCGCCATTTAAGGACTGCACGACAAACAAAGAGTGTAGTGTGCAGTGTGAGAGGCGTTTGGTGAGGCTGCATTTGTATATGATCTAAGGATAAATTTCAGACTTGGCAAACATGGAAAAACGTTTGTGTTGAAATCTTCAATGATTCTGATGAACCTGACGTCACTAATAAGATGGAACTGGGTAAGTACTGAAAAACACATTTTTATCGAATAAGAGATGTAGCACATTAGAACACCTGATAAAGTGATTAGGATTATGAGGAAACTTAAAAGGAAATTATTAGAAAATTTAAGAAAATGGCCAATCACATTTATTTAAAATACTGATCATATTATAATCGACTACAACATTTTCGTGATAAATATTGATGTAAATCAGGTTTACAACATTTCCAATTCACTGAACCCACTTCAATCATGAATGCCTATTTTAAATTTTTTGGCTAATATAGTTGCCTCATTTTTCCTCATTTCACCCAAGGGTACATCTTCAAAACACGGGATGGACAATGCGTTTTCGATTTCAAAACCATCTTGGTCTCAAAGTGAATCGTGCAAAATTATACAAGCTTTCATTGTATCTAATGGAAGATTCTCCTTTTGTTCTTAAATAGCCCAAAACAAAAAAATTGTTTTTGTTTTCTCGTAGCTTCCAAAAAATATTGTAGAATACTGTAAAGCAATGAGAGGTTGCTCCAAATGAATTGCAGCATTCCTCGTTAGTTTTTTTATTCTTCTACTGATACACAAGATAGCAACTTGACTTCTCTCCATGATCACTATTGAGCCTGTGTATGGAAGAAAACAGAAAACTTAATGTGTACTGTATGATAACTATGTATATGTGAAAGAGCTTCATTCGTTATTGGCTGCAACCGAAACCGAGCCGAAGTGAAAGGACTTCATCAGCAGGCACCCTATTCCGTATCTTTCAGCTGTTCTGCCGTTCGGATCGATAGGCGATCACACTGATCGGCGTTGTTTCCAAAGGAGAGCCCCCGCGTCACTCTGTAAGCACTTTGGGAACGATGCCGAACGGTCCTAGCGAACCGAGACACTTTTGTCAGTTCTCCTCAAGCCACCCAATCACAAGCAGTCTGCCGCAGATCTGCACATGCGCACGGCAGCGCGCACAGGGACATGAACCCGAGGCGATCTGCAGCTCACACAGGCATGCTATTCTTCACAGTACCGAAAAGTGTGTTTAGAGTACGTAATACTGTTCAAATTTCGCTGACCATGTGCTTCCATGCATGCATGATAATGATAGGATATTTGCCTGTGTTCTGGAAACTGTCATAAATGCCGGATTATGTAATTTTTTCTCATTCACATCCACATCTTGTTTTGGATTTTACGTTTCGGAATATGAAGTGTAGTACCACACTACAAATCTATAAAAATACCAGAAAAATTTGTCATTTTTTCTGTTTTCCGTCGTTTCTCAGTTGATCAAAATTCATGGCAGTACGTTACGTCTATACAACCTATTGAAAGCAGTTTGTTTATTGCCATTTACGTTTCGCTTCTTTCATTTCTGAATGCTTCACAAATAAAAAAAGCGAAACGCATATGACAATAAACAAACTGCCTTAAATTAGTTGCATAGACGAAACATATCTCCATGAACCTGAACAATTGCTTAACAGAATGTCAAAGAATAAGAAGATGCATAGAATGTGGTTGTAACTCGCTCCTAGACCTACAAATGATGAAGTAGCCTACTTCCCCATATGAAAAATCAATGATTTTGTTCTTAAAAATAAAGTTTAGAAAACTCCTTTTCGAGAGCGTGTAACGATCACAGCTATTGAAATTCGGCGTAGCGTACAAGATGCATCAGATGAATCAAAGTGTTTCATATATGTTGGTATAGTCTGAAAACATTATGGTGGGGATCTTCCATCTCTGTCAACTGTTGTTAAGGTTTAGATTGTAGACAAATAGTTGTGACAACCAAGAGTATAAAGATGAATGCTGCTAGTTCAATTTGGAGTAATTTGTGCTGTTAGATTCCTGTCTCACCAGACACTCGGAAAACGCTACATGTTCAGAAAAAAAGGCGAATTACTTGTGACGAGAAAAAATATAAATGTCACTGTAAGTAGTTTCAGGTACAGCAATTTCGTCTTTCATTTCTTAAAGATATGGAATTCAAGAAATCGAAGATACTCATTACTTAGAAAGCGCTCTCTTACGTGTAAATAACAACGAATATTTCAAGAATGTACTTAACTTTCACGATTAACGAAGCCTCAGAATGTGTTACAAACACGAAGAGGAAAAAGGTATTTTTATACCCAGCGGTATGCGAACCTATGACCATTGTGACTGCAGTTCATTGCCATAGCCGCTTTTTTTTCTTCAGAGTGACTTGGTGCTATCATGAAACTTCAGTGGACCATAATCAGATCATCATGTAATATAGCTGCAAACGGGACAACAAATTAATTATAATAGCAAAACAATAACAAAAGGAGAAAGGAGAAAACAAAGAACATAGACGAAAAACCTCCACCAAGCTCTCATGATATGTACAAACAATTTTTATAGTTTTTATATTTATTTAGTTTTTTTTAATTTTTATTTGTTTTGTGTTACGTACACACTTCAAAAAAGTTTTGCATCATCTCTGTTCCGAGAGTTCCGGAACCTGTACAGAAAACTGGAATAGAGATCAACATAAACACCATTTCCGCCATTTTATTGTTCATGAAAAACACACATTGCATGTTGTACCACCATACAGCGAGACTTCAAAGATAGTGGTCAAGATTACTTTACACACCAGTACCTCTAATACCCAGTATCACGTCCTCTTGCATTGGTGTACGCCTGTATTCGTCATGGCATACTATCCACAAGTTCATCAAGGCACTGTTGGTCCAGATTTTCCCACTCCTCAACGGCGATTCAGCGTAGATCCCTCAGAGTGGTTGGCGGGTCACGTCGTCCATCAATGGCACTTTTCAATCTATCCCAGACATGTTTGATAGGGTTCATGTCTGGAGAACATGCTGGCCACTGTAGTTGAGCGATGTCATTATCGTGAAGGAAGTCATTCACAACATATGCACGATGGTGGCGCGAATTGTCGTCAATGAAGACGAATGCCTCGCCAATATGCTGCCGATATGTCTGCACTATTGGTCGAAGGATGTCATTCACGTATCGTACAGCCGTTAGGGCGCCTTCCATGACTACCAGCAGCGTACGTCAGCCCCACATAATGCCACCCCAAAACAGCAGGGAAGCTCCACCTTGCTGCACTCACTGGACAGTGCGTCTAAGGCGTTCCGCCTGACCAGGTTGCCTCCAACCATTTCTGCAACAATTGTCTGGTTGAAGGCATGTGCGACACTCATGCGTGATGCCAATCTTGAGTGGTCCCTCTTGGGCCCATCTGTACCACGCTGCATGGTGTCGTGGTTGCAAAGATGGACCTCACCATGGCCGTCAGGAGTGAAGTTGCACATCGTGCAGCCAATTGCACACAGTTTGAGTCGTAACACGACCTCCTGTGGTTGCACGAAAGCTTTATTCAACACGGTGGCTTTGTTGTCAGGGTTCCTCCGAGCCATAATCTGTATATAGCGGCCATCCACTGTAGTAGTAGCCCTTGGGCGGCTTCAGTGAGTCCTGTCATCGACAGTTCCTGTATATCTGTATCTCCTACATGTCCGACAACATCGCTTTGGTTCACTCCGAGACGCCTGGACACTTCCCTTGTTGAGAGCCTTTCCTGACACAAAGGAACAATGCGGACGCGATCAAACCGAGGTATTGACCGTCTAGGTATGGTTGGACTACCGACAATACAAGCTGTGTACTTCCTTTGTGGTGGAGTGAATGAAACTGATCAGCTGTCGGACCCCCTCCATCCAATAGTCGCTGTTCATGCACGGTTGTTTACATCTTTCGGCGGATTTAGTGACATCTCTGAACAGTCAGAGTTACTGTGTCTGTGATGCAATATACACAGTCAACGTCTATCTTCAAGAGTCCTGGGAATTGGGGTGATGCAAATTTTTTCTTATGTGTGTAGAATCTAAAAGAAGACAGACAAAGAATCAGATCATATTCTAAGTAGCAAATAATAAAAATTTCAATATGATTTCAAGGATTGTATACGCTCATGTGTATATGTACTTCATCTATACACATTTTACAATAGAACTGGAGCGACAGTGAGACAAAACACTGAACAAAACGAGCAGAGAAACTAGTAGAGAACAAACCGAACACATCAGATGGGAAACGTATATAGGAAGGAAAACGCATATCATTAGGACAATGAAATTAACCAACACCTAGCGCCGAAAATAAGATTCAATGTGTTGGCGAAGGGGTCTCGATATCGAGGCATTCACAAGCATGTCCAATAGGCCGTGATCATCTACTGCATGTAATTCATGTAATCTTCCCCCTCGCCTTCTACAACATAAACGAAATGGCCCAGGAACCACATAATAGTCTGGGTTTCCGACCGTCGAAAGAAAGAAGAATCCGGTCGCAATATGTTGTCCATAGTACTCTCTGCCATACTTCCTTAATGGTTTTCTCTAATTGCCTTACATGCTCACCCTTGGACAAAGCATGTCAAAAGGTGATGGCATCTTCCGCCCATACACCACTTCGTATGGCGACAATCCTGTCGACGTATGTACCTTACTATTATGTGCACTGGTTACGAATTGCAAGTACACATCCCAGTCGGTGTGTTGACTATTTACATAGTGACTACAAATCTTAGTGATCTTGCAATGCACTCTCTCCATTTGTCCGTTTGCTTGCAGATGGAATCGACTAGTCCGTAATTTCTCTACCTTCAGTAACGTACACAGTTGCTTCATCTGATCAGACGTGAAATTAATACCATGATCCGAGATTAAGGACTGAGGTATCCCATACCTGAGGAACCAATTATTAACTAAAGCTTGTGCCACCGTACTTGCTTTCTGATCTGGTAATGCGGCCATGACTAAATACCTAGAAAAGTGGTCAATCACTGTTAACACATACTTATTCCCTGCTGCACTCCTATTAAATGGGCCTAATACTGGAAAGGTCTGCCTGCCTCTGGTAATATTTGAAGCTGAATCCTTTGATGGCTCAAGACCACACGCTGTGCGCATGGCGCACAATTCCTGACATACTCGTCCACATCTTTACGTCATATCCTCCACCAAAACTTCTCCGCTATCCGCCTATCTGTAGCTCTTCTCCCGTCATGTCCCGAAAGAAAATGGTCATGCACCTGTTGCAAAACTTCATATCTTAACGCTGCTGGTACGACGCGCGCGCCACATTTCGTCGACCTGCAAAGTAACCCGTACTGTACTAGGAACAATTGGCAATCACTATCCACGGATTTTGCCCTTTTCCACTCATCTTCAGTCACCGCTGTTACTTGTAACACTGCCATTTTCCTGCTCAATGTGTCAGCATTGGCATGTTTCACACCTGGCTTGTGTATCACCTCATAATCGAACTCACTGAGTTTCAGCGCCCATCTCACTAGCCTACTAGCTGGGTCTTTCAGACCTAATACCCATTTCACAGCTTAATGATCCGTCACAACCTTAAACCTTCTACCATACAGATAACATCGAAAGTACGAAATTCTGTATATTACCGCTAACAATTCCTTCTCCGTCGTGGAGTAATTTTGTTCTGCCTTGTTAAGTTGACGAGACACGAACGCAATCGGATGATCTTTGCCATCAATTTCTTGGCCAAGTACAACCCCAAGAGCGTGATTAGATGCGTCACATTGCAGTATTAACTCCTTCGAAAAGTCTGGAAACTTCAAAACTGGATCTGATTTCAGTATCCGTTTCAACTCTTGAAATGCTTTCATGCATTCTTACGTCCACAGGAAGGTAACACCTTTTCTTAGCAACTTATTAAGTGGCCTCGCTCTATCTGCGAACCCCGGTACGAATTTTCGATAATAGCTCGCAAGACCAATACACGATTGCAGTTGTTTAACCGTTTGCAGAACCAGAAAATCTCATACTGCAGAAGTGAGACGAGGATCTGTCCGTACCCTGTCCTGACTGATAACATGCCCGAGATAATTTACTTGTGCTTGCGCAAAATGGCGTTTGTCCAAACTTAATGTTAGCCGTGCTGCCTCTAATCTTTTAAACACCTCCTCTAACCGTTCCGCATGCTGCTCTATATTTCTTGAAATAACTATAATGTCATCCAGATACACCATGCATTTTTGCGGTCTCAACCCGCAAAGGACTCCATCCAACAACGTCTGAAATGTTGCTGGAGCGTTTTTTAGTGCAAATGGCATTCTTTTATATTCGAAGTGTTCACAATGCGTCGTAAATGCTGTTTTTGGCCTGTTCTCCAGACATACTTCAATCTGGTGATAACCGCTTCGCAAATCCATAGTGGAGAAAAATTTACACTACCCTAGGTTGTCTAACGTTCATGTGATATTCGGAATCGGATATACGCCCGCCACTGTCCGTTCATTCAAATGTCTGTAATCGGAACAAAAGCGAAATTTTTTCGATCTGTCCGGTGTCTTCTTCGGAACTAGGACCACACTACTAGACCAAGAACTATTACTGTGCTGGGTTATCCCATCTTCCAGTTGTTGCTTTATTAATTGCTTTACCACTGGTTGTAATTGTTTCGGTAGTCTGTACGGCTCATGATACACTGGAGCGTGATTCCCTGTCGGAATACGATGCTGTGTTATCGGTGTAGCAGGTAACGTACCCTGTGCTTCAAACAATGCTTTATACTTTAGTAATAATGCTTCCATACCCGAACGATCATTTCCTTTCAAATTATTTACCTTGTCATGAATTGCAGTCTTGCTGATGGTTTGCTTTACATCATAGTCTAGCCTCGAATTATCGATGACCTCTTCATCCATTAACTCTACTGTGGCTATCACTAATCCCTTCAGCAGATCGACATCATCCCGCCCGAAGTTATCTAAACTCACCAGAACCATAAACTGCCCATTTATGTCCGTTACCCGTGATACACTCCTACAAATAAAGCAATGCTTTTCGTCTAAAACCTCATTACTCGGTAGTTGCTCTACCAAGAATAACCCTGCTGCGGGACATCGACATCCACCGGTACCCACATCAACTTCCCAGTACCTGTTCGTACTTTGTCACACGAAATCACCTTTAATGCACTTGTACACAGTTTAGTTGGTATCACCTTAGCTATCGGTGCACCCTGCGACTCTGAAACATTTGTAACGGCTGTACCCACTGAGAACAAGTTTCCATCGAGTTCCAGCATATGTTGCGAAAAGTCAATTTTGGTGTGATGTTTAATCAGAATGTCCAACCCAAGTATCGCTGAAAATCCCTGTCCCACAGTTGACAACACCTCCATTTGCTCCATGAACCACATGTTCCCTATCTTGAGCTGTGCTGCCCCTAATGCATCTAATTTTTTATCATCTACTGCGTGCAATCTCAGAGCTTCCAATCCTTTCTTGTCCACGAGGTCCACACTGACAACTGATACATGCGCTCCAGTATCCACTAAAACTCTTCGCCACTTATCTTTTATCCAAACCATCAAACTACAATCTACCTCTCTGTGCACTCTCTGAGTACCTCTTCTTACTGGGAATGCCTCCCGACGGCAGGAACACTCGCTTTTTCGTTTAACGGTTTTTTACCTGCTGTATCATTAACCCGTTTCTTGGCTTTACACTGCCGGGCCTTATGCCCTATTTTCTGACAATTGAAACACTGCGGTTCCCGACATTGTCCCTTAAAATGACCTTGCTTTCCACAACGGTAACACTCTTTCGAAGACGACAAAATTTTCTAGTCGTTGCGACTTCTAGTGGCGCTATCCGCTTCCTGCAAATGTGTAGCTACGCGCAATGCTGCTGCTAAGTCACTTGGATTTTCCATCCGTATTCGGCGTGAAAAATCCGGCGAGACCCCTCGCAAAAATGCGACTAAAGCTCTATTCTCTGCTTCTTTCAACAGAACTTCATTTGCACTCGCATCTTGTGTTAACTCATACGTGTGCGCATTCGTTCTCCTAATTCTGTCTAAAAATTCTTCTACTGTTTCACCTGTTTTTTGCATCATCCTCCCCAATTTTTCTCTAAAAGCTCTGGCACTGTTTTGTTTCCTAAACCTTTGCAATAATCCGTCAGCCAACTCTGTGAACGTAGTAGCATCCTTTAACCGTTCGTGGTATGCCACATAAGTCTTTGTGTCACCTACTAACCGTAACCTCGCCATTTGCAAACACATTTCATCCGAACAGCCACACAGTCTAGCCGTACTACGTACATCACCAATGAGAACATTCACATCCTCTGATGTTTTACTCAAAAAGGAAGGTATCATATTATGCCACTGAACAATCTGCCACACCGGAAAAGACTGTACCCTTGCATTCTACACTAACGCTTCCTGAGCCTGATTGAGTATTTTGAAACAATTGTTGGTTCATCCACTGCACGTACTGCTTCAGCAACTTATTTTCTTCAATCAGTTTCTTAACTTGCTCTGTCAATGCGACTACGGCGTCACTTGTCCTGGTTGCACGTGTCTCTGGCATTTTCCATGTGGTATACCTCACTTCACAAAAATAAAATTGCCCCATTACATGACCATAGAAGCCACAGACATCACAAGTGCTTGGTACAAATTTATCGCAAGAAACGATGTGACCTGTTAACCCACACACCACACATTTAGATGGTACTAAGTTAACGTGACTATCATTCCCAAGAAACTGCGATAAGTCTACAGGGCTGCTAGGCCTTCCAAATGACACTTTCACATCCCTTAACATTACCCTTGACATGTCTAACTACACAGAAAGCATAGAGAGAAAGCAGTTGCTGGACTCACACTACTTGGTGATTCTCGGTTGCCGACCTGAGTAGCTGCAGGGTTGTAGGCACTACAGTCTGGAACCGAGCGACCGCTACGGTCGCAGGTTCGAATCCTGTCTTGGGCATGGATGTGTGTGATGTCCTTAGGTTAGTTTCGTTTAATTAGTTCTAAGTTTTAGGCGACCGATGACCTCAAAAGTTACGTCGCCTAGTGCTCAGAACCATTTTCGTTTCTACGTTGCTCCGCACAGTGCTAGTCAAAGTCGTCGCAGGGTGCGCCTGACACCACTTGTTACACCTTCTGCACCACTTGTTAGCAGCAGACACAGTGACTGCGCCAAAGACTGAGACGGCGTGGAGTTTACAATTATTTATTGAACTTTCTTTACAATTTCTCCCTGGTCGTCACTGCCCAGCCCTGCGGATCCATCCGCCTGCCTGCTGCTGTGTAGATTCTCTGACAATGTGCGCAATGTGTGCTGCTGATCGCACTTAGGAGCCTCAGGCCTCCAGTGCTCCGCTGAAGCCAGGATGCCCTGTGGTTGAGATGAACTCATCGACGCTCGGCGCCCCAGTACGGGCACGCCCGTGAGGTCAGCTGCTGATGCCTGCTGCACCAGCGGCTGGGAAGCTGTCAGTCGCGATGTCCGCGAGGTCCCGTCATGGACGGACCACGCGCCATGGGGCGTCAGTCCCCGGCGGCGCCTATGACCAAGACCGCTCTGCGGCTGGTCCTGCTGCAAATTCTCGCTATAGTTAGTCAGCCATCGTGCCGACTGAACTCGGGCCGACCTCCAGAGCTAAAGTTGAATGATCACCTATGAAGATTGAACATTCGGACACTTACCATGTCCATCCTCAGACCCGAACTGCTCCCTAATGGCTTCTGTCTGTTGCTGCTGCACTCCACTATGTATATCCGGCAGGAGGACGTTTCTTACCCTTGGTGGTAGCTTTTTATTATTACTCCCGTAGTATATGGCAGTGTAACTTAGCATGCTGGCCTCACTTCCCCTTACTCAGCACTCTCCAGGTTTCACTCGGCGCTTGGTCTGTGTGTGGCCTAGTGTCAGCCTGTCAGTAGACTGCTGCTGTCAGCAAGGCTATCTGTGCTCGCTTACATCGCAATGCCTTGGTCGCCGGTGTGCCTCTGTTTTGCCATTTCAACTACATGAAACAATGCTTACTACATGTGGCCGCAACATATAATTCAAGCAAGCAACATCAATATGGGTCCAAGACTAGGAGGATGTACACAGATAAATAAACGAGACATGAATGTGTGAGTTTCTTGAGTCATTGTCAAAACAGTACGTCGCACATAGAGCATCTGCATCTTCCTTTGTATGTCAGCCGGGCCCAACCCCGAAAGGAATGGGGCTTCATGACCACTTCATACCAGTAGCCAAAGATATGTCTTTTGCATTAAAAACCTCAGGCATTTGCTGTTGTTTCCTTCCCATCATCGAGGGAAGTGGATAAACTTGGGACACATAATAAGCTTTGCACAAGACATATGTATCCAGTACCAGAGTAATAGAATGTCTTTCATGCTCTAGTATTGCTCCCTGAATTTTTTCCGCACTGGTAACAGACTTCCAGTTGAGCATCGCCATATTGATTGGACAATGATCAATGATTACACCTATATATGTGTGCCCATGGAACAACCGTGTCATCAAAACCCAGCAAGGTACAAATCCTACATTCACCTTCATTAAGTAGTGCACCTGAGTAGGGGGACAAGGTTCATTCTGGCGCATTTTGTTAGTGCAGGTTGCCTACATAAGGGATAGGTATGCATTCAGTGGCAAACCTATTGTTCTCCTTTGATTGACTGGTCCTTAGCCGATTGTTCTGTTAAGTGATTTTCCATGTCTCACAATGAAACCACAAGTAACCTAAGAAAATGGCGGGAAAAAGGGCATCTCTACTGACCTAAGTCATCTGACTGTGACCTATTCCTAGGAATTTGTAGGAAAAGAATCAGTTCATCGTTCATTTGGAGGATATTCCTTTGTAGTGTATGGAATATTGTTTACACAATTTAGACGTTGTGTGGAATATTGTTCATTGAAACAACTTAGGGGATTCAAGGCACTGTATGGAATATATGGAAATTGGTGTAGTAGAAGGATCTCATAACAGGAAATTCAAAGGTATATTGTTTATTTATAAAAAAAATCAGTTTTTGGGGGCTGCATTTCTGTTGCTCATCATTCTCTACTGTTTGGAAACATGTAGTTCTTGCAAGAAACAATTACATGGGCCAAACAAGCTACATAACCTAATGTTTGGACCCTTGTCAGCACTTAATCTATTGTTCAGTTAATTGGTTGACCATGTCACCCCCATTTCCTTAAACTATTGTACCACCTTTGATATCAAAGTAAGTAATCACTTATGTCCTCTCACTATTTTCTGGTACACATTTCGAATTTCACATGCTTTTCAACGCCATTTCTGACCCATTCTCCTTTGTCACCCTTCCCCTTAATCTATTGTACTGAATTTTACATAAAAATTGTGCAGATTAACTTAGCATACTGCACATAATCTGCTGTTCCGCTCCTTGTCACCCACACACGCAGTCACTCCCATTAACTACTGTACCACTAACACGACATAAATATAAAAAAATTGTGCAAATTAATTAAATCGGTATTTTTGACATGTATGGGGCAGTTTTTTTTTTCTCTCAGCACCCCATTGGATCGTGAAATCGTCTATACAGTTATAATTCTTCATGTGTTACACTGATGTCCCAGGACTCCAAGGCGCACTGATGCTGGTACCATACACGATGATGCATAACTGTGGTGTGGTTCAGCACTGAGAGAGATGTTCCAATGCTTCCCAGAATATCACAGGGTGAATTGTCCCTAGCAATCCTTTCGTCTTTGTTTTCTGCAGATGCGGCTTTCAGAGGAAAAATTATTTTGCACAGATTGCTAAATTGCACTGACAGTTAAACACCATAAAAGTTGCCTTCAGATCATCAAATACATACAAGACTCCCAATAAAATTGAAAGCCAGGAACATATTTACCAGAGCAACTGCAATTAAATATTACGATTGCTGTTACAGTCTGACACCAATCGTTGTACAGGTAATGTCTCTTCTTAATGGCTGTGGTTCTGGAATGAATCTCAGTATCTATAGCGAAATCTGGAAAATTGCGTAGTGTGCCATAAATACTTAACATGCGCTTTTCTAGGAGTTTTCGTGACGTATCGGCTTGTATGCACGGAAATTCTTGCCCTAACAGAACCTGTTTAAGAAAATAGCACAGAATAACGTGGCAGCCCGTCCATCAGATGTTACCCTTCCTGCTTCCCACATAAGCGAATGTTCTCACTGCTAAAAGCTTATGCATGCTCGTGAATACACCGTTAATCAAAAAAGCATTCCTTTTTGTTTCGAAAGAAAGCAGTCTCTAAGCACAGATGGGGGAAATCAGAACAATTATGCAAACAGAATTCGGAGCACTGTTTTACAGAAGACAAAAAAAATGACCGGATTTTCGGTACCCTAGAGCTCAGGTTTGAAGATGTGCTAATGACACAGTGGCGGAAGAATGACGGCATCCTCGCCAGAGATGGATAGTCTGCTTCAACTTGTCTTTCAACACTTGATTTCTCAGAACTTTGCGTACTTACCTTGTCTCCATCTTGTTCGAATCAGTTTGTAGACACTCCTACATCCCAGTACAATCAATGTCTTGTGAATGAATAGAGCATTATGATTGTTTTCAGTACAGATCACCATATTGCATCGACAATTAAACCCTTCAATGTGCGCTACATGTCGTAAAATATGGAGACTCTTACTCAATTAGACTGCTCTCTCACTAAAGACAGGAGTCTGAATATTAGAGTGTGAAACACATCTCCAACCCAGCAATATATCACCATGTACTGTGTCAATGTAGTAAACATACAATTCCTATCCTGTCCCATACAAAGCAATCCCTTTTACATCATCCATACATATACTGCGAAGACAGACAGCACCATATACAGGGTGAGTCACCTAACGTTACCGCTTGATATATTTCGTAAACCACATCAAATACTGACGAACCGATTCCACAGACCGAACGTGAGGAGATGGGCTAGTGTAATTGTTTAATGCAAACCATACAAAAATGCACGGAAGTATGTTTTTTAACACAAACCTTCGTTTTTTTAAATGGAACCACGTTAGTTTTCTTAGCACATCTGAACATATAAACAAATACGTAATCAGTGCCGCTTGTTGCATTGTAAAATGTTAATTACATCCGGAGATATTGTAACCTAAAGTTGACGCTTGAAATCTCCGACGTTCAGTTGCGTGTTGTAACAAACACGGGCCACGGTTGGCGAGCAGCATCTGCAGGGACATGTTTACAATGACGACCGTGTTTACGAGTGTGGCTGTAGTGCACTGTTGTGGTTTGGTCTAGCTGTCACAGTGTCCGCATGCAGCGTTTGCTGCTATTGTTATTCTGCATTCGTCTCCGCACGCAGACCAACTGTAGTACACCGTGTTACCAGACGTCTGTGATAGTGTAGTGTTGTAGGAACTGTGACCATGGTGTATTCGAACTCTGAAAAGGCGGAGATGATACTCATCTATGGCGAGTGTCGACGAAATGCAGCTGAAGCCTGCAGGGTGTATGCAGAACGGTACCCGGACAGAGAGCATCCAACGAGCCTCACATTGTAAAACATCTACCGCCAACTGTATGCAACAGGTATGGTCGTAGCATGCAAATGGGTCCGTAACAGGCCCGTCACAGGAGAAGCAGGTGCAGTTGGTGTGTTAGCTGCTGTTGCCATGAACCCACACATGAGTACACGGGACATTGCGAGAGCCGGTTGACTGAGTCAAAGTAGTGTCATGCGCATACTGCATCGTCACCGCTTTCACCTGTTTCATGTGTCACTACATCAGCAGTTACATGGTGATGACTTCAATCATCGAGTGCAATTCTGTCAATGGGCATTAACAGAGAATGTGTTGCAGTTCTACCTGTTTACCGATGAAGCGGGTTTCACAAACCACGGGGCAGTGACTCTACGGAACATGCATTACTGGTCTGTGGACAATCCTCGCTGGCTCAGACAGGTAGAGCGACAGCGACCGTGGACTGTAAATGTATGGTGCGGAATCATTGGCGACCACCTCATTGGTCCTCACTTCATTGCAGGGGCCCAAACAGCTGCAACAGACATCACGTTTCTACAGAATAATCTGCCAACGTTGCTCGAAAATGTCCCACTGGAAACGCGTCGACGTATGTGGTATCAGCATGATGGTGCACCTGCACATTCCGCAATTACCACTAGGCTGACCCTTGACAGGATGTTCGACGGGTGTTTCATAGGACGTGGAGGACGCATAAATTGGCCAGCCCGTTCTCCTGATCTTACACCTCTGAACTTCTTTTTGTGGGGTACGTTAAAGGAGAATGTGTACCGTGATGTGCCTACAACCCCAGAGGATATGAAACAACGTATTGTGGCAGCCTGCGGCGACATTACACCAGATGTACTGCGGTGTGTACGACATTCATTACGCAATTGTGTGCAGCAAATGATGGCCACCACATTGAACATCTATTGGCCTGACATGTCGGGACACACTCTATTCCACTCCGTAATCGAAAACGGAAACCACGTGTGTACGTGTACCTCACTCCTCATGGTAAAGTACATGTGCGTCAGTGAAAAAGACCAATAAAAAGGTGTTAGCATGTGGACGTAATGTGCTGTTCCAGTCTTTTCGGTACCTAAGGTCCATCACCGTTCCCTTTGGATCCCTACGCAATTCGGTGCTCTCCGATACACACGATCGAACAGCGGAGGAGTGGTACTCAAGCGTCAACTTTAGGTTACAATATCTCCGGATGTAATTAACATTTTACAATGCAACAAACGGCACTGATTACGTATTTGTTTATATGTTCAGATGTGCTAACAAAACTAACGGGGTTCCATTTTAAAAAACGTAGGTTTGAGTTAAAAAACATAATTCCGTGCATTTTTTTATGGTTTGTATTTTAACCAATTACACTAGCCCCTCTCCTCACGTTCGGTCTGTGGAATCGATTCGTCAGTATTTTATGTGGTTTACGAAATATATCCGGCGGTAATGTTAGGTGACTCACCCTGTATACTCCTCACAGCACTGACATTTCCATGCAAGGTCGGCAGTCATCTACCCCGGATGGGTGACCAGAGCATTCTCAGTGGACCAAAGTCAGACTGTTCTACAAATTTGGACTCGTTTCCTCTCGCCACAAACGGGTTACTGTTTCTGGTGTGATCCTGCTTGCTTGCTTGCTTTTCTACACACATTTCCAGACTTGGGATTACAAGAACACACATATTTTCTCTTGGTTTGGAATAATATTATACTATTTTTGCGGTACTTCTAGATATCAAGCACACAGCAGTATCCTACCGATCGCTCACGCAACATAATTTTGAAGATATAGACAGGAAATTATTTCTATACAAAACCCAAAACTCTTGCTAGGTGGGGGCGTGCTGTAAACCACTGACTAACTAGAAACTTGTCATATCTGTGAAGACATTTACGAGGAAACTCGAGAAAAATAGAGAAAACTGATATTTCCACTCACGAATACTGATGCTGGTGATGTAACAGATTCCAAATCATCCCCATAACTTACTACGTCAAACCAAGGTGTTCCTCGTGTCTAGAGATTGGGTAAACGTATCTTCCACATGCTACATGCACACACCACAATCGATTTTCCCTCAGCTAAATAAAGGTCCGAAATGTGCAGAAGGAGTCAACCGAACAATTTACATGGCAGGGAATAACAGTCCATCGCCAACCCACCTTCATAATCAATCTCAAATTTAGATGCGATCACGAGAACTATGCAACACATACTAAGTATTAGTTAGCTATTCGGTAGTCTAGAGGACAACACCTTAATTCATCTACATTCCTATACTCCGACATGCCTCTCCTTTCTGACAGCTCCTACCATTAAAGAGAAATATGACTCACCTCTGCACAGGCCACCGGCGCTGAAGACCTAGCACATACAGGTAGAATCAATCATCCTAAGAGATCAGTCACATATATATTTCATCCCTGTACTTATAACTAAATGTTACGATCGTGGTCTCAGTTGAACGACATTTGACAATGAGCGATGTACTGGAAATACACCCTGTTGATGGCTGTGGGTCTGGAAATAGGAATATCAGTACCATTCTTATGACTTGACATACTGTTCACTTTCCTACTATAGTACTAGTCGTTAAATCCATACCTTCCTTATGAATGGACGTAGTCATTCCTTTCCATATGTCGGAACATAAACACATACTAGGTGCAACCTTAAAGTAATGAGCCTGATTTTCTTTGCAAGATGTGGCAACCCTGCAGGCTCGCATACGCGCAATATCTTTGACCTTGGTCTATAAGCTGTTTCTAGTCCAAGCAGCAAATCGATGCAACTGCTCAGTCATGAGTTGTGCTGTAACAACTTAACACATGTTAGTATCTCTCGTCACAGAAATGGAACCACGTAATATTGCTTAACAGTATGCCATTTCTTTTTGTTTTGAATTGGGTGAAAACGCGACGAAAACTTAGGGTAAGCTTCAGAACGCTTTTGGAGAGGAGGTTACATCAAGAGTTCAAGTTTTTCTTTGGCATAAAATGTTTAGTGAAGGCAGAACGAATGTTGAAGATGAAGACTATGGTGGACGACCATCAACTCCGCAGACGGATGTCAACTTGGCCAGAGTGCGTGAACTCGTATGATCTGATCACAGATTATAGGTGAAAATGATTGCAGAAGAACTGAACATCAATCGAGAAATGGTTCGTCTAATAATAACTTAAGATTCTGGTATGAGAAAGATTTGTGCTACAATGGTCGGCAAAAATCTCGCACCACAACAGCGAGAAACATGGAAATATGTGGCAGCCGATCTGTTAGAGCAAACGCAAATCAATTCAGAATTGCTGAGCTGTGTTATCACTGGTGATAAAAGTTGTTTTGTTCAGTACGATCCAGAGACAAAACACCAAAGTTCGCAATGGGGCTGAAAGGGATCACCCAGACCAAAAAACGCTCGCACCTCCAAAACAAAAGTGTAAAGAATGCATGTGTGCTTCTTATAGTCCAATTGTATTGTTCATAAAGAGTAGGTGCCTCCTGGACCAACAGTAAGCAATATTACTACAAAGAAGACTTCGTAAAATAGTTCTTCGTGTCTGTGCCAACATTGCTGATAATTGGATTCTGCATCACGATAATGCGCCATCCCATACTGCTCTGTCAGTACAGCAATTTTTAACCTCAAAACAAATTTCAGTACTACTACAGCCACCTTATTCACCAGATATCGCCCTGTGCGAATTTTTCTATTTCCAAGAGTCAAAACGGCGGTCAAGGGACACCATTTTGAAACAACACAAAATGTCCAAAAAGCTGTGACGGGGGTCTTGGAGGATATTACAGAAGGTGAGTCCCAAAAATGCTACCACCAATGGCAGAAGCACTGGAAAAAGTTTGTGCAATCAGAAGGGAACTACTTGAAGGAGACAACACGAAACTTGACCAAACAGAAAACAAAATCTTTATTCACATCAGTCTCATTACTTTACTGTCGCACCTTGCACTTTATAAGCCTGATGTTCAAGGGGAAACTATCATGCACAGCCTACTACTAATACTTCGTCAATAACTGTTTACCTACAATACAGAATAATACTGAGAAAAAATCAGCGATTGGTGGATATGTCTCATACGTTTTTCTTTTGAGTGATACCACTGTGTCTTAGAAATAGAGCAGTAATCATCTCATATGTTTAAAAAATCCGATCGTGACAACTACTGTATGTTACTGTCAGAAGCGGTCTTGGTTCTATAGGTGCACACAAGTATCCATGTTAAAGGCTATACTTGCTTTATAAATCCACATAGGGCTTTACCAACATATCACATGGGTTTTCCAGACAAATACCGAGACGGTGATCGTCTTACAAAGTGCCAGATGTTAAGAAACCCGATCCCAACAACTACTGTATGTTACTGTTACAAGCGGTCTTGGTC
This sequence comes from Schistocerca serialis cubense, assembly GCF_023864345.2. Classification (NCBI taxonomy): domain Eukaryota; kingdom Metazoa; phylum Arthropoda; class Insecta; order Orthoptera; family Acrididae; genus Schistocerca; species Schistocerca serialis. Next base: position 2,732,152 of record NW_026047628.1, on the reverse strand, counting down.
CTACAGATGCACACAAGTATCCATGTCAAGAGCGATACTGGCGCTAAAAATCCACGTATGGCATTGGGTATGAATGACGTGGTTTTTCCATCCTGACAAATACCGAGGCGCTGATCGCCGGAGTGTATATTATCACACCAGCAGCGCACTTACAAGTAGCCACCGATGCAACCTCGTGATAAAATTGCTGAATTTTGAAAGTGATTCGGCTAAGGAGCGTCGTATGAAATAAATATGTGCAACCCCACTCACGCCACCGCCAGTATATAATTCTCCATTATTTGTGACGCATTCTGTCTCAATGTCATATCATACTACTGGCATTCACATACGTCGAAAACGAGCTAACTTTTTCGCACCTATCTGCTACAGTAAAATTCCAATGTGGTTTCAGATAGCCCCTATGTATCTTGCAACTACCCTTCAGACTCTGCGCTACCACCCCTACAGCTTTGTTTATGTGATTGTTAGAATGTAAGTCGGAACTGAGTAGAAGTCGGAGAAAGCTACATGTACCACCTTTGGCAACCCGTGTAGAAACAGGCGAAGCAGAGTTACTGTGACAGAACTGTGTTTGGGTCATTCGACGGAAACGAAGCCTGATCCTGCAACACGAGGTAGCATAAAAGGCAATACGGAAGCCCGGGGAAGGATGTGGATTTTGCTGCTGAATTGTGGTGCTTCTCCAGACTACAAGCAGGTACTACAGATCCATGTCCTCAGGGTCCATTCACGTCTATCACTCCAACATCCTGTTTTCGTTATTCTGTTCCATCACCCAGAGAAAAATTATGAACTGTAAAAGATCAACTAACTTCATCCAATAGAGAACAAGATAACGTTTTTAACGCATATCTCTCCTTCCATATATCGAAACCAAATACCGCATGCGTGCAGGCATATACTGGTGTTGATCAACTGCACAGACAAGTTTAGGGTTACATCACCTGTACTGTAGGATGATGACCATATCCCACAGACTAAGAAGCAAGAGACGCTCCCTGTAAATCTACGTTGTTGTATGAAAATTTGTTTTCTAATACGCTTTGTACACTGCCATACATTTTATTTTTCTGCCACAACTTCGAGGTCTGTGTCAAGTCCTAAACTGATATTAAGACGCTCTGATCCACGACCTCTCGCTGAAAACCAGACATTGCACGGTGAAAATAATTTTGTTACTGCAGATACCATAATACGCGACACACACGGTGGATGATTTTAAATAAAAGACATTTGCAACATAAGGAAACTAGAAGAGTGTGGCTGCGTTGTGGAGAGTTTCCAAAGTGATATCCGAAAGTGACTGACGACCTCTACATTGAAACTAATTCGCAACAGTGATGGAATATATGATGGCTGAGCATTCCCTTTCGACTGCTTCCTCATATTGCACTCGTGTATTTGACCACTGTTTCGGTGCTAGCAACCCCCGGAAGGTGTCACCCACCCACAAAACTCATTCCCCAACTCAAACAAGCGCTGTCAGTCAATCGTTATGTGGTAAGCAACAGCATGCCAATGCATCGATGGGATGGGAAATACTCCGCCGATGTACTGTAATAATAAGCATCACAGTTGATAGCGAGAACAATTTTAGCAATTTTACAGTAATTTCAACGCCGACCCATGATGTGACAGCATGTTTCCCCCCAGTTTCAGTATCATAGCTAAACTGCCCCTTCTCTACTTCGTGAGTATCATTGCGAATGTAGATAGATGACTGCGCAGTACGTCCATTCAGTGTTAATTCTCGAACACAGAAGTCATCAAAGTATACCAGACACAGCTCTACATATTTCTAACACCTGGACCAGAGTGTTTAATTTATGATCTATCTCTCTTCGTATGAGAGTCACACAGCATACTGTAAAGTATTGTTCTAGAGTCTAGGGTTGGTACCCGGAAGGCACTGGTAATAGAGAACATAAACACACGCACTCCTAGGGCTACAACTTTCAGCACTTAAAACGGGCTATAGTTATAGACCGCCTGCGTTTCCATCCCATCAGTCGTATGGAATGTAGCGCTGTCAATATTCCAATGTAAGAAATATATTCAAGCGCAGGTCACACATCCTTGTTACTAATTTCTCTTTGATAAACTATGTTAACGAATCGTAAAACAAAAAAACTACTTCCTAAAAACATTGGGTCTATGTGATACGGGTACAATATAGGTTTCCGGAGATGTATAGCACCCACTGTTCACATCCGACCACGGTTCGGAAATTATACTACGCGTGCAACAGCCCTCTATAAAATGATCGTTATTAATGTCGAATAGCTCCTGCAGGGATAAAATACATATGTGACCGATTTCTTGGGATCACTGATTCTACTTGTGTGTATGAATGTAGATGAATTAACGTATTGTCTTCTATACTATCAAATAGCGAACTAATACCTAGCATGTGTTGCATAGCTTTCGTGATTGTGTCTAAATTTGAGATTGAATATCAAGGTGCGTTTGCATTAGACCGTTATTCCCTGCCATGTAAATTGTTCAGTTGACTGCTTTTGCGCATTTAGCATTTTTATTTAGCTGAGGGAAAATCGATTGTGGTGTGTGCATCTAGCATGTGGAAAACACGTTTAGCGGATCTCTAGACATGAGAAACACCTTGATTGACCACTATTCGTGAGTGAAAATATCACTTTTTTCTACTTTTCTCGAGTTTCCGCGTAAATGTCTTCGCGGACATGACAAGTTTCAAGTTAGTCAGTGGTTTACAGCACGCCCCAACCTAGCTAAAGTTTTGATTTTTGTACAGAAATAATTTACAGTTTATATCTTCGGAATTTTGTTGCGTGAGCGAACGGTAGAATACTGCTGTGTGCTTGATATCGAGAAGTACCGCAAAAATAGTATAATATTATGGCGAACCATGCGAAAATACGTGTGTTCTTGTAATCTCCGAGTCTGGAGATGTTTGTAGAATAGCGACCAAGCAAGAAGGTCCACACCAGAAACAGTAACGCGTTTGTGCCGAGGGGAAAGGAGTCCGAATTTGTAGAACAGTTCAGAGAGTGACTTTTTTCCGCTGAGGGCGCTCTGGTCACCCATCCGGGGTAGATGACTGGCGACCTTGCATGGAAATGTCACTGCTGTGAGGAGTATATATGGTGCTGTCTGTATTCGCAGTATATGTATGGATGATGTAAAAGGGATTGTTTTGTATGGGACAGGATAGGAATTGTATGTTTACTACATTGACACGGTACGTGGTGATATATTGCTGGGTTGGAGATCTGTTTCACACTCTAATATTCAGGCTCCTGTCTTTAGTGAGAGAGCAGTCTAATAGAGTAAGAGTCTTCCCATATTTTACGATATGTAGGGAACATTGAAGGGTTTAATTGTCGATGCAATATGGTGATCTGTGCTAAATACAATCATAATGCTCTATTCATTCACAAGACATTGATTGTACTGGGATGTAGGAGTGTCTACAAACTGATTCGAACAAGATGGAGACAAGGTAAGTACGCAAAGCTCTGAGAAATCAAGTGTTGAAAGACAAGTTGAAGCAGACTATCCATCTCTGGCGAGGATGCCGTCATTCTTCCGCCACTGTATCATTAGGATATCTCCAGACCTGAGCTGTAGGGTACCGAAAATTCCGGTCATTTTTTTGTTTTCTGTAAAACAGTGCTTCGAATTCTGTTTGCATAATTGCTCTGATTTCCCCCATCTGTGCTTAGAGACTGCTTTCTTTCGAAACAAAAAGGAATGTTTATATGATTAACGGTGTTTTTGCGAACATGCACAGGCTTGTAGCAGTGAGAACATTCGCGTATGGCCAGCCCTAGTGACCGAGCGGTTCTAGGCGCTACAGTCTGGAACCACGCGACCGCTATGGTCGCAGATTCGAATCTTGCCTCGGGTATGGATGTGTGTGATGTCCTTAGGTTAATTAGGTATAAGTAGTTCTAAGTTCTAGGGGAGTGATGACCTCGGATGTTAAGTCCCACAGTACTCAGAGCCATTTGAACCATTTGCGTATGTGGGCAGCAGGGAGGGTAACATGTGATGGACGGGCTGCAACGTTATTCTGCGCTATTTTCTTAAAAAGGTTCTGTTAGGGTAAGAATTTCCGTGGATACAAGCCGATACATCACGAAAACTCCTACAGAAGCGCATGTTAAGTGCATCTGGGACACTATGCAATTTGCCAGATTTCGCTATAGATACTGAGATTCATTCCAGAACCGCAGCCATTAAGAGGAGACATTGCCTGTACAACGATTGGTGTCAGACTGTAACAGCAAACATAATATTTAATTGTAGTTGCACTGGTAAATATGTTCCTGGCTTTCAATTTCATTGTGAGTCTGGTATGTATTTGATGATCTGAAGGCAACTTTTGCGTTGTTTAACTGTCAGTGTAGTTTAGTAATATGTGCAAAATAATTTCCCTCTGAAAGCTGCATCTGCAGAAAACAATGGCGAAAGGATTGCTAGGAACAATGCATCCTGTGCTATTCTGGGGAGCATTGGAACATCTCTCTCGGTGCTGAACCACACCACAGCTGTGCATCATCGTGCATGGGACCAGCGTGAGTGCGCCTTGGAGTTCTGGGACATCAGTGTAACACATGAAGAATTATAACTGTATACACGAAAATAGGCAAATCTTTCACCTGCAGTGGTGTGAGAGCGATGGCTGACGCTGGCTTGCTCTGGCAGTCTCTCGCGGCGGTGGCTGTGGCGCGGGCGGCGTCGGCGTCAGGTGTCAAGTGGCGGTAAGTGTTTTTATTAGTAATATTTAGTTTAAACTATATTCCATCGATTTCACCAACCAATAGGATGCTGCGTATTAAGTAAAAGTATCCCATACATGTGAAAGATACCGACTAAATTAATTTGCATATTTTCTTTACATAGATGTCATGTTAGCGGTACAGTAGTTAATGGGAGTGAGTGCGTGTGTGGGTGACATGGAGCAGAACAGCAGGTTATGTGCAGTACACTAAGTTAATCTGCATAATATTTACATAAAATTCAGTACCGTAGTTTAAGGGGGTGATGACAAAGGAGAATGCATCAGAAATGGCGTTGAAAAGCACGTGAAATTCAAAGTATGTACCAGAAAAAAGTAAGAGGGCATAACTGATCACCTACTTTGGTATCAAAGGCGGTACAATAGTTTAAGGATATTGGGGGTGACATGGAAAACCCTTAACTGAACAGTAGGTCATGTGCCGACAAGGGCCCAAACATTAGGTTAACACGCCCAGAGTACAGTTCCGAACATTAGATTATCCAGCATGTTTACCGAATCTTATTTCTTCTCGCAAGACATACATGTTTCCAAACAGCAGAGAATGATGAGCAAGGAAATGGAGCCCCCCCCCCCCCCCCCAAAAACTGAATTTTTTATACGTAAACAATACACCCTTGAATTTCCTGTTATGAGATCCTTTCTCTCCACCAATTTCCATATATTGCAAACAATACCTTGAATCCCCTAAATTGTTTAAATAAACAATATTCCACACAATATCTAAATTGTTTAAGCAATTTTCCATACACTACAATTGAATACCCTCCAAATGAACGATCAACTGAGTCTTTTTCCCGCCAGTTCCTAGGAAGAGGTGGCAGTCGGATGACTTTGGTTAGTGGAGGTACCCTTTTTCCCGCCATATTCTTAGGGTAGTAGAAGATGCATTATCCTGATGAAATTTGAACTTCCCCCAAAGTTGGCATTGCAGGGGATTGTGGCACTTCCCCACCAGAGAGGTACATTGATTGAAAATTTAATTAAGTAGTCAATGTGATCTATCTTCCCATCATTTTGTTAGGTTAGTAGAGGTGTGATTGTCCTGATGGCATTTGAACTTCCTGCCAGGGGATGTGGCAGAGGGGTTCGGAACTTTCCCACCAGAGACAGTAATTGTTGGTCAATTTAATTAAGGAGTCAATCAAATTGATAAGAGTGAGAGGGGGCCTATTCAAATAACTAACACCAGAAAGTGTACCTGTAGCAGCGATGGGGGAGTGGGTTGGGAGAGGGGGATGGGGAACAATAGATTAAGTGCCTGTAAATCAAAAGGAAATGAGGGTAACATGGAAAAGCACTTAACAGAAGAATAGGTTAAGTACCTGTCAATCAAAGGAGAACAATAGGTTTGCCACTGAGTGCATACCTGCCTATGTTGTTGGCAATCCACACTAACAAAATGCACCAGCATCCAGTTCCTGAGGGGGTCTCTAGTTGGAGGGAGTGTGTGGGGGGGGGGAGGACAATGGGTTATGTGTAACGACATGGAGTACCACTTACCAAAACAATAGGCTAAGGACCTGTCAGTCAAAGGAGAACAATAGGTTTGCCCCTGAGTGCATACCTGCCCCTGATGTAGGCAACCTGCACTAACAAAATGCACCAGACTGAACCATGTCCCCCTGTTCACCTTAACTCCGACAATAATCACAGACTGCAGCCTTCAGTCTAGATATTTCAGCAGGATTGTAAAGGAGAACCATCACGTCATCCACATATGCACAAACAGTTATATATCCGCCAGAAAGTATCCAACCTGTAGGCTGGGATGCTAGCATCTGAAGTAGGGGCTCCAGAGACAACACAAACAAAGTTATTGACAGCAGGCTTCCTTGAGGCACTCCCCTACAGATATTTATCAGGGGCGTCAGTTGGCCTTTAACAACCACCGGAGCCGAAATACCCGTAAAGAGATTTGATAGCACTCGCCATGTGTCAACAGTAAAACTAAATGCCTCCAGAATCCCAAGAAAAAGTCGTAGTTAACATGATCAAAAGCCTTATCCCAGTCTAGAAAAGCAAGGGCATCAGGGATGGACGTTACAGCAGCAACCGAAACCACGTCATGACACTCGACTACAGGGGTAAGAACAGTACGACGAGGTACTCAGCTTTGATGATTTGCAGCAATCGTCTCCATCAGAGCCGACATCCTACTATTAACTGCCCTCCTCACAGTCTTATAATCGAAGTTTAATGAAGTAATTGTGTAAAAGCTATCAAGGGCAGCCGATCCAGGGCGTTTCGGGATTAAAACAATTTTTCCCACTTTGAACAAAGTCGGCACTACTCTACACTTTAACACTTCATTCAAAAGGGACGTAAAGGCAGGACCCAAGAACGGCCAAAAGCACAGGTAAAATTCCTTGGGAAGTCCATCTACACTCAGTATGAAACGTCCTCTTTAGAAAATAATGTATTACTGTGCTGGTAAACTTATACGTTATTCGATTTTTAAACAGCTGAGCAAAACTGTACGCACTCAGACTTTCTTTACTTATTCTGATCAACACTAAACTGACACACAATATTTTTTTTTTTTTGGCGCAACGCAATTTGACTTTCAATAATCCCTACAAAAGAATGGCACTGACTAACAATAACCTATACCTTTCATGAATCACTTACCTCACAAAAATCTTCGGTACCCAAACTACTGCAATTGAGCGTGCGCCAGTACTGCCAGATAAATTAAAGATTCTATCTACTGAAGGCACTAACTACTGATAGGCATAGTTAGCAAATGAAAGATTTTGATGGAGAACAAACAACTCATTTACCTTAATACTGTTCAAAAGTCATTATATATATATATATATATATATATATATATATATATATATATATATATATATATATATATATATCAGTTCATGACATCCAGTCTTACAAACTTCCTTCTTCTGACGGACACGTTCAGATCGTCCGCTCTCAAAACTCTGCCATCTCTCTCCCCACATCCACCACTGCTGGCCGCTCACCTCCAACTGTGCAACGCTATGCGCTGTTCACATCCAACTGCCCAACACTACACTAGCGAATATTCCAACAATGCCAACCAGCCACAGACTGCACACAGCACAGTCAGTGATTTTCATACAGAGCGGTACGTGGCGTTACCGACATAAAAACCTAAACAGCCTACTTACACCAGGGAATTTTGAGAAGGCGATCCCGCAACAAGTTTGTAAAATTCCTCAATCTGAAAGGCAGCTAGGGCATTGCATTATGTTCAGGTGTAGTTGTCGTATCCAAGATGGTGACTAGTGGGTCGTAAAAGGCTTCACTGGACTCATCAATGTCGTAGATGTGTACATGGTACCTGTCTAAGATACGCACTATATCGGCTTGCGCCTTTACCTTCATGAGAGAATGAATAAAAGAGCGTCGGCGATGGGTGTGATGCCGAAGCAAATGATATAAGGAAGTTAGTTCCTCCGTCACCAATGACCGCGTCTTCGATCGGATTTTCAAACCTTCCATTTGCATTCTCTTCAAGGTCAACAATTTTGCCATTACTCGCCTAATATCCACAATTCGCAGAGGTTCGTGATCCGAAGCAGCATAAAGCTCACACGGCATGGAATAGTAATATTCGTAAATTCTTCGCAAGTCTCGCGCTTTGGCAACACAGAAAAGTATCACAGTTTGCCTGAGTCTCGCTTTTGCCAGCTGTGTCCACCAGTCAACAGTGGAAGAGTACCACCCAGTGGACCGTAGAGTACGCTCCCACACGGCTCACATCACGCCATCGAGAGAGCGGTCAGCTAGGCGGTTGACGTTCAACATCCACGAAGGGCAAAACAATTTTACTGGTTGCCGTTCATGATTGAGAGTCCTTGGCACAGCACAGTGCACCGGAAAAGGAAGATGGGACGGCTACAACATTAATATTACTATATCTCAGGCACTGCGATAAGTAAAATCTATCTAAGCTGCTACTAGAGGTCGCAGTAAAGTGGATAAATTTAACTAACGTCTGGTATTTCCATATCCAGACTTCTTTCAGGTGCAAGGAGCGGACCAATTCATGTAATTCACGAGAGAAATTAAAATTTGAAGATTGATCGGTAGGGCGCAACACGCAGTTAAAATCACCACCCGACAGAATACCAGCACGACTCTTACGCAACAAATAAAGAATTGCCTCTTTGTAAAAACGCGGACGATCTACTATGCGACCAGTGCCAGAAGACGCATATAAAAGAACCAGGGTAAGAGAACCTATGCCCCTGCCATACTCTATTTGCATTTCAGCAATAGAAATGCCTTCGCAAAAGAATAAGGCAGTCAAGGGAGAAAATTTGGGTGCTACATTTAAGATTACGCGAAAACCGGGTATGGAGAAATGTCTAAAAAACACATCCGAATATGTCCGCACATGTATCATAAATGAACTGACGCAGCGAAGCCAATCGCAGTTATGATTCCACGCAATTAACATTTAAGGAAATTGAACGTGTAGGCTTGGGTTATTGATCACAGCTATACAGGGATATCGAGCAGAATTAGGCTGCGTGAGGGTCCATTACGGAGTCTGTTGATCACTCAGACATCGCCGGGGACTAGAATCCCCGTCAATGCAAAATATTTTCTCTTTGATTTCTTACGTGCCACCGCTCGGTCTGGTTGTGTACGCTGTTTCTGTCAGCTACGTGGCATGGCGGCCTCTGCAGACGGAGGTGTGGGAGGGGTCGTAGGCACAGCTTCCTGACCCTCAGAACAAGGGACATGTAATGCAGATCCAGTCACGAAGGCGCAAGCATTCTGTGGAACTGACAATGCAACAGGTGGTACTTGGTCGCAAATTTTATTCTCCTCGGGAGTTGGTGTAGGCGGCAAATTCGGGAAACCGTCGGCGGCTGGAGACGAAGGACCAGGGGGACACTGCATCGTTTCAGACAGTAACGGAGGACACAAAGACAAAGGGGGGAGGGGGGGAGGGAGTGCGCTCTCTCTCTCAGCAACTCAGAAGGAGCCATTTCGCGAGTTGGAGGGAAGTTGGAGATACAGTCTGTCGGTAAACTGAAGAGCGAGCGAGCGAGTCCCCACTCTGCCTACCCAGCTACGTCACGAGGCGCTTCTACAGGCTGTTTCACAACGTGGTACCGGCCCTACCGCGGCGCGCGCTTCAAATCTGTGGCGACGCCCTGTACAGATACGTCCCAGCTGCGTTTATTTTTGGACAAACGCGTTAAGAGTATAAGGAAACCAAAAAGCCGATATCTTCTTCGAAACAAAACATTATAGAGTAAATAATATTAATATAATGATTCTACTACAAGCATAGAACCGAATGCCTATTCATGTGAATGTATGTTCCTCTATTCGTAAGACGAACCAGATATAGTGCAATCAACCTTTTGAATTTAACGCTTGTTCTTACTTTGTGTTTCTAATAAGAGGTAGAAGTTTTCTTTAAAGCGTTGCATTGAAACTTAACAATTCTTGCAACATGATGAGTGTTTAAAAAGTAAGCAGAAATTTATAATTCCGTGTTTTGTATTAGTTCGATTCGCACTGATTTTTTTTGTCACTGTCTTCGTAAACATGTCTGAAAAGTATCTGTGCAATGTTTTGCATATTGGGTATTTACCCTGTTGTCAGTTGTCAAAAAGGTTGTATGTGTTTTGGTAGCATCAGCTATTATTTGTTTTGTATAAAAATAGATTAGAGAATCTGTACTAAATTTTATTATAAGAATGGCATAAAGTGTATCAAATTTTTAGGAATGTTAAATATTGCTTTTGGTGACACTCTTATGAGTAAACTAAGATCATACAAGTGGTATAAACATTTCAAAGCAGGCCTTAAAGGACAGCAGTTTTACAAGAATGGATGAGATTAAAAATGCAGTCAAAAGGCGCATGAACTGTCCCGAGGAAACAATTCCTAAAGTGTTTTGGGAATTGGAAAAAGCACTGGCATAAGCGTATAGCATGTACTGGGGAATATTTTGAATAGGATAACATTGTTGTACATTAACAAGTAAAGTTCATACCAAAAAATAAAAATTAATATGTGAACGCACCTTGTATATCAGGCTTTTTACGTAGAAGTCCACAGTCGGTATACATGTTTCGAAAGAAATTTCAGCAGTGTTTAGAGTAGCTATTGCACACATGTTTTAAGCAATATTCCTTAGAATCATCCGAATATTAACCGATATAGAGTTTTATTGACAGAATACATTCAAATGCTTCTGTTCTCTAAGCATCAAATGTTTTACGTGATTGCCGGCCGCGGTGGTCTAGTGGTTCTAGGCGCGCAGTCCGGAATCGCGGGACTGCTACGGTCGCAGGTTCGAATCCTGCCTCGGGCATGGTTGTGTGTGATGTCCTTAGGTTAGTTAGGTTTAAGTTGTTCTAAGTTCTAGGGGACTGATGACCACAGAAGTTAAGTCCCATAGTGCTCAGAGCCATTTGAACCATTTTTTTACGTGATTGAATCATGTTCTACTAGCGAAAAGTTAATTGATTTTAGTATGAAGTTCTCAAGTTATTCCTGGTTTTGTACAACAAGTGATAATGGTATTTATTGCTTTGGACCACATTTGACTGTATTTATCTTGGAAAATCTTTTACTACCATGTAGTACATTTCTACCAAAAGAAACTTCATAGTGTATGAGCAGAGTCAGGCTTGAAAGGACACACAACATATTTTTTAAAAGAATATTCATTGCCTGGTTACATACATCGTATTTTAGAGGTCATTATCAACATTGTCACTGTCATTTTCGTCATCGTCGTCGTCGTCGTCGTCGTCGTCGTCCTCGTCGTCATCACTTTCTAAATTAACAACTATAGCGTCTATTATGTCTTCCATAACCCCATCCTTAACCCAGTACTCTCTTTCAAGTTTCTCCACGTGGAGGCAGTATGCACTCCAGTCATCTTGAGTTATCATTTCAAAACCTGTAACAATTGGGACAAGTGTTTGTACACGCTCTCTTTCGGTTACGGCAAAATGCAGTTCGGAATAAAAAATGGAAGCTCAGAAAATGGCTACATACCTTCTTTCACCAACTGCAGCAACTTCGTCATGCAAATATCTCCAAGAATATTTCTCCCTCTGACGAAATTCTTGAGTTTTACCCACGCCATTTCAATTGGATTTAAGTCACAGTTGTGTGGTGGAAGTCGCAGCACAGTGTGTCCATGAGCTTCAAGTATTTTATTAATTTCAAATACCTTGTTTTCAGGCTTATGTTGTTTAATTAAATCAAATAATTTTGTTTTTCTCATTGTCAAATCAGCTTCCACCTTACTTTTTTAATAACCATTCAATCATTTCGCTTTTATTCGAGGACCTAGTTGGAGCTTTGTTGTGCTCCTTTTTGTGATATGGAGCGTTGTCCATAACAATAACACAGTTCGGTGGCAGATTCAGAATTACTTTTGTCGATAACCAATCTGAAAAATTTTTGTCGTTCATTTGCCCATGGTAGTCTCCTGTTGCACATCCCGCTTTATAAAACAACTGTGCGTTTGGTAAGAACCCATCTTTTGGTCCAATACTGACCACTATAATCCTATTGCTTCCGCTAACATTGTCCATAATGCCATCACCGCCAGGGCCCTGCCAACATTTTCTGTAAGTAATGTTGTTGTCCACCCAAGTTTCACCAATATAAAAGAATTTTCTGCCTAGCTCCCTTAATTTCCTCACTTGGGTCAGGTACTTACATCGCCAGTCAATTATATCCGTTCTTTCTACGAGAATCTTTCGTTTACTTACAGATCTCTTGCAGGTAAATCCCATTTCACGCAATGTCTTGTGTAAAAAATCTTTCTGCCAAGGAAAATGTATTTTTTGTTTCACGACAGTCAGTAATTTCCGTAATGTCGGCACTATTTTCTGGTTTATGTAAAAGTCCTCCATCGTTTGTCGAATGACTGATTTTGTGAAACTGTCTATAACGATGGGTTTCCTCCCTAAATTATTACTTTTCCTTCGCGGCGATTCCAATAAACCATGCGGCTTGTTTTCACGTTCGTTCCTTATGCGTCCTATTGTGGCGAGGCTGACATTTGCATATACTGCAGCCCTTTGATTGGGACTGCTAATATTAGCCAACAGTTCGTTTTGTGTCGCCTCCTTAACACACGCTGTAATAACGTTAGAGACGATCGAACGCTCGTTACTCCGCAAATACCTCCTCTCCTTCGTATTCTGCACATTTTCTTGCAATGCAGGGCGATTATCCATGACTTCGGGATACTGAAGTATAAAAGTGAGTACACAAAGTCAACTGACTGACACTGGCAACAAAGATCCCACGAACAGAAACGACATATATCAGTATATCACAGCACGCCGAACTGCACCGCTAGACAGGTAACGGGGCCACTGATTTTGGGTGGCCCTGTAGGCCAGTGGCAGGGCTCTTCCGGGGAAGGCCACTTCACCCACCAAAGGCGCTGCTTGCTCTTCAGTTTACAGACAGACTATAACTTCTTCGCCACTCACCGTACCACGGGCGGGAGGTATCTTAATACCGAGAGAGCAGGGGAGATAATCGATGCGGAGGAGGTTGGGGCAGAAGAAGTCACAGCCAAATTCTCACCCTCACCATCTTGAATCTGACGTCTTGTTGCAACCTGCAGAAAATATTAAAACTTTGTGAAAGCATACATGTCCGATACTACTAGACTTTGTATTGAAACTTCCCAGCAGATAAAACTGTGTGCTGGACCGAGACTCGAACTGCTGACCTTTGCCTTTCGCGGGAAAATGCTCTACCATCTGAGCTTACCCACGAACTACTCAGCACCCGTCCACACAGCTTTACTTCCGTCAGTAGCTCATGTCCTAACTTCCAAACTTCACAGGAGCTCTCCCGCGAACCTTGCAAGACTACCGCTTCTGGAAGAAATAATATCGCGGAGACATGGCTTAGCCGCAGCCTGGAGGATGTTTCCAGAAGGAAATTTTCACTCTGCAGCGGAGTGTGCGCTGATACGAAACTTCCTGGCAGATGAAAACTGAGTGCCGAGCCGAAATTCTTCGAAGTACTTGGGTCGAATTAGTATATTGCTCCTCAAAGGCTGTTGGTAGAGATTTTACTGAAATTTAGTCACGAGCGTTCTCGAAACATGTCACAGGCAAAGTGGTGATTCGTACTCACTTCTCCGTCCTGTAACCACGTGCTCTACTTACAAACGGTCTGTTGTTCAGTACCCTATCTGGATGTCAGCCTGTTGCAGTGCCCAATTTAAATGTGATGTGTTTTCTGTGCGATTATTGATAATTTCAGTGAATCTTATACATCATAGAAAACAGACAGGCATATGCAAAGCGTATTGTGTCTTCTCCGTCTGTTTTCTCGTGGAGTAGGATAACGATAGCGTTGTAGCGAATACTTCGCGACGGTTGAGAATCTGTTCCAGACCTCGGCGCGAACCCGCCTTTTGCATCCAGGCGCCTTAGTCGTTTATTCTCTTTACTCTTTTCTTGTTATCTTAAATTACAGAAGAGTTTATTGTATGTTACTGTCCCCCAACAGCTGCTTACAGGAAGACGGTCCCACCTGGCACATCAAAGGAGCTGAAGACCGTGCGTGGTGGTTGAGAAGACTGACGTTGCAGGCAGAGAATAGCGCCCTGTCCTGCTGGAACATGGCGTATCGCCGATGATGTGGGACCGACGTAGGATACTCTTCATTTATACTTCACACTGCAATACTGCCGTAGAAAACACGAGAGGTTATTACAGTTTATCGTCCCTACAGCATAGCACTCAAATTTGGTCTTGTATATCACGCGAAAGATGCTTAGGATCCTACATGAAGGTTGAGAACAGTAACTTTGTAAGTAACCACTGGTGCATTGTGCAGCTTGAAAATCAAGGGCTTCTTGACGTTGCGGGAACTGAAGCAGTATGGTCTTTGTGTGCTGAACAGTTGAATGTTCACACCACAAAGTGGAAATGATATTTCAGTTTCCTGTCGCTCACAGTATATTATCACTTACTTATTTATAAGTATTTACTTATTTATATATAAGATTCTCTGTGACTATGTGAGCCAGAGATACATTTTCTTGGAATCAATCAGCCCATAGTTTACCGAATTCTGATTACATAGTATAAACAAAGAATTGAGCACCGGTAATCACAACAACATGAAAAAGAGCATAAATATAAAACGCATTAGAGAGAATAGTAATCACCTACTGCCAGGAAAATCTGCACAGAGTAGGTGAAGAGTGCCCCAAGGAAACCCTCCCAGTTGCGTTTGAATACCAGGGCTTTATCTCTCATCCATCTCAGTTGTGCTGGAAGCCTGTAGAGTATAAAAAATGCTGAATATTGCATATCATCTGCACTTTCCTTAAGACCAGCATCACTGCATGCAAGCTACTACCTGTACAGTCAAAGTATCCCAACGACCTGAATTGCATTTCGCCTGATTTGCGTGCAACCCGCATAACGCAGCTGTCTAGCAGGTCCTCTAATTGCTCCTCGGCACAGTCGTTTGACTATTGAAAATGGTTCCAACAAGTCACCACTAGAAACCACTGCTCTGCATCGCAATATCTCAAGACGTAAAGTAATACCATGATACTACAAATATCAGGGAACACCTTATCACAGATAATACTGTCCTAAAAGCTTGTAAGCTCATATTTATTGCAATAAATAACGTACCTGAAATGTTAACACTCTCATTATTACGTCAGATAGGTAATGCACGTCGTAGGTTCGTTGTATTCATGATTTCCTCTTCAAAGTAACATACCGTACTTATTATTTAACACAAAAAGGCATTAAAATAGTAAGTTATTCACGAGCAGTTAGTTGAGAATATGAATGAACACCAAATGTCACCACGAACCGTCTCGTTCTGCATATGGATTCAAACCCAGCTCATGCAGACTAAGCAAAGATTTCGTGACTGACAGAAACTAGCCGTCATTCCTGACTAGGCATATAGAGAGTGATATACCTCGATTTTAGACAGTATCAGTCAGCAAATATCAACTTTAAATTACATAACGTAAACATTTTTAACGGACGCTAATTCCTTTCGAGAATCTATTGTCCATGTTAACGAATTACGAGAGATGTTACATATTGCTTCTTTACGCGTAACTTACGTGAAATGCCGTGAGGTAAGGATTTGTGTTGGGCAGGGATTCGAACCCAGAACCCAATAGGATTGGTATTGAAGCTTAATCAATTGTGACATATCGGATTTTCTCGGCAGTAGCTAGATGTTTTAACTGAAATGACGAGACGAAACATTAATTTTTTCCTACCCAGGTCTCCAACCCGGCACCTATCGATGTTATATTCTAGAGAAAACGAACGTTAAATATGGGTTTCTTACACCAGCAGCGACATGTGAGCATGTTTTAACTAGAAATTAAATGACGAAGAGTTCAGTGCTGACTGGGAGTCGAACCCCACACGTACCGTTGTTGACTGCACACAAAGAGACATCAGCTACCGAATTTTTCTCGACCAGCAGCTCGGAAAAACATCATTGAACTTACAGTGATCTCGCAGATAGTTCTGTGCCTCACTGGGAGTCAAAAAGTCAGATATCATTAGTGTTGACAACGAATGAAAATACATCAAAAATCTAAATTATTATCCATCAGTAGATACGTGTTCTCATGCTGGAGATTCATAATATATAATGAAAACTTTAGTGTCGAGCCAGGATTCGAACCCATTCATGCACAATATGTGGAGATGTTGAGGAATCTGCAGTTTTGAACAAACAACAAATTGTAGTCGAGCTGCATTGACACGAAGGGCTCAAATTCCGCGTTAAGGGCATTCTGAGTTGCATTCCTAGTCCGGAACCAATTTTATCGACATACGGAAGCTCAAATAAAAGATGGAATAAGTGTCTTGTGACCCTACATAGCGTTTGTTTCGTCACTAGAAATAAATAACTAGTATAAGAAAAATTACTGGCGACAGAGTTCCTACATGTCGCCACTGCTGACTTTATTGTGGTTCAACCTAACGTCTACTTGATAGAGAAGGAATATCGTGTTTAATGTGAATTTCAGACCACAAAGGCATTATACCTTCTTCTGGCGTTGCCAGAAGAGAATAGATTCTGCTATCAAAAACCGTCAGCAGAAATTGGAATCAAACCCAGACTATAACTGTGTGAAACTATCATCAATCCAACATACCACCAAATCCTCTTCTCTGTGACTCATTTTTATATCGTAACGCCGTTGCGCCACACTGGATGAGAAATCTAACACACAGGCTTCCTGTAGTGGTTTGCAGCATCTTCAGTACATTCATTTACTCTATTGCGCTATCTGTTTGTTGAAAACGTCGTGCAGTGCAAAAGAAAAGCTGTAACTATCTGTCTCTCAGAGGTCTAGATCCGGCCGTATGCATTATCTCACAGCACTGTAGAATGCGGAAGTTCTGGAGGAATTGTTGTTGGCTTCTGGAGTTGGTGTAGGTACGTGTCAGCTAGTAGTGTAACGGTAAGCGTCGTGCTCTGTAGATAAGAGGTCTCGAGTTCGAGTACGTTCACTGTCACATTTTTGTTAAACGCAATTCTGCTGTCTGCTGAAGTTATCAATCTAATGGAACTTTGAACATAATTCCCTTCACTTCTCAACCCATAATAGTCGCATGTGGAAAAAAGGCTAACTTCTGGGATATTATGTTCTTTCCAGGTTTAATAGACGGCCAGTCAGCAGATGCATCTCGAAACTTTTGTATTGTGTATGGAGAGAGCGCATCTTGCCAAAATACGTTATAAAAGTATTTACTGCATTAACTGTCGTGTGGTAGTGGCATTTTATTCTTCAAATCTTGTTTGACAGCTTTAACTCGGAACAAGTTTTCTACATGCATGTAATCAATAAACTACATGCAAATTGTCAGACTGCTAAAGATAACATCAGAGAATCGCATATACCGTTGATGATTAATTTCTCTCTCATGTCTACTATTGTTTTAACAACACTAAAAGAAACCTTACGAAAATTGTGCACTGTATTATAAGAAATGAAATAAAACTACCCACGATAACCTTACAACGAAAGTCTGCTTTAATAAAACTGAATCTGTTCACAAATGTGCCTCTGTTGGCACGTATTAGTAAAATACTACTCACTTAGACACTTAGATCTCGATTGGGTCTGTGTTTAATTGGTATGCTGCGTCATACTCGAGAGGTATGCAAATGTGGCAGTTCATAAATAAAGTTGTGTATTCCCAGAAACCCAAAATTTGCATGTCAGCAGCGGAAAGAGGCGTTACCTGCTGTGCAGCATTGTAAGTTTTTCATCATTGCACTATGAGCCGAAAGTATTTTCTTGCAATTTCCTTATCAAAGTTTGATCTGATTTCTTGTAGCTCTTTCACAGAGGGGATGAAAACGTTACAGTCATCGACACTGAATCCGCGAACCATAACAGACGCTTTTTACGGGTCAGCATGTTACCACAGAGTTAGCAAAGAGGAATGTGTCTTGCTTTCCTCTTAGGAGGACAATGGTGGCTAGAACTCGTAAACCGCTATTTAAAGGACGAGATTAGTTGCGATATCCACGTTCAACGACTTTCTTGGGCTGAAAACCGTAAATTTACAATCATTTGTTACACGAGAAGCGACAATAACTCAGATTATTCAATGGAAATGACAGAAAAAATCAAGTGAAATTTGATGCTTGACTCCGTGCATACCAGAAAGTTACTCGTGTGTCACAGAGTTCCTAAACATACCTTGCCTTGTTGCCAAATCTCAGTTACAGTACCAGCACGAAGAAGACGAACCGATCTGATCCTACAGTGGGCTGGGAAGTGACCATAGCTGGCGTCTCAAAGACGCGTCTGCTGTGACCTGGAATACGTAATGCGTCTGATTCGCATTTCTGTAACTAGGTATAGGGACTGGAGAGCAGTTACTAGTAATCCTCAGAACTGACTGCAAACTAAGCATCACAAATCAGTAACCTCTTTCGTAACTGTACTCAAAACTAAGAAACTCATTCACGGACGTCTTCGTGCCTTGCCGATAGTCGAGCACACCAAACAAATAAAAATAAAAAAGGAATGTGTGTGTGTGAGAGAGACAGAAAGAGAGAGATAGAGAGAGAGACAGAGAGAGAGAGAGAGAGAGAAATAAAAAGGAATGCGAGAGAAGGTAAAAAACTGTTGTAAAGAAATTGAATACTGGTGTCTAAAGAAGTCTTTCATCAAAATGACACGTTCCATATCATTGCCAAATGTCGTATTCATGATCTATGGAACAAGTATTGGCTAAATGGTTCAAATGGCTCTATGGGATTTGACTTCTTAGGTCATCAGTCCCCTAGAACTTAGAACTACTTAAACCTAACTAACCTAAGGACGTCACACACAACCATGCCCAAGGCAGGATTCGAACCTGCGACCGTAGCAGTAGCGCGGTTCCGGACTGAAGCGCCTAGAACCGCGCGGCCACCGCGGCCGGCGAACAAGTATTAATCTAATCTAATCATATCATATCATGACTAGCCGTGAAGAGTCATGAATTACCGAAAGTTTCGCGAGTATCAGTAACCAAATCTAAACTTGGAAATAAAAGACGGCAGTCTTTGTAATAAACCGGGACTCCTATCAAGACCCTATCATCCCTGATAAATAACCACGAAAGATGTCTTATATACCTCCATTCAGAAGTAACGAAGTGTGTATGCATTTAAAAATGAAGCGCATGATGTGAAGTTCTGTGACGGAGATACGAACCCAACACGTAATCGGACTGTTAACTATTTAAAATCAAATGTTTACAAATCGGTTTTTCTTACCAGCTAATCCAACACGTAATCGGACTGTTAACTATTTAAAATCAAATGTTTACATATCGGTTTTTCTTACCAGCTGCTAAGTGTTTGTATCTAAAATGAGGATACAAATTTTTATGCCTGGGCGACAATCGAACCACACTCCTATCGTTCTTTTTTATCGTCCACGAATATAGCTTAAGTATCAACTGCTTACTCACCAATAGTAAGATGTCTGCGTGTTTGACCAGAAATTGTTGGCAACACATGAACAGACATTAAAAATCCACGTCAATTTTCACTAGCAGGCCGGTGTGCACGTGATAGAGCTTGAAATGAAATTATGAATATTTTTGTACTGGATCAGGATTTGGACCCACATACTTACCTTTGGGAGAGACCTAGAGAAGATTGCAGTCTTGGGAAAAGGAACGAATGATTGAACTACACTGTTCCGAGAGATTCATATCCACGAAAGAGAAGTTACGAATTCGAATCACAGTCCAGCACCAAATTTTTCAACGTCTCTAATTCAATCAAGTGCAAGGAAAATAAGAACCCTGTTCCCTTAAACGGCTATCGGTTCACCAAATAAAATAAAATTTCCTAGTGTAAGTAAGTTTACTGACGACAGTTTTTCTGTTTACCATGACATCCGTCTATGTCATTCCCCAACGTAAACCGGCTTTGCCGAGTTGGTAATGAAGGAACGTGATGTTTAATGCGGATTCTGGATTATAATGTCTTTCTCTTGAGGTTACCAGAGGTTAAGTAAATCTGTTTGTGCCTCTTAGAAGTAAATGCCTGAACCCACGCATTGAATCTGTGATAGTTCGTTCCACCAGACCATTGTGGCCACATTTCCCAGCCCAAGGAGTGTGCTGTAACGGATGATGTGCTTGGCTTACAAAATTAGTTACGGTAGAAAATATGCGAGTCTATTAAATGTATAAGTAGAAGTAAGCTTCTGACACGGAGATTATGCTATTCTTATGTCAGCAGGATGTAATGACTCTTCTAGGCCTCATAACCACGATAAGAAGCCATTTTGAAATTTTCACTAATTCAGCAAATTTCTTAGTTCGAGAAAATCCACTGTGAAGTATGAAGTTACCGGATAATTCGATTATTACCGTCATTATTACTATTATTTTCTTTATAACACTGATGTAACACATGTGCTTGAAGATCATTTAATACCTTTTGGTCATTATAGAAGTAGTTGCCCAAGAACAGGTTCGTTCCCTGTCTAAGGAATCCTTTTCATGTTATTATCAAACATCAGCTATTACTCGTAGATTACATTAAAACTAAACTAATTGTTGAAGACGTTATTTGTTAACAAAAACGCGCTGCCTTTCTTCATTTACTTGCACCTAGAAATGGCTGCCAAATACTGCCAAATCAAAAGCCAAGGGATCTTACTGCCTTCCGATATACGTCGCTCTCAGTTCCTCCATATGATTTGGTCGAGGTGACCTGTTTCAAGTTGTGTATGACAGAGAATGCTTTATAAAATCAATTGTTTTCCTTTGCAATGAACAGAAAGATTTTCATTCTAAGCTATCCAAGTTCCAAATTTTCGCAATATTAGTTGAAATTTAATATTCACTTCTATAATGTAGGCAAGCATTTCTCAGTTGCAAAACCTGCATCCGACTCATTGACCTTACACTTAGTCGCTGACCATAAATTCTAGCTCATAGTGACACCGTTTTAAGTAGGCTAATGTAGCGAAGACTGTTTGCCAGTGCTATTTCTCACCGAGAAATACGCAATTAACCCATTGGGTTCCATACGTACACTGTAACAGTAATTTCTGTGTGTATGCAATGCATACGGATTGTAGAATATAGTGGTGCTGTCTCGCCCACGTATGTACGCAATATGCCTGACATAAACGGGCGCCGGCCGGTTTGGTCGTGCGGTTCTCGGCGCTTCAGTCTGGAACCGTGTGACCGCTACGGTCTCAGGTTCGAATCCTGCCTCGGGCATGGATGTGTGTGATGTCCTTAGGTTAGTTTGGTTTAAGTAGTTCTAAGTTCTAGGGGACTGATGACCACAGATGTTAAGTCCCATAGTGCTTAGAGCCATTTGAACCATTTTGAACCTAACCGGGCCGTTTATCATTACAGGCCCTGGGTAGGGCAACATCATACTGACAACAGTAATGTGCTTATACTGACAACCTCACTGTTCGTTTTACATGATTTTGTAATCATTTAAATAAAACAACATGACATTCCAGTGGGAGACATTTTGTCCCCATTTTCCTTCTGTGAAATTTGGCAGTAAGCTTTTTGCCTTCCAACCAGCGAAATGCGGCAGAGTACGGCCGGTAAATGATTCACAAACCACGATTTAGTGCTGTTAAGACGATTTCTTTAAACATTGTCGTAGCTGAAGAAATTTAGTTTTTTCTTAAAATCGTTTTATGCAGCAACGTTCAGAGATATCTCAAATAGGAAAAGCTCTTTATTGAGGTACGAAGCTTGTAAAACAAACTTCCCACTGTTTTGTCAGGTTGATCTTTTCGTATGATAGCACTGCGTAAGTATTTTGTCCAAGAGGTATCACAAGTAGTGTTCCTGTAGCTGTGGGAATCATTGGTTGAAAACGAGTTTAACACCAATGGGTACAGGACTGCAAAATATTCAAAATGATTATCAACCAAAGGTTGATTTCATTCACAAACTGAGGCGTACTTATAATAATGAAGCTAGACTGTGTATCCTTGTGTTCCTTGAGTGGGCATTGGAAGTCATTTAGACACACGTATACAATACTATGAATACTTCAAACGCTATAGTTAACGTTGCTTTCAAAAACTAATTTTGTTTTTTTAATTCTTCTGGGTCTTCAGAGTTGAATATGTGTTGTATATACAGTCTTAGACAAAAACAATGGATCACCGAGTCGTTTACGTAAGGTGGACAATACAGTCGTGCTCCCCTCAGAATTCTATGTCCGGGAATATGCTCGATCTGGAAACATTGTAGACTGTGGCACTTCCTGGAGGAAGTCTTGACTGCAGTCTGAGTACATCATTCATGACTGTGACTTTAGTCTTGAGGTAAAATGCGAGATTAGCTAATACGACGTCCTGCAACCGAAAGCACTCATCGACAACATTTTTACCACCCCTTTTCCCTTGGTGCTGAAGCTATGACTGTAATTCAAGCGAATCTACAATATATTTCGCTTTCTGTCACATTGGTAATAACAGTTTGGTTCAACAATATTTTAGCACGAGATTTCTTGGTCGACCATCTGCCTCTGAACACCGCATGCGTCTGAGTTCTCTGGGACCCGTTTGCTGCCTACAGGCGGGGGCTGAGGCACTGCTGCGCTGCCTCGCCTTTTGCCCACAACGTCTGCTCCACTCCTCACTCTCGACGGTGTAAAACGCTTTAATGTTGGTGATTGGTGACCCATAAAATCCGTCTACGATTTGTGTTTCACACTCGATAGCAACTGAGGCACAAAACCATTTTTATTTGATGAGTATTTTATTACACTAATATGAATACATCAATGTGGCACAGAATTAATTTAATTGTTTCTGATCCAGTTTGCTACAATTAAAGCATCACATCCTGTTCTTTCTCCTTTCACAGGAGATTCTTCAAATAATTTATTTTTGTCATGGATTCATATGTGTTAGTCAGGTCACAGAAAGTAAATGCAATGTAACGTGTTTGGTTTCTTTCTTTGATTCCCTATGGTAAATGGATGCGAAGCATTGTGTCAATAACTTTCAGAACCTGTTCTATAACTACTCAGGCAAATCGCTTGTTTTGAGGTCCATACATTAATTAATGGAGAAGTGAATGCTGTTCAAAAGTGATATTTAAAACATTCGTTGGGATTTAAGGCGACAAAATTCCCCATATTTGAAGCTACCCAAAGGAAAAAGTAAGTTGCTAGAGCCGCTGTTAACAAATGTCTGCAGAGAGTTCCTAATTACTAATGTGGAAATTTAACATAGAGGCCCTATAGTAACCAAGAGGTTTATTTACTTCATACTTATCATCCTGGCATGTGAGTCTTAGGTGAAGAACAATATTGAAATTCGTATTATTGACGGTCGATTCGAATTTCTTCAGAGACGCTTGTATTGTGAAGCAGCTTGGCAGTCAAAAAGCCGAGATCTATGACCATTAACACAGCTTACTGAGTCGAGCTACCCAGAGGACTTGTGGTGTAAAGGTTTTCTTCCGATTTCGTTACATAATTTTTTCTGGAAATTCGCAGCTCTATAAAATAAATCAGAAAAAAAGCTCACACACGGTGGCCCCTACCACGGTTAGAACTGACGACTCATTGAGAAGTTGCGACACGAGACACAGGCGGTACCATGGGTCTACGAACACACTGCTGCCGGAATGCCATTCTCATCATGGTATTGGGCGCTCAGCCTCATAACGCATCGTGAAAGACAATAAAAGTTGTCACTTATGTGAAGAATAGCATTTCTTTAGCCAAAAAATTGGATTTTCTGTCTCAGTGTCCTAATTTACGTGAGGATTACGTAGCACGAGTCATTCAAATGGAAAGGGAATATGAAGTGAATTTAGTGTGTCAATTCAGTACCATACACTGAAGTGATTTCAGTGTCACAGTGTTGCCAAATGTTTCTGACGATGTTGCCAATTCTCAGCTGTGCTAGAAACAGCTCTGTAGCGGTAATCCTGTGCTCGTGTCATAGGAGGATACGGAGAGGAGGCACGGGTTTTGGTTAATATGCAGTGTTTTCTCCTACCAATTGTCTCAAACATTCAGGTGTATAATCTTCCATCACGATTACAGATTCCTAGAAAATACACTCCTGGAAATGGAAAAAAGAACACATTGACACCGGTGTGTCAGACCCACCATACTTGCTCCGGACACTGCGAGAGGGCTGTACAAGCAATGATCACACGCACGGCACAGCGGACACACCAGGAACCGCGGTGTTGGCCGTCGAATGGCGCTAGCTGCGCAGCATTTGTGCACCGCCGCCGTCAGTGTCAGCCAGTTTGCCGTGGCATACGGAGCTCCATCGCAGTCTTTAACACTGGTAGCATGCCGCGACAGCGTGGACGTGTACCGTATGTGCAGTTGACGGACTTTGAGCGAGGGCGTATAGTGGGCATGCGGGAGGCCGGGTGGACGTACCGCCGAATTGCTCAACACGTGGGGCGTGAGGTCTCCACAGTACATCGATGTTGTCGCCAGTGGTCGGCGGAAGGTGCACGTGCCCGTCGACCTGGGACCGGACCGCAGCGACGCACGGATGCACGCCAAGACCGTAGGATCCTACGCAGTGCCGTAGGGGACCGCACCGCCACTTCCCAGCAAATTAGGGATACTGTTGTTCCTGGGGTATCGGCGAGGACCATTCGCAACCGTCTCCATGAAGCTGGGCTACGGTCCCGCACACCGTTAGGCCGTCTTCCGCTCACGCCCCAACATCGTGCAGCCCGCCTCCAGTGGTGTCGCGACAGGCTTGAATGGAGGGACGAATGGAGACGTGTCGTCTTCAGCGATGAGAGTCGCTTCTGGCTTGGTGCCAATGATGGTCGTATGCGTGTTTGGCGCCGTGCAGGTGAGCGCCACAATCAGGACTGCATACGACCGAGGCACACAGGGCCAACACCCGGCATCATGGTGTGGGGAGCGATCTCCTACACTGGCCGTACACCACTGGTGATCGTCGAGGGGACACTGAATAGTGCACGGTACATCCAAACCGTCATCGAACCCATCGTTCTACCATTCCTAGACCGGCAAGGGAACGTGCTGTTCCAACAGGACAATGCACGTCCGCATGTATCCCGTGCCACCCAACGTGCTCTAGAAGGTGTAAGTCAACTACCCTGGCCAGCAAGATCTCCGGATCTGTCCCCCATTGAGCATGTTTGGGACTGGATGAAGCGTCGTCTCACGCGGTCTGCACGTCCAGCACGAACGCTGGTCCAACTGAGGCGCCAGGTGGAAATGGCATGGCAAGCCGTTCCACAGGACTACATCCAGCATCTCTACGATCGTCTCCATGGGAGAATAGCAGCCTGCATTGCTGCGAAAGGTGGATATACACTGTACTAGTGCCGACATTGTTCATGCTCTGTTGCCTGTGTCTATGTGCCTGTGGTTCTGTCAGTGTGATCATGTGATGTATCTGACCCCAGGAATGTGTCAATAAAGTTTCCCCTTCCTGGGACAATGAATTCACGGTGTTCTTATTTCAATTTCCAGGAGTGTATATACGAATAAAACACTTACCTTGTTACTTTGTGACAAAAGTTTATTTCAGTACAATAAAAAGTCATTGGGAATCAACTTTGCCCACCTGTCATGAAAAGTAAGATAACAAACACTTAGCACCTTGAAATCGATTGCATCTATGTGCAGTCTTGTGATCATACAAGTAGAATTTCATGAATTGCACTGGAATGTAGAAAGATGTTGGTGCAAATGAAAGCTATAAGAAACACAGTTAACTAATTATTCTGTGCCACGTAATAATCAATTCATTTGAAAATTCAGAAGAGAAGAAATTAAAAATTATGCCAATTAAGAGAGAAACTAAAGTGCAGATGAGAGCACTGTGCAGATCTGCGCTTTTTCATCTTTAGATCTATACAAATAATGTATACTAACCAGAGTACTCATTGCTTTCGTAATATTTCCCTCTTGTTTAGTCTTCTAATGATGAACTGGATGCACACCCATGAGTCTGACTGTTTCTTTGTATCCTATCTTTGCGTGTTATTGCTCGGTGTTCAAAAAGCAAAATATTATGCCTCCTCTCACGAGGTATTAGAATGAGTTCGCAAGAACGCTAACGAATTATAATCTAAATACACTGAGACGCCAATTTGTCTGCTGTCATGGTGTTAAGTCGACAGAAATATTTGGGTGTTATTGCCTGCATCACCGGCATCCCATTGTCGTCTTCCCTTACTAAGATTTTCATATTACCCTGAAGACAAGATACCGAGATAAATGTGTATATTCTCCGTGACGAAACATCCCACATTCCATTCATCCTGATCCATTCGTTACGTGCATCGGCAGCAATGAGTGATTGGGAAGCTGTTGTGAGGTGACAAATAACAATAACAATGGTAGTAATAACAAATCAGTAATCGAAGATGTTTACTGCATTACAGACAATTGTTAACGATCAACAAAATAACCAAGAAAGGCTGAGTGTTTAATTGGCGCACTGCATAGGTGTACTTACCACTTTGTTACTGAATTCTGTTCTCGTTGTTTGCAGAGAGAAAAGAAAGAACCCTTTAGCCATACATATCGCTAGTGCTACGAGATAATGCCTATCAACTATCCTTGCTTTACATCACGAGACGAACATGGCGTCACCGAGCTGATATTTGAAATACATTTCTGTTTTCTCTGCGTCTCCCTCTCTCTTTTTACTTTTATTTTTATTTTTTGAGGAAAACATCGAGAAGCGCGAGTAATAAGCAAGTAGGTACATAATCTATTTACAGTTATTTTCATTGGGATACATAATGCAAAAATACATCTTCTAATTGCATTATTGCGTAATTCCAATTATTGACAGTCTGTTCGTGAGCTTTTTCGCATTCAGTGGGGTGAAACCTATCACAGAACCAAGCAAAGCAAAAATTTTTATTCTACCATGTGCAACACACAAACGAAACCTCGCTGCACTGACATGGTGTCCGATATATTGCTCGGAAAACATATCTGATTCATGTTGCTAAAAGCAGCTCTATCAGATATCAATTTGGATGCGTGCCAAGTGTATAAAAGTACATCTTGAAATACACAAAAGGCACATACAGGTATTCGACTGAAACAAAGCCAAGACTGTGAATGGGGTCGACAGCATCGTCGTCTACCACCTTGACAACTCGAACGGTGACAGTGCTCGGCCGGTTACTTACATTTACTGGAATCAAAGCTACATCATGAAAACATAAAAACGTTAATAACCTGAAGACCATTAACTTTGGAACCCATAGTAAAGTAAAGCCGTCATCAGTCGGAAGATTGGTTTGAACACCACAGTGCTTTAATAGGCTTGTTGGAGGTGGTATGCCGTTGCTTTCCTCCAACCATTGAGTTGACATACCTAGCAAGTTAATAGGGGAACCTACAGTGTAACGTGGCTGCAGCTACTTCGGTGCCTCCGACGCCGCCGCCTCTACCGACGGCGCCACCATTTCGTGCCTTCAATCCTGACGCGAAACGCTGGCCAAAATACATCGCCCAAATCGAGGCACACTTCGCAGCTTACAACATACCAGGTACAGAGCGGCTTGCCTTTTTCATTGCCGACGCGGGTGTTGTGTTGTACCGTGTGCTCGTGAAATTGTTTCCCACCACCCGCCCAGAAACAAAAAGAGCGGGCCTGAATGTACAATGTAACCAAAGTGGGCTGCAGGCCCCATAGCTATACTAGTGCAACCCATTTTATTGGATTCCTATACAGCTGATAGGCCATTTTCGCTGTAAGGTTGTCAGCACAGAGAAGTGCTTCTAACGGTGGCAGATAAATCAACAGTAGGCCAACATTCACTTTAAAACTCCATCTGCGATTAGCAACCTGTGTGTGGACATTAAATACGGTGCGAGGTGGCGTACACTTCCGCTTCAACGTGCTTTTATGGGGACTGGGTGTGTCAGCTCCCCAGCTAGACTCAACACTACTGCTGCGTTTCGTATGTGCTGAGGATCGCTGATGTCAGACGTAAAGTGTATCCTGTATATTTTATAGCGCTCTCCCTCTTAAAACAATAAAGGAAAGTAGCCGTAATGCAGGGTTCAGTAGAAAGCACCCTCCGTCACACACCTGACTGTGACACGTAGTGTGCAGACGCAGACGGGACGCGTTCCGACGCCAGCGGAGGGCCTGGAGTCTGTGAAGCGTCCAGCTCACCAGCTCTGGAGAGATCGCGCCGATGCACATTGTTGAGGGGAGGAGCCGTTACTACGGAAACGGATGCGGGGAACGAAGCGTCCCAGTTCCGGCGACGTTCCGTACGAGGCGAGCTGTCTGGCGTGGTTTTCCGCGAATCGGTGAGTCAGAAAACTGTTTAATTAAACAGTGGGCGGTCCACTGAAGAACGGGATACAACCCGTCGACTTCGGCCACTGACATCATAGCTTGCTCATAGGTATTAATGTCTTTACTTTCGAGCCATGGATAATAAATCGGTTGTCTACTGTGTACAAGCGCCATCATTGTAAACTGAAGTGACTCAATGTGTTTTTAAAAGACAGCGCTAAATATTGGGTAAGAGTTTTTTTCCTTTGCATTTGTTTAAATAATTGGTTCTTTCCTACTCTTTCGGTATTCAATTTCGTTCTTAGTAAGTTTGAGACAATTTGGAAGAATAGCTTTTCATTTAGAAGAAGTATGATGAGGTGACCGATGCTTTGACCGCTACAAATTCTTTCGCCTCCGGCGTGGCCCTACTCAGCCGAATAAATCTTGATTAGCCGACCTTCAGGGACAAACTTCTGATTGCGACTTTAATTGCTCATGTGGACGCTCATATACGGATGTAATGATTGGAGACGCTATTGCGCAGAATGTGGCGGATCACCGCATCCGCAAACAAATCCTCCTTCAGGGACTAACTTCTGATTGCGACTTTAATTGCTCATGTGGACGCTCATATACGGATGTAATGATTGGAGACGCTACTGCGCAGAATGTGGCGGATCACCGCATCCGCGAACAAATCCTCAGATTTAACCCTCTAACGGTAAGTTTGGGGTTGGATCTGACCCTAGTGAGTCTGTTTTGTTTGTAACTCCCCACTCCCTTTTCTGAGAGCGCTGTGGCTCCAGCTACGCTACCAGCCAGTCGTCCCGAGAACGCCGAGGCGGCCACGTCAGTCTGGTGGGTGACCTGCAGGTACCCTCTCTGTCCGAAACCTACATTACCCGCGCTCGCGTTGGATCCGACCCCACCTTACTGTTTACGTCACGAAACTTCACCTTACCGTTAGAGGGTTAAAAACCCGTCTTTGCAGGAAGTAGAGGACTTGCTAGACAGACAAGATACTTTAGACATGGCTACTTCCGCGTTCGACGTGACCCCGGGTCTGTGTACTGTTAGCGTGCCACAACACGGGCCCTCCAAGCCAGCCACGCCGCGTAGCTCGCGCGCTCGTAAACACATCTGAAACCAGGCACCCTCTAAGAAACTGAAATCATGTGCGAACTGCTTTCGTGCCCACCCACGGGACAATTGCCCATCCCGTCAAGCACAGTGTTATTTTTGTAGTAAGAAAGGACATGTGCAAGCTGTGTGTAGTAAGAGATATTCTTAGCCACAACTTGTCTCGCGTTCGCGGAACTCGCGTGGGTGTCACCGCAACGGCAACCGCCGTGATCATGATTCACATCAGCCTATGGACGTCAATGCCATTTATTCAAAGCCTTCTCCTTCACGTGCTTCGGCAGCTCGTCGTGTGAATCAAGTTTTGCTAGACACTTCCTCTCGCATTCAGCGCGATGCGAGGAAACTTTTTGTGACTTTGAACATTTGTGGACGTTCTGTTCGCTTGTAGCTGGACACTGGTGCGTCAGTTTCCTTACTGAACAAATCTACGTATGACTTGCTTGGTTCGCCCCCGCTTCGTCGTTCGCATTCCAAGCTGACTGCATTTACTGGACAGGAATTCTCAGAGCTCGGCGTGTGTAGTTTGCTAGCCACGTATGGTGCAACGACCCGTACAGTGTCTTTCCATGTGCTCCGCTCTAGTGATGCTAAGAACATTTTTGGCATGGAGGCGTTTGAACTTTTTGGTCTCACAATTCAGGACAATGTACTATGCATCCACGCTAGTGACCATGCAGACAGTGTTGCCGCAGTATGCGATGATTTTGCTGAACTCTTTTTTTGATGGCCTTGGTTGTGCCACAGACATTGCAGCGCATGTTGAAGTTAAAGACAGTGCCATGCCTATTTTCCGGCGTGTACCGCACGCCCTGCGCGACGCCGTAGCTGCTAAACTTAACGCATTTGCAAGACAGCGGTGTCATTGAACCTGTTTCTGCTTCGCCATGGGCTTCGCCTATAGTGTGTGTGAAGAAACGGAACGGTCGTCTCCGTATTTGTGCTGACTTTATGTCTACAGCAAATCCCCAGTCAGTGGTAGTAGCTACATTTCCCTTACCGCATCCTGAAGACATTTTTGATGAGCTTGGTGCGGGAAAATTCTTTTCCACCATTGACTTGCGGGACGCATACTTCCAGATTCCACTCGACGAACAGTCGCAGCGCTATTTTGTGATCAACACCCACCTTGGACTGTTCAAGTTTCGCCGCCTTCCGCTCGGTTGTGCTTCGGCTCCTGATATTGTTCAGTCTTACTTGCAGCAATTGTGTGCCACTGTCCATGGTTGTTGCAATTATCTGGACGATATAGTTGTCTCAGGTCGCACCCCTGACGAACATTTGCAGAATTTGCGTGTCTTATTTACTGTACTTTTGCAGGTAGGACTCAAGTGTAACAGAAACAAGTACAAATTTTTTCATACTGAGATTCAGTATATACGATATATGATTAACGGCCAGGGTATCCACCCCTCGCCGCCACATCTCAGTGTGATTAGAGACTTGCCAGCGCCCAAGAACTTGGAAGAACTTCAGTCTGTGTTGGGCAAAATTACATATTATGTTCGGTTTTTACCAAATGCAGCGCAGATTGTAGAGCCTTTGCATCGCCTTCAGCGTAAGAACGTTCCTTTTGTTTGGTGTTCGGATTGTGACGCTGTTATCCACAAGCTAAAATCTGCTTCGTTGAGTGATCGCTGTTTGATTCCTTTCGACCCCTCCAAACCAGTTGTTTTGGCTGTCGATGCATCTTCTCACGGCATCGGCGCGGTTCTCTCGCACCGCATTGATTCTGTCGATCGCCCAATTCCTTTTGCGTCTAAGCTGCTCAATTCTGCTCAGCAAAACTATTGTCAAATCGAGACAGAGACTTTAGCTATTGTATATGGAGTAACAAAGTTTCATTATTTTTTGTACGGTCGCAAGTTCTATTTGGTCACCGAGCATAAGACTTTGACATCGTTGTTTCACCAGTCAAATCCAGTTCTAGCCCGTACTGCACAAAAGTTGCAACGGTGGTCCTTGGTTTTGTCTAACTGCAATTACGAAATTTTGTTTCGGCCTACGGCCCAGCATGGCAATGCTGATGCTTTGTCTCATCTACCTATCGGTCCTGACGAAGTGTTTGATTCTTCCAAATTGTCATGCATGTTTATTGATTCGGAAGATAAGGTTAGCTGGTGGTTTTCCGGTGGATTTTCGTCGTATTGCTTCCGCGACGGCCGCCGATGCTTCTTTGCAGATTGTTTCACGGTTCCTTCGTACTCAATGCCCTCCGTCTGCTATGCAGATTAGTGATCCCCTTGTTCGACGTTACTTTGTGCAATGGTGTTACTTTGTTATGAACTGACAATGATCAGTCTCGTGTGGTTGTACCTCGCTCTTTGCAGTCGTAAATCCTCCGCTTACTGCATGCGGGTCATTGGGGGTATAGTGCGGACGAAGCAATTAGCGCGTCGTCACTGCACTGGGGTCGTTATTGACAAACAAATTGAGAATTTGCTTGCTAACTGTCGCTCTTGCACGGAGCATCAAATTGCTCTCCGCCAGCGCTTCTTTGCGTGGCCGACTCCTACTTCGCCTTGGCAGCGCGTTCATATTGATTTTGCGGGTCCTTTCTGGGACACCCGCTGGTTGATAGTTATTGATGCGTGCAGCAACTTCCCTTTTGTTGTCCCTATGTCTTCTACTACATCTACCAGTACTATTCGGGCTTTAAAGTCTAGTTTTTGCATTGAGGGCGTTCCGGAAGTTGTTGTCTCCCGGGTTCGATTCCCGGCGGGGTCAGGGATTTTCTCTGCCTCGTGATGGCTGGGTGTTGTGTGCTGTCCTTAGGTTAGTTAGGTTTAAGTAGTTCTAAGTTCTAGGGGACTGATGACCATAGATGTTAAGTCCCATAGTGCTCAGAGCCATTTGAACCATTTGTTGTCTCCGACAATGGCCACCAATTCGTGTCCTCAGAGTTTGAAGCGTTCTGTGTTGCTAATGGCATTCGCCATCTGACCTCAGCCCCGTTTCACCCCTAGTTGAACGGTGAGGTTGAACACTTAGTGCGTACGTTTAAGTCGCAGGTGATCAAGTTGCGCGCCAAACACTCTTGCGAGCACGCACTCTGGACGTTCCTTGCTTCCTATCACTCTCAGCCGCACGGCGCCCATTCCCCAGCAGAATTGCTACACAACCGCGCACATCGGTCGTTCCTGCATCTATTGTACCCGCCACTGCACACTCCCGCTGCTTCGCCTCGTTCTGGCTTGGCGCCACATGATTTGGTGTCCTATCGAGTTTTCTCTGGCAGGCAGCGCCAGGAGCAGGGGCGCATTCTTCGCCGGCTCGGCCGCGCCTTATTTGTCATTTCTGGTCCCTCCAGCACTGTCAAGCCACACCAGAACCAGATCCGTTTGTGTCGTCCTCGATTTTCTGCCGCTGGTTGTTTTCCGGCAGAATTGGAGGAGGCATAGGAAGATGCAAGTGTCATTTTTCCCGCACGATGTTAGAGAGTCGAACTGTACAGAAATAGGCTGAAGGTGGTTCGATGCACCCTCTGCCAGGCACTTTAAAGTCAGTTACGGAGTAGTCATGTGTTGTCTCCCTACACCCTTTATCGTGCTTAGCACCTGTTGGTGGTGCAAGGACTGGTCTGATGGAACTTTCCTCGCTGGTATGTCCTCTTCATCGCTGTACAGCCATTGCCACGATATGCATTGCAACCTTCCTACGGTAATCGAGCGTTGGTCCCCGTCTACAGTTCTATCTTCCAGTAATTTACTCATTAGAAAGTCTACGATTCCTTGATGTCACCTCTCAAAGCCAGACGGAGTGGCCGTGCGGTTCTAGGCGCTGCAGTCTGGAGCAGAGCGACCGCTACGGTCGCAGGTTCGAATCCTGCCTCGGGAATGGATGTGTGTGGTGTCCTTAGGTTAGTTAGGTTTAATTAGTTCTAAGCTCTAGGCGACTGATGACCTTAGAAGTTAAGTCGCATAGTACTCAGAGCCATTAGCCACCTCTCAATCCAACCCTTCTGCTGGACAAGATACCGCGTTATTTTCTATTTTTCCCATGTCGATGCAGTACCTCCACATTAGTCACTGGATCTACGGTTTAAGTGTTCAGCAGTATTCTGTAGCGCCACTTCTTAAAAGCTTCTGTTCCCTTCTTGCCTGAACTGATGTTCAATATCAGACAAATAGCTTCAGAAAAAATTTCAAAATTTCTATTTACATTCAATGTTAGTGTATCTCTCTTTCTCAGAAACACTTATCTATTTTTCAGAATCTTATTTCTAGCTATTGCTTTTTTATTTTATAGCCCTTTGTTCCGTTCATCGTCAGTTGTTCTCTTGCCCATAGAGCAAAACTCATCCCTGACATATCTGAAATGTTACCACTCTCATTATTACGTCAGATAGGCTCTGAGCACTATGGGACTTAACTTCTGAGGTCATCAGTCCCCTAAACTTAGAACTACTTAAACCTAACTAACCTAAGGACATCACACACATCCATGCCCGAGGCATATGTAGGGTAACAGGACACTTATTCCACCTTTTATTTCAGCTTCTGTACGTCGATAAAACTGGCTCTGAACTAAGAATGCAACTCAGACAACCCTTCGTGACAATATATCTCGACTACAATTCGTTGTTTTTTCAAAACTGCAGATTCCTCAACATCTCCACATATTGTGCGTGAATGGATTCGAATCCTGGCCCGGCACTAAAGTTTTCATTATGTATTATCAAGCTCTACCAGGAGAACACCTATCTGCTGGTGGATAATTATTCTGACTTTTAATGTATTTTCTTTCGTTGTCAGTACTAACGATATCTGACGTTTTTGACGCCCAGTGAGACACAGAACTATTTGTGAGATCATTGTAAGTTCAAGGGTGTTATTCCGAGCTGCTGGTGGAGAAAAATTCGGTAGCTGACGTCCTTGTGTGCAGTGAACAACGATATGTGTGGGGTTCGATTCCCAGTCAGCACTGAACTCTTCGTAATATTGTTTCTAGTTCAAAGATGCTCACATGTCACTGCTGGTGTAACAAACCCATATTTAACGTTCGTTTTCTCTAGACTATAACAGCGATAGGTGCAGGTTGGAGTCCTGGGATGGAAAAAAATTAATGTTTCGTCTCGTCATTTCACTTAAAATATCTAGCTGCTGTCGAGAAAACCCGATATGTCACAGTTTATTGTGCTTCGATAACAATCCGATTAGGTCCTGGGTTCGAATCCTTGTCCAACACAAAGCTTTACCTCACGGCATTTCAAGGAAGTTACTTTTGAAGAAGCAATATTTAACATATCTCGTAGATCGTTAACAAGGACAATAGATACTGGGTAGGAATTTGCGTCCGTTAAAAATGTTTACGTTTTGTAATTTCAAGTTGATATTTGCTAACTGATACTGTCTAAAATCGAGGTATATCACTCCCTGTACGCCTAGCCAGGAATGACGGTTAGTTTCCGTCAGTCACGAAGTCTTTGCTTAGTCTGCATCACCTGGGTTTGAATCCATATGCAGAACGAGACGTTTCGTCGTGTCATTTGAAGTTCATACATATTCTCAACTAGCTGCTCGTGAATAACTTAAATTTTTAATGTAATTTTGTGTTAAATAACAAGTACGGTATGTTACTTTGAAGAGGAAATCATGGATACGACGAACTTAATGCGTGCATTACCTATCTGACGTAATAATGAGAGTGGTAACATTTCAGGTATGTCATTTACTGTAATAAATGTGAGCTTACAAGCCTTAAGGACAGTCTTATCTGTGATAAGGTGTTCCCTGATATTTGCAGTACCTTGGTATTACTTTGCATCTTGAGTTATTGCGATACAGAGCAGTGCTTTCTAGTGGTGAATTGTTGGAACCGTTTTCAATAGTGAAACGACTGTACCGAGGAGCGATTAGAGGACCTGCTAGACAGCTGCGTTATGTGGGTTGCATGCGAAGCAGGCGACATGCAATTCAGGTCGTTCGAATACTTTTGAGCACGACTGTACCTATTAGCTTTTCTTTTCGGTATGTAAAGGCTGAATGACTACTGACGACAAAGCAAAAAATTGCATCGTAGTCATTCAGTCGTTTAGAAAAGAATTCTGAGTTTTCAAACCAATCATACAGCATAGAGCGACTACGAAACCACAACATGCTAATTACATTTCCTGAAATTCAGTCTGTCTACATCCTCTGTTGTGCTGCAAACACCATTCTCTGACGACATTCTTCATTCTGGTAGAAATCTTCTGAAATATTTCATATGGCGAAAGTTGAAGCGCCAACTTACAGCCTATACAGAATAATGCTGAAAGTAAGATGGGTAATTCGAGCTCATAATGAAGACTTACAGATTCGAAGTGATGAAAATTATGGAAGGAATCGATTGACAGCATACGTCCTCAAGTATCAAGGAACCATAATCAGGTAATGGAACGAAGTGTGTGGTAGTACAGAAAAAACTAAGAAGCTAAACACTGAATGGTAGCAGGTATCGGGTATTCTTTACGTCATTAGCCACAATTGAAAACATTATTTACAGATATCAGCATCCATAGGTTTAATCCTGATTCGCAGGGCAATTTGCAACACATTGTTCATTATTTCCGGTCCCGTAGATTACGAACGACTATACAAAGAGTGTGACTAAAATATTGGTCAAAGGTTTTGCTTCAGATGAGAGTTTTTCTTCTGTCAGTACCATACTACTCTTGTAACGTCCCCTTGGAAAAATTATGAATGACTCTGGTAGTAAACGTCTACGTTATTTGATACAAAGACAGCTAAGTAAAACTGAACGTACTCAGACATTTCTCTCTTTACTTATTCTGATCATCACTAAACTAACACACTATTTTTTAGCGCAACGCAATCTGACTTTCAATAATCCCTACAAAAGAATAGCCCTGACTAACAATAACCTATACCTTCCATGAATCACTTACCTCACAAAAATCTTCGTTACTCGAACTACTGTAATACAGGGAGCGTCAATACTGCCAGCTAAATAAAAGATTCTACCTACTGAAGGCACTAACTACGGATAGGCATAGTTAGCAAATGAAAGATTCTGATAGAGAACAAATAATGTATTTACCTTAATAGTGTTCAAAAGTCAAATATATATCCATCTTTACAAATATCCTTTTTCTGGTGGACACACGTCCAGATCGTCCGCTTATAGCAACCTCTCAAAACTACGGCATCTCTCTCCCCATAGCCACCCCTGCTGGCGGCTCTCCTCCAACTGCGCAGCGGTACGCGCTGTTCACATCCAACTGCCCAACACTACACATGCGAATATTCCAACAATGAGTCCAACCCGCTACAGACTGCACACAGCATAGAGAGTGATTTTCATACAGAGCGCTATGTGGCGTTACCAACATCAAAACCAAAACAGCCTACTTACACTCTGTGTTCTTCACAAGTACAGTGCAATGTGCTTTCGGACATGCATGGATATATGCACGCATGCATGTCCGCAGAAACACTGCTTCGTATTTCTGAACAACACAGAAACTGCAGCATCGCAATTATGTGTCGACACTGGGCAAGCGACTCTCAATTAACATGTCTCCCCTGTACGGGAATATGCATACTGTATCTGTCTATTTTATGTGTTTGTGTTGTAAAGATTGTTATCGGGTCTGTCATTATGGCGGCCATTTGTGTTGTGTGTGAATGTGTGACTGGTGGTAACATTTATGGTTCAGGTTTCATCATTCAAATTTAATGTGTGTAATGTATCGCCAAGAAGTGTACATAGGGCATAAGTGTGTAATAAAATTTGATTGCAAGCTTTCTGCAGCATAAACACAGTATGGTAGCAGTGGATGAATTATAATGTTTCGGATGAATCTTTGAGATAAATAATCTTGTAATGTAACTCAAGAATTCAGGGCTCCTCATTCGTCGCTCATCTGATTGCGCTCTCAGCCTAAAAATGTTGGCCGGGGAGTCTAGATACGCATGTCGATGTTGGTCTGTTGAATCATCATCATCATTTAAGACTGATTATGCCTTTCAGCGTTCAGTCTGGAGCATAGCCCCCCTTATAAAATTCCTCCATGATCCCCTATTCAGTGCTAACATTGGTGCCTCTTCTGATGTTAAACCTATTACTTCAAAATCATTCTTAACCGAATCCAGGTTCCTTCTCCTTGGTCTGCCCCGACTCCTCCTACCCTCTACTGCTGAACCCATGAGTCTCTTGGGTAACCTTGCTTCTCCCATGCGTGTAACATGACCCCACCATCTAAGCCTGTTCGCCCTGACTGCTACATCTATAGAGTTCATTCCCAGTTTTTCTTTGATTTCCTCATTGTGGACACCCTCCTGCCATTGTTCCCATCTACTAGTACCTGCAATCATCCTAGCTACTTTCATATCCGTAACCTCAACCTTATTGATAAGGTAACCTGAAGCCACCCAGTTTTCGCTCCCATACAACAAAGTTGGTCGAAAGATTGAACAGTGCACAGATAACTTAGTCTTGGTACTGACTTCCTTCTTGCAGAAGGAGCTGAGCGCTCACTGCATTTGCCTTGCTACACCTCGCTTCCAGTTCTTTCACTATGTTGCCATCCTGTGAGAAAACGTGACCGTGAATTTTATATTTCTGTTACTTATATGGGGGCCCATATTCTACAGTGGCAGAGTCCCACTGCCACACTTTTGCTAATGAGAAGGGGGGTGGCCGAGCGGTTCTAGGCGCTACAGTCTGGAATCGCACGACCGCTACGGTCGCAGGTTCGAATCCTGCCTCGGGCATGGATGTGTGTGATGCCCTTAGGTTAGTCAGGTTTAAGTAGTTCTAAGTTATAGGGGACTGATGACCTCAGAAGTTAAGTCCCATAGTGCTCAGAGCCATTTGAACCATACTGGAAACGTGTGTGCCTGCACGGTATAGCGACTTATTTACCAATATGTTGAGCCTTGTATTTTCAAGGTATCGGTTGAGTTAGCCAGTCTTCTCGTCATCGACCATCAGGTATATTAATTCACAGTTTATCAAATCTTTTGACATTGTTGGTCTCGTTTCAAATTAGAAAAAAGAAAACGGCTGGAAATACTGTTTTATTCTTTTTTGAATAGAAAATGTGTTATGGAATTAAAAAAAAAAAAAGAAGTAAAAGTGGTAGACCCCTTACCTACGAACCGTAGACTCACAGGATCTAATCCTGTCTGGGTAATTCTTTTCCAAACTGTTAAAAAAAAGAAGAGTAAGCAGTAGGTGCTAAATCCCTTAGTTTATTAAGCACTTTCAAACCTCCCATAATAAGATTACAAAAAAGTGGGTTATTGTCTTTTATTAGTAATAAAAACGTCCAGGGTCGCTGGTTCTAACCTCAGCTCTGCTTAATTTTTGAATAAAAATCAACAGCAATGTCAGCTGAAGACTTCCGGCATAGGAAGTCAAGTCAGCCTCGTTTCGCCAGTGGCCTTGTCAAAGACGGAAGACGGTGGACAGGCGATGGTGGTTCAGGACCCTCTCTTATCCTAGGACTGAGAAACTGCCCCTATAAGACGGAAGAACTAGTAGTTATCAACAGCATTAGGATGTAGAAGGTAATTAAAACCACTCCATTAAAGACACATAATGCGTATCCACAGGAAATGTGGCGTGTAACTGAAAAAGTGTCATGACTGTCGCTGCATTGGCAAAAGATTTCAAACTAATCCCACATTCGGATCTCGTGGAGGGGACTGCCGAGGGTGAAGAGACCATGAGAAAGAGACTGATTATATAGTGAAAGGGTAATATTTTACGAGCCGGTGCGTTGAACGTCAGAACACTCAAAAATGAAATCCTAAGGCTCAGTTCAGATATAGTGAGGGTCAGTGAAGTGACGTAGGGCCTGGACATCTGACACTCAGCCATTATTTGGCCATTTGCCAGCACCGTCTCGCTTCAAGTCCAGAAAAAGTTTTGTAAGGGTCTATGTAAAGAACAACAACACAAACCAAAGGCTAGGCACGTGGAGAAAGAGAGTAGAGACTGCTCCTCTAGGCTGGAGACAACCAAAAGAAGAACAACTCCCTGGTGATAAAGAGAGCTGGTGTGCCTGGAAGTCCCTCAACAGATTACTAACTGGTGTTGGGCGGTGTAAAGAAACTCTTGAAAAATGGGTAACGGGAACGCCATGTCGGTCTGTCTCGCGCATAGACGCCCCTTCCACGCTGCTGCAGCTACTGTATGGCTGTCTGCATCACTGAGGCACGCACGCCACCCCTCGGTGGCGAGGGTGTTTTCGCTAAACATTGGAGGTGGAGTCGGGATTGGAGTGATTTAGTTTACATTGT
This sequence comes from Schistocerca serialis cubense, assembly GCF_023864345.2. Lineage (NCBI taxonomy): Eukaryota > Metazoa > Arthropoda > Insecta > Orthoptera > Acrididae > Schistocerca > Schistocerca serialis. Next base: position 2,692,197 of record NW_026047628.1, on the reverse strand, counting down.
CGAATATTTTAGTTAGTGCATAAACGACATGAGGGTATCACAGATTCTCTGTATTCTCCGTTGCACTGTTAATCGCCAGGTAAGATTTGTTACTCTGATATCTATGTGTCTACTTAATCGTATTAATCTTCTCCTTATATGCTTATAAAAAATTTATATATTAGTTAGGTATATATGTAGATACACAGTTAAAACTTAACGAAGGCGTTACCAATGGGTGCAGCTGTTCGAAACAGGGGAAATTGATTTCGTATTCTTTGTAGGCATTTTGCGTGAAGCCCATGGTGACACGCGCAACATGGAAGCGACAAACCGTGTCACGCCCAAAATTTAGGTCTAGATGTCAGAGAGCGCAGTGCCGCCATAGCAAGGACGACGGCTTCAACGTTTTGGAAGATGCTGATTCAAAAGTGTGCAGTGTCTTCCGATTCACTGTTCTTGCAAACGATTAAAATTCTGAATTTTATTTTTCGTTTTCTGTACTGCTTATTGGCGTACCGGTAACCGTAGTCTGCAGTCACGTATCACCACTACAGTGATTTTGGGTTGGCCCCTAGAGTGGGCCCCGTACTGTGTGGACTCTCTCCGTGTCGCCCGCTGGCCTCCCTCGCCTTGTGTTGCTGTGACGCCCACAGCCGGGCTGTCGGAAGCGGGAAGCTGCTCAGACCACAAACGGGATGTTAGCTGACCGCTGACCACTAACCGCATGCTGTCACAGCGAGGACATGACGCGCTTCACGCACACACACACACACACACACACACACACACACACACACACACGTCAACGCCTGGAGTATGCCTGGCGCACATCCGCAATGGTCCACTTAGGCAAATACGACTTGGACGCGAGAAATCGCGATCCTGCTATACGAAGTAGCTTCCAACTATTCGACAGATTTATACCAAACATGTTAATAAGAGACGGCACTGTTGTCCCTTGGTGCACAAAAAGGGTCATTGTTGCAGAAGAAAAGAAAAAAAGGGCATGGGAAATTTAACACAACGCAATATCACCAAGATTGGCGATTTTTATAGAAAAACAAAATATTGCGCGGACTTGAATGTGGTGTGACTTTAATAGATTTCACACCGGATCTTTTGTCTTCACATCTGCAGAAAACCCACCATTGTAAACACGTCGTCAACACAGGTCGCGCGATCGTTCTGATGAGGCCTGCAACCGGCGCGGTTAAAAACTAACTACATAGACGTCCACCATTTAAAATAAAAATTTGTTGAAACTATGTTATAACAGAATAATTCTATTCACTTTCTAAAACAGCTTTTCTGCTTAAAAGAACGAACAATTTGGAGGAGTGAAAGTTGTATTGTGTCACAAATTAGCAAATCAGTCATCGACAGCGTAGTCGTACGTACTGTAGACGTATCTGTAACTGAATAGCTTACAACCACTGGCCTTGCTAAGAAAACACAGTGGGTATCTGCTATTCTTTGCCGGCCGCAGTGGCCGTGCGGTTCTAGGCGCTACAGTCTGGAACCGGGCGACCGCTACGGTCGTAGGTTCGAATCCTGCCTCGGGCATGGATGTGTGTGATGTCCTTAGGTTAGTTGGGTTTAATTAGTTCTAAGTTCTGGGCGACTGATGACCTCAGAAGTTAAGTCGCATAGTGCTCAGAGCCATTTGAACCATTTTTTGCTATTCTTTGTTTCAGCTGATACAGGATCAGTGATTTAACAAGTAACTGTGTTCACCATACTGTGTGTCGTGCTGTGGTCGATATTAGTTCTCATCAAGCAACACTTCTAGCGAGCGTAGTACTGCATTACGTTCACTAATAGGATCACAGACACAAGTTTACGGAACAATCTAGTGAACAAATCGCCGACGCGAATGTAGAATTTCGGCGTACACCACTATTGGTAACTCGTGTTACGCCACGTGTTATTCACGTCCCTCCGGTTTACACACGCGAGCGAACCAACATTGATCACAGTGTATAACACTCTACAGTACGCCGTCCTATGTGAAATGGTTCCGACTGCAAGTCCGCGTTAACTGAGGCGGGTTAGGCAGCCGCACTAAGACAGCGCAGCGCTCGGCCCCTGGCCACCCCCACACCAGAGGCGGCGCAGGCCTCTGCTGCCGCCGTGTGGGGGCGGAACGGCGCCCCGGCGCTGACCGCTCTGCCACTGGGGGGCCGCGGCAGCTCGCAGGACGGCCGCGCCTGCCGTCCAGCTGCTCCAGCAGTCGTGGCTGCCCTGACTCCAGCTTCTGCCGCTCTGACACACGCACGCACGCACGCACGCACACACACACACACACACACACACACACACACACACACAACTCGTCTAATAATTCGGTAGCAATATCCAGCAACAGTAGCTCAATTCCTTCACTAATATAGTAAGGATATCATGTGAAAATAATACTGGATTTACTGTCAAAGCCTGTCTTGCGACTAAATACCTGAACAGCTATCATTTCTTTCCTTTTGCAACGCAGTATCAGTCAAACTTATATGCCGTTCCGCCACGTACTCTTAAACTTTGCAGGGCTATATCGATGCCTTTCCGTTCACCTATGGTGTTTCTGGAGAGGACATGCAAAGTGTTATTAAACATGCTCTTCCGATTTTCTTGTAATGGGAAGATGGTTTGTTTTTCCAAGAGGATAATGCTCGCCCACATACTGCTCTTCAAGCTCAATGTGCCCTGTAAGACGTGTGCCAACTTCCCTGCCTGCCACGATCTCTGAACTCCTCTCCAGTTGAACATGTGTGGGATATGATGGGACGACAAGTGACACGTGCGACATGTGAAGCGAGAACTCTTACACAACTACGTGGCATTACATATGCCAGGGCTGTATTCGCCATCTGTACGATCGACTGGATGGCAGAGTCAGCGACTGCTATTGGTCTGTATGAGTTATCATTTCACGCACTCCACATGCAGTGTTGCAACAATAAATCTTGATTGAGCTATCAACCTCCAAAAGCATCTACTTTTTTTTCTGGCAGTGTATTAGCAACCTTGAGCTGCAACATTTGCACACAATAATCTTATACTGTGAGGTCATCAGCGTCCATCTTCTACCTCTAGTCCACCCTCTCCATACACATAAAATCACAAGTAACTACTAGTTAAAATAGATAACTTTACCGGCCGTTGAGGCCGAGCGGTTCTAGGCGCTTCAGTCTGGAACCGTGCGACCGCTACGTTCCAATCCTGCCTCGGACATGGATGTGTGTGATGTCCTTAGGTTAGTTGGGTTTAAGTTCTTCTAAGTTCTAGGGGACTGATGACCTCAGATGTTAAGTTCCATAGCCCTCAGAACCATTTGCAACATTTTTTGCAAATGTCCGTGGAAGCCTTGTAGGCTTGTTCTAGCTGTAATTCTGATGTGACGACAATGATTTGCAACTCATAGAGGGTGTGGGGCTACGAGCTCTGACGGCTAGTTTTTAATCCATATGTATAAAGGGAGAATAATTTCAAAATGGCAATTCAAGTTAGCCGAAACTAGTCATCACTGTACAACCAATTGCGATTTCCGCAAATAAAGTTTTTGTATCAGAAGACTTCACCATTTGAAGTTACAGAACGTCTTCTACAAGACTGTCTCTCAGCCAGGTAATCCAATAGATGTCACTTTCGTTATAATGAATGTAATCCAAATAGAGATGTACAGGGATTGCTACTTTAGAATAATATAAAAATTTATTGAGATAACTTCTAGAATCTGTAGATGCATGATTATGGAGCAAACAACCTCAGGTACATCAGTCCATCAGTACCCCATTCCGCCACCAGGAGCGCCACCGTTGTGCACAGTCAAGATGGCTGCTTTCAGTGGTGTGGAATGTGCTCGCTGTGTTCTGGTTCCACGAAGCGAACGTTGCAAAAACTGTTAGGTGGTTTAATTAAAAACCGTGTTTATGTTCCTCGCCTAGCAAATAATTTAGCTGACCCGAAAAATCGAATCTACGCTGCTCTTGAGCAAGTTACGCCCGATTTGCTGCAACGAATGTGGGAAGAAATTGACTACCAGTGAGATGTTTTCCGCATCATAAATGGTAGTCAAATCAAAACTTGAGGTTATTTGCTACAAAATGACACATCAATCGATTCTGTAGTTTTCTCAGTATATCTCTGTATCATTCCAAAGCTACTAGCTCCTTTTTGGCACACCGTGTATGTTTAGTGTCATCAGTGTGCAATTTTCAGGATCACTACTGTTGACGAAAGAAAAGCTGTGTTCAAACGTAACGTCTTTGAACCTCATAAACTTTTCGAAATTGCACATATCATAATTTCATGAAGTAATTGATTACAGCTGTATCTTATACAAAAAAGGACAGAAGACCTCCACGCGGCAGTGCACGGGGAACGGTGGCCGTGACGTCACCTGCGCAGCCAGCCATCACTGTGAGGCGGGGGCTGTTGGTATCGGCTGAGTCCGGTCAGTGGAGCACAAAGGTCCGCAAAAAATTATCAGATGGCGGACGCTGTCTGTGTAAATGTAGCCTCGGAAAAACAAGAATGCAGCCTTTGCTGGTGTCATAGATAACTCGGTTAACTCGCACCAGTTTCCCAGAATGTTTACCACGATGCCGCAGCCCTGGCGGCTGTCTCGACAGTGAGTGCTCAGCCACTCGCACCGCGGCCACCACTGCCTGACAGGACAACGCCGGCCGCCACCGTGAGTCGTCGTGAGCCTCCGGGGTACCGACACCGTGCCGGCGACTGCGTATTTTCACGCGGCTGGACAGACAAGTCGTTGTACTGCATTTGCGGCATTCTTAGTGGTCACGGATAGCGAGCTGTCAGTAGTTCACACTACTCAGAACCCCGTGAGTTGACCGTCTGACGCCAATCAGCTTTTCACATGCTTTTTACAGAACATCCAGCAAGCAACTAGATCTATCGGACTTTCTTGATTGTAACTACCTCCGCGATTTTCCATGGCCTATTTCTAGACATAGATTATAAATGAGACATAAACACAGAGCTACCTTTGGCGCGAAAAGTTATATAACTTCTTCTGCTAGTCCATGAGGATCTTGGGCTGTGCATCAAACAAGACTATTCCAGGGTATGGAGACAATCTTATGAATCCATGTGCTCTGTATGTCAGCAGGGGACAGTTCAAGGGGTTGGAGGCTCTGTAATGGTATGGGGCGTGTGGGGTTGGAGTGATATGGGACCTCTGATATGTCTAAATACAACTCTGATGGGTGACACATGCGTAAGAATCCTGTGTGATCACCTGCATCCATTGATGTAAATTGTGCAGTCCGACGGAATTGGGCAATTCTAGCAGGACAATGCGATACCGCACACTTCCGGAATTGTTACAGAGTGGCTCCAGGAATATTCTTCTGAATTTAAACACTACCGCTGCCGACCAAACTCCCCAGATGTCAACATTATTCAGCATATCTGGGACGCCTTGCAACGTGCTGTTCAGAAGAGATCTCCACCCCATCCGACTCTGACGGATTTAAGGACAGTCCTGCAAGATTCATGGTGTCAGTTCCCTCCAGCGCTACTTCAGACATTAATCGAGTGCGACCCACATCGTGTTGTGGCACTTCTCCATGCTCGTGGGGCCCCTACACAATATTAGGCAGATGTACCAGTTTCTTTGCCTCTTCAGTGTATATATATGTGCATGTGTCTATGACTGGTTCTTTTTCACCTACTGCTGCTATTCCACCAATATCATTTTTACATACAGATACCAAACAGAAAAGAGAAAATGGTTGACTGGGAAAACAGAGTCCTTGTTATTAGTTTTCAATTTATATGTGGAATTAAATGCAAATATGGTACACAGTTAAATGGAAGAAAACAGATTGTTTGTCAGTTAAAAAACGTATATGGAATTAAATGTGAAATATTATATGTGATTAAGTGGGATACGAGATGTGCATAATAAAAAGTACACCGATCATTTTCTTACAAAAAAAGTATCTTAACTGAAAAACCGTTAGTTATTGTTTTGTTATATCATTGTTATTTCGGAGAAAAGAACGTAATCCCTACAAACGATTAGCCAGATGTATATGACGAAAAAAGAGGATTTCCTTAAATCAGTATTGTAAGATGCGGCTAGTTATTTACTGTGTGCTGCATTACGCATGTCTTTTCTTCAAGAATAGACGCCTTTATCTCTCAGCATAAATTGTGTTGAATAGTAAACTTCTAGGTAAAAAAAAGGAATTAATGATATTATATACAGTCATAGCAGCTTCATAACACATTACCACACAGTTACAGTAAGTATATATATTTCATCGTAACATTAAGATGCCGACTGCTGCTGGCCACATGCTCTGACGTGGCACCTCCCTGGCTGCTCTTCTGTGTGCACCACGAGCTGTGGCGCCAGCACTGCCGTGGAGGCACAGGCTGGGTGGGCAGCTGGCTGCGGCCCCACCGCTGCAGGTCTCCTCCTGAGGACAATGCTGGAGACTTTCGAGTAAGCACTCACTCTTGGGATGTCTATGTGCAATTGAGTGGTGTGTGGATTGTGATGCAGTGGGACAGAAAGAACAGTTTATTTTATATTTTCTTTATTTACATACATACATTTTATACTCATTGTGTTGAGCAATGTTTTCTAAGAAGTTGCCTTATATGAGTCTTAAATTCAGCTTCTATAGTATTCAGTAGTATTCAGTCCAACAAGGCCTCAACATATTTATGAGTAGATATATCATCCCTGAATTCTGCTTCAGTGGACTTCATACTAAATGGTTCTCCTGGCACACGGAGAATACATGCCTTTATAAACTGCTACTCTTACATTCAGGTGCCAGAATGTGAGTCTACCTGTAGCAGTCGCTAACACACAGTATAAATCATCCAAATCCCCCACACGAGAATGTTTAATTTAAATGCCCAGATGCCATGAAGTTAATCAAGCATATCTTCCCGGTAGATATCCACTGCTGAAACCCTCTTCCCTTAAATTTTAATGTGAATTGGTGAATGAAATGGAACACTCTCTCGTCATTTACATTTTTTTATACTCCCACACGCTACACAGGTAGTCCTCTCATGCTATAAACACATCGAAAGTTTTCTACGTCTGTACTCATGATGGGCCTACATCCACGTGCTTAGATAGAATCAAATTATATGTGTTGGTGAAAAGCAGAACACTTCTGCAACGTAAGTGAGACTTGGCGATTTGAGGAACGTCAGAAATCTGTACAAGATAGTAGAAGGGCTGCAGAGTTTGATAAATCTGAAAGGTTGTCTGTGGCTTGCTGTTGCATTTCAGCTGTTCCGTGTCTTCCTAAAGAAATAAATAGGTATAGTCGAATATATCTGATTTTTTGCCGATCCCTGGTGACAGCACTTTGTGATGCTCTTTTCACTACTGTATACGGACCTGAAACGATCCTTATTGGGCGACAGCAATTTGGGTGAGGGCAATGAAGGGGGAGGGAAGGGTCAGCCGACGGGAGGGTGACATAAGCAGTTGTGTCTGCTGTAATATCACACCGGAAGAAAAGAGCTGACAGATACTGAGGCAGCGATTTCGCTCGCAACCCACAGTGATCCTGTGCTACGAACCCTCACTGCAGTCTGTTAACGAATGAACGAGCATACAGAATAGGTTTCTAGATATGTGAGTGGTACGAAAACTTCTTAATAACAGAACCCCTTACATTGTAATCGGCAACGAGTGTTCATGAGAGACAAAGGTATCGCCGAGAGTGCCGCAGAACATAATCTGACAGAGAGGATGAGCTGATGGTGGTGTGGTGTACGGGGAGATGTAAGTGTTGAGTGACTGTAGCAGGGTATAAGATGACTTAAACAAAGTTTCTAGTTGGTAACATGATTGGTAATTAGATTTAAATGTAGAAATATTCGATTACAGCATCAGCGGTGTGCTGCTTGACAGATTCATATCGATGAAATATCAAGGTTTAACGTTGCAAAGCGATATGAAATGGAATGAGCATGTAACCATGCAGCATAGAAGGTGAATGATCGACTTCGATTGAGAGAGTTTTAGGAAAGTGCGGGACATCTCTAGAAGACAGAATGTAGGACACTAGTACAACCTGTTCTTAGGCCCTGTTTTGGTGTTTTTCATCCGCACCAGGTCCTATGAAAGGAAGACTTCGAAGCAATTGAGAGGTGTGCAGCCAGATTTGTTACCTGTAGGTTCGAATAACATGCGAATGTTATGGAGGTCGTTTGTGAACCTAACTAGGAACTCCTGTAGGGAAGACGATGTTCTTTTCGAGGAACACTGTTGAGGAAATTTAGATAACCGACCACACTCGAAACTCACTGCAAAACGATTTCACTGGCGTCAACGCATAAGGAGCACTAAGACAGAGAAATTAGGGTGTCTGTGGAGGCATATAGACAGTCGTTTTCTCCTCAGAGTACTTACGAGGAAAGGAAGTGACTAGTGCAGGTGCAAGGCAACTTCCAGCATGCATCATACTGTGACGTATGACGTACGTATGGAGATGTAGATGTACATCAACAACTACACCAATACTCAGCGTGACACCTAGCGGTGTGTGGCGGAGGGTGCTTCTAGAACCACTAAGTGTCAGTCACTTTACTGGATTTGTTGCATCTTCTGGGTGCCCTGCGAACAAACTCTCTTTGACTCGTCTTCCCTACAAGACTGGCCCTAATTGTAATCCCTTGGCAGTTAGTTGAATTGGCACCCTTTGGATTTGTGTGACTCCTCGAGTAGCAGGAATTTAATGGATTCCTTCTAGTTCTCATGTGAATGCCATAACACTTTTCATTATTTAGAATAAACTGCCACTTTTCGCACCAAAATCGACACATTCTCTAAATAATTTTGCAATTGGTTTTGATCTTCTGATGGCTTTACTAGATGGTAAACGACAGCATCATCCGTGAACAATGGCTGCTCAGATTGCCTCCTAAATCGTTTATATAGATTAGAAACAGCAGAACGCCTACAACAGTTCGCTGGGGACGGTCAGATATCAGTTTTGTTTTACTGGACAACGTTTTTAATTTACTACTGCGCACACAGGAATATGGCTGCGATGCGAAGGAGAGACGTCACGTTTCCTGTGTTTAGCCGTCCTTTGGCAGGCTTCCGCCTCACTCGTCGTTATATCGAGGCTGCGCTCCCTGCGACGCGCACTGCCTCTGCCTGCTGCCCAGTGTCGACAGCAGACAATGCATCCGGCAGGAGTGGTTGCCGCGCTGGCGGCTCTGCTCGCAGGGAATGGGACCTCGGTGCTGGAGTGCGTCTGCACCCACCATACCGCCTCTGTACGCTCGGGATACAGTTACGCTGAATTCGAGATATGGAGGAACTACTGTGACTATCCCGGTAAGTGCTTTATCGTGCAGTACGGAGCCACAAGACTTATGCGCAGTGCTGTTTTCAAACACTCACAACCGGCTTGGCTTTCACAAGCCGTTATCGAAGATTATAGTTTTCTCCCTGACAGTGAAGCACTATGTTTATCAGGGGTAAACTGCATTGCATTCTCAATATTTTCGGTCAATTTATTTTGCAACACCCTTTTGCGAGTGAGAAGATATCATAAAGTACAATTTGGAAAGATTGTAAATTAATCATCTATATTTCTTAATTGAGCCAAAAACGTTTTCCACATGTGTCAGAATAGATGGAAGTAAGATGTTGCCAGATACGATGAGTAGATTCTGCTGTACTGAAGTACTTTCGAGCAGAAGTTCTGACGCACCTCGCCATAATTGCGCCCTTTACGTATTTTCCACAGTTACGTATTCTACATAGTTATGGAGACTCACATTATAATAATAAACAGTTCGGAATGAATATAGCGATGTCAAACGGCTGTTAACTATTTAGCGTACAGCGATTCATCGATAATAAAGAGAATGAAATACAAACCAAATACAAAATTTCCATCGTTGCGCAAGCACGGTGAAATTCACTACCTTTACTGCATTGTACAACCCACCTTTGCGAATAATTTAATTTTCTAAATCATTTAAAATATTTTATAAATCTAAAATTACCTTACAATGAGCTTGACGACGTTCGTATGATTGAATCGTCTGTAGATATGTAGTGAAAGTCCATCTGCCTTTCCTTTTTGGTGTTGGATCTATGACTCTGTCGTTAAAATCTGTAGACCTGTGAATCGTTTCCTCCTCAGTAGAAAGCATGGCAATAGCAGACAGCCTATCTTCATCTACGGTACTTCTACGAGACTGTTACGATAGAGTGTGGGAACACCTCTCTGCTTCATCGGTCTCATGGGATAGCAGCCGCTAATTTCGGCATATTCATGGAGTCGCCAAAAGATTGTTGTAGGCTACTTTCGATGAAAAATTTTACAAGGGCTACTGCGCTTTTCTTTTGTTAAAAATTATTTCGAGAATAAATGATTTGCAGTTCTGTTTTTAACTCAGCTCCATTCAAAAACTGCGCAACAGCAAAAACAATTTTTACAGGACACTTATTTGTCAAATGGCTCTGAGCACTATGGGACTTAACATCTATGGTCATCAGTATCCTAGAACTTAGAACTACTTAAACCTAACTAACCTAAGGACAGCACACAACACCCAGTCATCATGAGGCAAAGAAAATCCCTGACCCTGCCGGGAATCGAACCCGGGAACCCGGGCGTGGGAAGCCAGAACGCTACCGCACGACCACGAGCTGTGGACTCTTATTTGCTAGTGAAAAGTAGAACTGCTGGTGAAGTAAATTAGAGGCCAACAAGTGATTTGCTGTGTGGCATTACGAACAATGTTTCTAATTTTCAAAATTTCGTTTACTTATCATAGTTCAGGACATATGATGTTATAAACAGTGCGATGCACAACTGACTGCCTCATCATACATGACGTTTGTATTCATTGCTTCTTCCCTACTACCTCTGTTCGCGACACATTCTGCACAGAGTACCGACGTACGCTGCATTAAGTTCAGTTGGTGTTCACGGCAAATCCACATAGTATATGACGTTAAGATGTTTTCTTACAGTGGTTTAGATTTCTCTATGATTTTCACGCATGACGCAGGCGCCATCATACATTTGAGATTTTATGTATTCTTTCGGTGTTTGGACAACATCGGCGGGCACATTTTAAACTGAAACAGCTAAGGCGGAAACACTGTTACGCGATTGATTTAAAAATGTCCAGAATCTTTCAACCGGCTGTTCAGTAGACAACAGGCAATGAAATACTACAAACAATTGAAATTTTGAAGATACATTACAAGTTTAATGTGCTATCACAGACACATTGTCTGTCTTAGCTATTTCTGAATTGCGTTCCTCATGACACACATGTAACGTACAGTCCACTGGATGTACCTAAAAGACAGCAGCACTGTTCATTTGCTCTTTCACAACTGCAGCTAAAGCTCTCTGAGTATTCCAGGACTGTTAGATTCTACTGTTCCATCATGTACACGTAACGCAAGTTAAGACTCACTGCAGAACTTAATACAGCCAGTTGTCTTGGAAAGAACGTAGTGGTTTTACCTTACATTGCCGTTCTGAATTTCTGTATTTTACATGAAAGCTGAGCTAAAGTGTTGCCTAATTTCTGTTTTTCTAAGGGCTGAAAAATGTAAATAAGCATTCTTATGTCCAATAGATTCCTCTCGATTCTTAACCTTCTCTGTTAGATGACTTACAAGGAACAGACCAATCTTTAGTAAGGCTCATTTGGAAGTGAAAATTTCGACATGACAAATATTAACTTGTAATGACTCACCGTCTCCTCAGAAGAGGAGAGTCCAGGAGGTACAGAAACCAACCTTCTATGGGATGCGTTCACTTCCCGAAATGGATATCGTCGACCTTCAGGAAATGTTCAGAGCAAGCCATTAACCTGCATCATGAAAACCGAATAAAAAAATGGCGCGCATTTGTGATCATAAAGATTCGCTCCATCAGTATCAAAGGCGGAGTCATTGGGAATTACAAACCTCGCAGGACGTTCTGCTAGGTACCCCATCTTAAAGACTACATATACAATGACACTGGTGTAACGGGCTTGATGAGAACTAATGGAATGTTATGGCGTCCAGCTGACTGCAAAACAGCCTGTCGTGGTACTTATCGTGAAACTGGCTGTCCTTTAAGGCGTTGCTGCAGATAGTGCGGTAATGTGTTTTATACGCACGGAAAACACAGACATCTGGAGGTTGAATTCATCTGGTCGCACACTTTCGAGGAGTATGACTTCTACACGCAGACTACGGATCAAGCAAAAGCAACTTATTTCGACGAGCTATTAGCCAAAATAAGTATTCATACCAGAGTTGTAGTTCTCTTAGCCCGTTCTCCCACTGTTGCTTGCTGTGACGTAAGTATTCCCTGTTGCCCTTGCCAGGATCACACACACAAGAAATAATCATTCATAGGCGCAGAGCGCCTCTTACTTCTCGCAGCGCAATAAATGGCGTTCAGCCAATTTACCACCTGGTTTAAAAGCCGGCATAATTGTATACGAATGCGTTAAGGAATTTATATTAGATAAATTTGATACAGCTCTCTCGGAACCTCTAATTTTCTGGTTCCCTTTCATATGCTTTTCCTCTTCAAATGCCTATTGGTTGCAGTTGAAAACAAATTCCTTACTGAACAATGAGATAAGTTTGTTTACCTCCTCTACAAATTTTTGGGCCGATTGGTTCAAATGGCTCTGAGCACTATGGGACTTACCATCTGAGGTCATCAGTCCCCTAGAACTTAGAACTACTTAAACCTAACTAAGGACATCATAGACATCCATTCCCGAGGCAGGATTCGAACCTGCGACCGTAGCGGTCGCGCGGTTCCAGATTGAAGCGCCTAGAACCGCTTGGCCCCACCGGCCGGCTTTGGGCCGATTCCGTAGTTTTCTATACATCTCCAAGTTGAGGCTTTGTTTGAAATCTCGTCCCCTTACGTCTTCCAATTGTGTGGCATTGTCTGAAGTTATGCCACCATCCACTGCTTCTCTTGAAATTACTACAATGTATGTCGCGCTCAATTTGACGTGCCTAACGTAGTACGTATCAAGCATGTACTTCCCGTAAATTGTATGGAGCACCCTTGAAACGCGCAAACATCATCAGTTTTTGTGGCAAGTGCGCCCTGTCCTCCGTTGAAGATCCGTAGTTTTTCTTCTGCACTACCGGTCATATTTCTGCGGACTTATTCAAAATGTGCTCATAATTGTTCTTTTGCTATGCTGTGAATGATTTTCCAAGTACGTAAGAATGTTTAGTACCTTTTCCTTGGACAACGATTGTTCTTTACTTCATTTCACTGAAGACGGGAATTGGGGCTCTCTACCCGACAAAAGTGATGGCCCGACCTCTGCCTCAGCGCCACTTTCTCTTGCTAAACACGTAATCGTCATCACTGCACACCTCACGTACATTGTTCGCACTGTCGAGCATACACGGCACCACGCACTCCACTGACTCACCTCGCATGAACGCTAATCTTTCATGCGCCACTGCTTTCTCACTCGGCGAGATTTCTTGGGTTCCTTTCTCATGAAAACTTAACTTCGGCTACTGTTATTGAAGATATAACGCAATGTCTGCTTTGTTTATCGTTGCCATTGCTCTGCTTTGTATCAACACCACCAGCACTGTCCACAGTCCCATCAGAAGCCACTCTTTGTACGTTTACAGCCCGACGGTCCCACCGGCTGCGAGGGACATCACCAGAATTAGCAGTATCACGGAGGCGGTACGAGACTTTTTGAGTGTTTACTGACGAGATTGGCTCATCGTGGAGGTGGCCTCGTCTTGACTCCCCTCAGCGAAGCGGATCTGACGGGTGTAGCCGCGCGGGCTAGCCCTCTGTTTCTTTACAGAGATATTACGCTTTCTTCTTTTTTTCTTAATTTTGCAGTCTAACTAACTGCGGGTATTTTCACGCATTTGCTGCGAAAGACTTAATTCGCCATCATTCGTTATTGTTGGATCCTTCGTGAGGGAATGAGCAGGCAGAATACCTTTCGTGTGACTCTGCCGTAAACTTTCTGGTAGATGGGAACAGATTGCCACTTTTTAGTGCACAGCCACTGCCTGCCACTCAGTGCCTTCATTCCTGCTTCATTTGGGCGAGGAGCCGTGTCTGAACCGCACTACCATATCGGTGGACAATTTCAGTACGATTATTTAAAAAATGATCTGAACATTTGATGCATACTTCGCTAATACATTTGTTGTCTCCCTGCTCCGTAAGCGTTGAACGTTCCCACACAAGTAACAAAGGAACAAAAAATGCAACTGCTACCTCAGACGTGTACAGAACAACGAATGATAGCGCATCCGCTACTTACCTGACGAGATAACCCGCGTAAGCAGGGCGACAACTAACGGCAAAATACAGCTCAGAGGCGCATGCCAGCGATTATAGCGAGAAAGGAGTGGTATGCCGATTATGTCAATGAGAGTTCCAGCTGCGATTGTTGTGACTGTGACGCAATCTTTGGCAGGCAGACTGCGATGAGACAGGCTAAGTGGGTGACGCTCCAGGAGATGAGGCCACAGAATGCCTTGAAACGTCGTTCATGGCACAGCCTGGACTGGAGCCTGGAGTCACCTGGAGACGCTCCCATCGCCTACCGCTGCAGCGAGGGGCGACGTCTGGAGCGCCCTGGCGGCTGCAGTCCAGCTGCCTCTCGGCCAGCCTGGAGTCTCCTGTCCAACCCCGCACTGGCAGCTCCGACACCAACGTAAGACTGCCTCTCCGCTAGCGTTCTGCAAAGATTTATGAGCGCGGGTCTATATGTCTCATCGACCAGCTCAAATTAGCGATATCGCCAGGCAAATCACTTAACAATAAGTGTGTTTTTGACTTGAATAATACTCTCTGCGCCTAGCGAGGTACATTCCACGTTACTGTGGTACCACTTGTTTCGGGCAGAGCAAGCTCTATCAAGCTGGAGCAGAACTGCAAAGGTGACATGGAGCCTCGAATTGTTTTGTGGACAGGATGTCGAAAGATCGCAAGTGAACTGTCTCGAAGTCTCAGGAATGTAACAGTTGCAATCCATGTAACCGATCACGTGTTGTAAACCAAGTGGCTCCCCATGAAATGGACGAGAATGAGAACAAAGAATGCAACGTGGCACCCTCCACTCTGCTCGGGGCCTCGATACACCGATCGTCCTTCGTGGTGATCTGATCAGAACGAGGGCTTGTACGGATTGACGGTACAGTGTCCAGTGTCCAGTGTTGTACTGTCGGGGTGGCTCTGCCCGCTTCCTCCTCAAGGGGAGCCGCAGCAGTGGCCGCAGTGCTGACAGTCAGCTGACTTGCTGACCATTTGCTAGTAAAAGTGTGCAGTACACCCCACGCCGTATCGACTACTGCTGACTGCTGCTCTCTTAGTGCTTCACTTTCAGTGGCTGCTTGTACTGATGTGGATAGGAGAAGTCGATGTACGCTCGTGTGAGGAGTCAGAGTGCAGACATGGAGGTGGCTGAAGGGTGTTTTGCAGGTCTGCTTCCGGAGTTCATGCTGTGCGGCACCCCGGAGCACCTGTCCGCCGCCGTGGCAGCTGTGGAGCGCCTGGCAGCCATCGTCAGCGGCTACGGACTGCCGCCGCCGCCTGCAGGTGTTGGGGGGGAGGAAGAGGGGTGCTCCGGCGCCCTGGCGCAGCTCCGCCGCCTCACGGACCGCCAATCCTCGGAACTCGTCCGGGAGCTCGGCTGACGGATCGCTGCCGACTGCATCGACTCCTGCTCAGTACCGAGGTACGCACCCCACTCGACGCCAAATCTACTAACTGTACAACTAATCCTCTTCTTCTGTCATTAAATTTGATCTCAATGCTGTCACATATTTTTCCTATTTCCCGAGACTAACCATCTGCCAGTAAGCATACATTAGTTAGACCCAAGGAGGCAGTGCACTAATAACTTCTACCGCCGCCTCTTCTGTTGACACTTTGCGCCGCGTAGTCGAAGACTGTGACTCGTGGCATACGTCTCTCTCCAGTCGCTATCTCCGCATATCGCTACAGGGAACAGTAAATGGTCTGATGACGATAGTCAAATATGGAAAGCGGTAACCATCAATAAAACATTTAGCGATTGAGACTCATTACCTTACTAAAATTCAATTTGAATCCCTATTTCTTAACCATATTATCAAAAATCAATAAGAGTACAGTGTCATTTGAGATGACAACAGCTGCAGTTTGATGTCGTTGTTAGTTGTAAATAAGTTCAAAAGTGAACAATAAACACTGCCAGTGGCTGAATTAATTACTTTATCCAAAGAAGCAGTTAGAGAGTCTACACCCGGTACCACCAGATAATAGTAGTGCTCCATATCATCTGCTACATATACGCCATTAAAATCTTTAACACGGCAGCAGTTAGCAACAGTAAAATTATGGAGGCCATAGGAATCATACTGCCAACCAATGGGCACGTCAGAAGTTTATCCAAACTTTTATCTAGGTTTCCTGTTCATTAAGCCATGTGGCTGTATCTTAGCATTTATATGGATCAGTTTATTGTTGACCGAGCCTTATGAACTGGTTTCTCTTTTTACACAATAAGTTTACATTTGTTAGTACTTCTTCCAAGGAATACGGGTTTATTTCTTCTGAAACATAGATAAAGATTTGAATAAACTTTTGATGTACAACTAGCTGGTTGCGTGATTCCTATTCTGCCCATACATCATTAAGTTACAGTAAGACAGTCAGATTCAAGTCAACTTTTTCTTCAAGGATCATGCAATGGCATCACGATATTACCGCCTCTAGCCTCGGAAATTCCGTCAGTTCGCCGAGGATGATAGTATCGAAATTTTCTCCAGATACGCAGCATCCACCTGAGGCCTCCTACTGATGATCAGATCCCGTAGAGCTACCAGTCTCTTGGGATGTCAGCTGCCACCTTGCAGCTGCTGTTCCAAACAGTACCGTACAACGTCTGTGGCTATAAGACTGGGTTGTCTAGTAGGTGCTGAAGGGTGCCTGAGTGTTCGTGAAACCAGGAGTGTACGCACGCAGCCCTGAGAACACGACTGTGTCATCTTCTACAAATCAAGTGTCCTGAGAATACTGATCAGGAAGGTATAGAAGATAGGGCAACACCTCGTCATGGAGAATGTTGAAATACACGTGCTGCTTCAGCTTCACATTAATCTTAATGACTGAATCCAAGTCATGGTGACAAAAACACTCACATAATACCATGAAACCACCACTGGCCTGAACTACATCCTCTACACACTGCAGCTTAAACGCCTCATTCGGCCGTCGGTCCAATCGACATCTCAGTATTTTCAGAACAGGCGAAATCGTGACTCGTATAACGCACCTCCAACCAGCCACTGTGTTTTTGGCCCACTCAAGACGCGCATCTGTGTGTGTCTCTGTGAACGACGGTCGCTGACTAGAAATGTCGAGTCTGTGCAGCTGCCTTCGCAACGATTTCTCTGCAGCTGGTTCAGAAGGAGCTGCTTCGCCTGGCAGTGCCAATTTTCGTCTGGTTTGAAACTCATTGCCGGTGACCTGCAGTGACACTCATCACCAGCCCTGTCGGCTAGAATCTTTTTACGCCACTGCCTTACATCACTACGAGTGGTTCATCATTCGTCGCAGATACTTGGAGAGTCCGCGTTGACACAATAACAAATTGTCCAGCTTTGCTCGCGGTGTGGTCGTGGACATATCCAAACGCAAAAATTCCTTCCTGCCACTCCTCGACATCGCCACGTCGACCCAGGTGACCGCGCTGACTCCACGTGAGCGACTGACACGTACACACCGCGATCGCCACCTCACCGTCACCACTGACGTCAGCGGTGGGGCGTCACGTGACCGCCTGGTGCCTCCCTGCACCACAGCATCCATCATTCCAAAGTGACCCCTGTGCTCAGTTAAGTGGAGGCAAAGCATTTCGCGTGGGGAGATTATTTCATCCTTTCCAGAAGCTCTGGGTTTTGTACACTTTTAGCCAACACTTAATTCGCGTATGATAAGCATCAGGTTGGAAATCATGCTCTAGTTGGCGACTTGAAGCTCCCTTTGTTCTTTCTTAGTTTCATTCACAAGTGGTGTACCATTATCGGTGGATTAATTTCGTTGTACAAAAGACTCGTCGTTTTACGATAACCACACAAGTGTTGTTATTGCTGTTAGAGGCATACGTGTACTGCTCACTGAATATGTACGAATCTCAAACCTTAGTTCCTCATTTGGACATAATGCCATTTTAATATAGCAAAGGAAAACTTTCCTGATATTCTGCAACTATTATTTACATAATCACAACCTAGGATTCAGGTTCTTATGCTATGATCAAGTGACAACATGATCGGTTGTGGAAAATGTTTCCGATGTGATATTATTTTCATGCTCTGTAGAGCATCGAAAGATAATACATTTTACTCAGTTTAATTTTCTGTCAAATGCAGTTATGTCTCCGTCATATTAAGAAGTGAATTAAATCTCAACACATCCGTATCTTATTTAGCTAATAAGATTGCTGAAAAGTTGATCTGTCACACTCAAAAGTGTAATTAAATTAGGAAATAAGACACTGAAGCAGTAGATCAGTTGTCACATTCGGGCAGCAATATAAGTGCTGATAGCCGAAGTAGATGGGATATAAAATACAGGCTGTCTACAGCTCAGAAAGCGTCTCTCGAAAAAGAGGAATTATTTATTGTTTAATATAAATCTGACTGTTAGGAAGTCATTTCTCAAAGTATTTGTCTCGAGTGTAGCCTTGTATAAAGGTCAAACATGGACGATAAGCAGTTGACACAAGAACAGAATAGGAGCTAACTGAAATGTAATGGTAGATCAAACTGCTGAAGAATAGGTATGCAGATGGTTTAATTAATGAGAAGATACTGAGTCGAATTAGAGACAGTAAAAAATATGGCACAACTTGACTAAAAGAAGTGATCAGTTGACAGGACATCTCCTGAGCCATCAGCGAATCGTCCGTTTGGTAATGGAGAAAAAGTGTGGGGAGTAAAAATTGTAGAGGAACACCAAGTGATGAGTACAGCAAACAGGTTCAAATGAATGCAGGTTGAAATAGGTATTTGGAAGTGAAGGGGCTCGCACAGGATAGTGTAGCGTGGAGAGCTGCGTCAGACCGGTCTTCCAGCTAACGACGACAAAGACAAATAGTTACGACAATTGTAGTGATAACAGAAATAAAGTTATTTCACATTAATGTAATGGGACGGACGAAAACCTGAATCTTGCTGGCAGATGGAAACTGCGTGTCAGGCTGGGACTCAAACCCAGTCCTCCTCCTTTTGCGAACATCGCTCTCACCAACTGAAGTATCGAGATGTGAAGAACAATATGGGAATTGGGGTCCGCCTTGATCCAAAACATTTTTGTTGTTTAGTTATTCATTCCCCAAACTAGTTTCAGCGACAAATGTCGCCATAATCAGTGGGTTGTTTAAATCTGAAACGTACAGAAAATAGCATAATTATAAAACATTGTAAAACATTATTACATGTGTACTCTTTGTTTTTTAAATATTGTTTTCTGTGAATACTTTCATAATACTTTATTTATTATACATTACAGCGTGGTTTTAAGACTGTTGTCGCTGTCTCCGGCATATTTTCCGTTTTCTTCTGTTGCCTTTTTTCTCGGCATACATTGTGTCATCTGCAACTGTGTGAGCGGCTGTTAGTAATCAAATGCAAAAACGTGAATTTGCGTATGTCAGCGTTATGCAATAGGGATTGGGTAGTGTTGTGGATAAAGTATTGGTGTGTACTAAGTTGTTGCTTAGTTTCTCGTGTAGCTACTCAAGTTCGATGGACGGTTTGCCGCTACTTTGATAAACAGAAAAACATACGGACTACTTGAAACATTTGATATGTTAAGCGTTGTTTTCCCATGTCCTTTGCTAAAAAAAAGCTACGGCATGGGCCACAACTGAAGGTAGTAGAGGTGTCCCTTTTTTTTTCTCTCTATGAGAGTTGCTGTGTCGAGAGGAAGTGAAGGAATCTTGCCTGTTTTCACTAGATGAGGCATCGCGAGGGAAAATGCTAAATTTTCCAAGGATATGCTCCTCTTCTTTTCTGGATTTACCTCATTCGCGTGGAAAGTGATTTGAGCTCTTAACCATGGCAGTGTAGGATACGACCAGTGGCCATCTTCTTGTCACCCGTGCTATGGAATACTCACCTCCCAGCTGATCGGCTGTGTAGGCTCCTCCTTCCTTTGTTACGTTGTAATTCTTGCCTTACTGCTGGAAGTTTATCACTTACTCTCCTTTCTTGCCTTGAGCTTCTGTGGCCAAAACAGATGCAACGTAGAAGGAGCAGGAGTTTTCTGTAGTTCATCACAGCTCTCGTAATCTCCATACCTGTACCATCTGCTCTCCACAGTTCGATGACATTAGTGTGGTTTCCTTGCGTAATCCCAAAGCAATCCCACTAAAGCTATTATTTCACATCTTGTAGCCTTTTTTTGCATCCCTTTATCTGTAATACTGTACAGTTTCTTTCTTAGACTGAGTACACAAGTTTGTGTATCTTACTATTTTGTCAATCATTTCCAGTCTAAGGACTGTCCATTTCACTTGACACCTCTCTGGCAATACTTTCACCTTAGGAAATATTTTTAAAATATTCTTTCTTTAAGTTTTTTGGCCTCATTAGCACATAATTTATTCCATTTTCATGTTCCTCCCTCCCAGTAAAAATACAAACAGCGGAGAGTGACTATTCGCGGTCACCGTCTGAATTGTGTTCTCGTTCAGAGTCCGAATCGCGGTCACTTCGTGCGATAAGTTCTTCCTCTTCATCCTCAGTGACGTCACCGCTTTCGTTGCCTGGTTCGGTGTCGAACCCTGGATCCTCGTTGAGTGGCCACGCAGGCTCCTCGTCGTCGGTCAGCTTTTGTGTGGCCTGTAGAGGGTGACAGCGGCCCGCTTGCGGACAAAGGGTGACGAGATCTTGTATTATTCTAAGATGGCACACACGTTGTCTATTTTGCGTTACTACAGCTCACTTGGACGAATGACAACACAACTTACCACTGAGTTAGCTGAAGCAATAATGAAGATATAGATAACGCTCGCAATTTTATAACAACGATGTAACTTTTTTGTTTATTATGTAGAGAATTGTAGAAGACAGTGTTATTTGAAGTTGCCACACTTTATACATAGACGCACCCACTCGCGAGTAAAGTCTTGTAAGGATTGGCAACTTCTTTAAGTGTTTGTAAATGTAAAATTGTGCACCTCAAAAAAAGCAGATAATAGTTATCATTCGATTACCATATCAGTGAGTCATAATTGGAATCAGTTAATTCACAGAAACGTGGTTGCTATACAGTCTGGACCGGAAGACTTGCTGTTATTAGATGATGTAAGTTGCTTCACTACTCCGAAAATATCGCCTCTAAATTAGTCATTTTGGGAACTGTTTTTGATTCGAATTCTGGAATATTTACTTCGTCTTCGTCGTACCACACACAAAGATTTTAAAGATTTAGTTGACAATGAAAGAGGAAAAAAATTCCAAATATCAACAGACGGCATTCATTGTTTTGTACATTCAAAAGTACTTCGTGCTTAATTCGCAGACCTGGAGCACGCGAAGAAATTGGTCGAATGTTTTATTTTTTGAAGGAGAAAGGAGTGCACGAACGAAACTTAGAACAACTCAAATCGAGTGCAGATTTCACATTTTAAGTGAACATGACTGCATATTGCTCATAGTAAGGCACTGCAAGGTAACTTTTTCTGATTTGATGGGTACGCATGTAAAAAGAAAATCGCGTTTCTGAAAGAGACACATTCTGACAAACACTGTCCAGTTCCTAAGATAACTGGCGTTAAAAGAAATGCGAGGTTCGAAGAATACGTTGTGACCTAGAAAGAATTACAAGTGTAGTCTTATAAAGATTTTGAGTTGTTTAAAAGTTTGTCCACATTAACGTTCAGTTACGTATTAATACAGGTTACGAAACATCAGTGCTATTGTGCCAAGTTATTCTCTGCTTTTGTGTACATTTTTCTATAAAAACATGCCAGACAAATGTGGTGATTGCCTCAGAAATCTGAAGCATGGAGTGTGAAGACTGTCGGTTGTGGTTTCATTGGGGCGAATGTAGCGGCGAGGAAACGGGGTAGATAAAGACTCCTCCACGGCAATGTAGGTTATGTAGAAAGGACAGAAAAATCGCTGAACAGGAGTCGAAAATTTGTGCCCTTAAGGCGAATTTGGAATTATGTACGCTAAGGGAAGAGAAAGAGGTGGGGTGCTAGGAAAAGGTAGAAGCGAAGGGTGAAAAAGGGAAACTGTTGAAAAAAGTTAGTAAATCGGATGTAGTGGAGGAAGGGCCTCACCCAGATGTAGTTGAATGTAGGTTGATGGAGAATATTAGCTTAAAGGAAAAAGACAGGTTGGGATCAAATCAGAATAGGAAAAGAAGAATGCTGCTTCTAGGCAGCAGTCATGGGAGGGGTATAGGCCAGGAGCTTCAGAAGGAATTAGTTTCAGCGCATCAAGTCACAAGTTTTGTGAAACCAAATGTTAGCCTTAGCCAGGTGCTCGGCGCTGTCGGCTTTAATAATGATGCTCGACCAGTCTTAACTCGCCTTTTTACCGGCACTAGTCTCTCGGTGATTGTTAACGGTTAACTCCCCCCCCCCCCCGCCCCCAGATGGCGTTTACCCCAGGAGAGAAGCCCCTTATCCATGTCACTCTTGTTCTTGCTCTTAGAGCCCTTACTTCGCCGCCTCGCAATGCAATTACGTACGTGGACTATATTGGGGGAACCTTTTTCGGTCCATGCATACGCCAATGACGTCACGGTTTTAGTACGACATGGCGAGGACATACCGAGGCTTGAGGATACGTTGGATTCATTTTGTCGTCTCGCCGGTGCTCGCATAAATGATAGTAAATGCACGTTCCTACCGTTGAGAGGCTTAGATCATGTCGTTATTCCTTGGACGATGGTCGTCAATCGCCGTAAGGGATCTTAGTGGATCGCAATCCGATCAAAATGGCGTCACTAAATTGGCGTGAGGTTACGAGTCGTGTGCACGGAGCGATCCCTGAACATGAACGGCATTCTCTTAGCCTTCTTCACAAGGTACAGGTTTTAGAGACCTATGTCATCACTATAGTATACGTCGCGCAGGTCTTCCCCCTTCCCGCAATGATGGCCCGCAGACTGAAACGGCTGTCTGGTCGATTCCTGTGGCGCCGTCATACCTTTCGTGTCCGGTATGAAGTCGTGGCCAGGCCTCGTAAGCTTGGAGGATTGGGTCTTTCCGATATCAAAGTGAAGACATCCATCTTATTCGTCCACTGCAATGTTTTAACCTATATGCGGGCTCCGCATTCAGTTACCTCTCCTTTACTTTCCCGTCTCCGGCTGGTCAGTTTGACCCTTCCTGTTGTTGTTGAACGGATTAATCCTAAATTGCGGCACATTCGTGAATACTTTCTAATTATCGGTATCTTAGGTCTGATATACTTTCTATGAGGCATATTACTACCAACATATTATCACCCCGTGGGCGTGCACCATGTCCCCTTTCTTCTGTTGAACTTGCTTCCCCGTCAACGTCTTAGAAAATGGTCTGGTCTCATCTTAGTCTTCCTGTATTGCCGATGGAGATTGCTTCAACGTGGTGTAAGGTCACTCACCGTCTGATACCAACAAGTGATCGTCTTTTCCGTATCGGCCTTCGTCCGACTGATCAGTGTGAGGGCTGTCATCAGGCTGACACCTTGCTTCACAGGCTTGTTGCTTGCGGACGGGATGATTGGCTCTGAGTCAGTCGTCAGTTAGCTTTCCTCACTCGAGGGCCTGAAACCGCTTTCCCAGACGACACTGTCCTACATCCAGACGTATCCTCTTTTCCCCAGATGAAAATGATCACGATTGTCTGGCTCTTGGGTTACTATGTTCACTATGTCATTGAGGGCGGGAACGACCTAAATCCCCGCGCTTTTCACCATTATCTGACAACTGTGCATTGGAAATGGCAGCGATTGCCATGATACCGAACGCTTTTTGCGAATATGCTCATTCTTGTGTTTAATCGACAGGCTGTTGGTTAAATTCCCCTGTGGTCCTTGTTTCTTCCCTGAGCTTGAGCCCCCTCCCTTCTAGCTTAGTTTTGTCACTTCCCACATGCACATAAAAAAATTGAGCAAAAGGGTGGGATAATAGGTTAGTCTTCCCATCCAGAATTTAATAATTGTTTGTGCTTGAACTAATTAGTTGATTTTCTTTTTTGCAGCTGATATTAAATGATGGTTTCACTATGGTTGTCTGATTTTCATCAAAATGCCAAGTCAATCTGATAATAATAAAAAAAGTTGGTAGAGCACATGCCTGCGAAAGGTCAAGGTCCTGAGTTCGAGTCTCGGGCTGGCACACAGTTTTAATCTGCCAGGGAGTTTCATATCAGCGCACACTTTGCTGCAGAGTGACAACCTTACTCTGCATTTACCAATCATTTCTTAAGTGTATGTGAAAGAATTGGTGAGAATAGTTGCAAAGAAAAAGCCAAACTGTACATGGAAGAGTCAGTTGTGAGAAATTTCAGTCATTAATTTTCACCTAGAAACCTCTTCTGAAAAAGAAATATCATTAAATTTTTGATAAATCAATGTCTGTTGGAGCAGGTGACACCACTAACAAGATATAAAAACAATGTGGGGCAGTTACAGCTGATGTTCTGAGTCACATATATAATGCATCAGTAATGCAAGCTATTTTCCTAGCCAGGTTAATATATCCCTCCGTCAAGCTACTGTACAAAAAATGGGGCAACACAGATGTCAATAATTTTTGGCCAGTATACTTGCTTACAACATTTTCAAAAATCGTCGAGAACAAAATGTACTCAAGAGTGGTTAGCCATCACAACCGTGAAGGGATTCTTAGTAAATCGCAACTGGGATTTCAAAATGCTGTTCCAGTGAGACAGCAGCATACAGTTTCACTGCTCACGTAATAGAATATTTAAGTAGTAAAACACCAGCACTAGGAATTTTCTATGACTTATCAGAAGCATTTGACTGTGTTAACCATGATATCAGAGAAATTACAATTCTACGGTATAAATAACAGCATATGACTGGTTTAAGTCAAATCTACATAACAGGAAGCAAAACGTTTATTTATATGGTTTCATTGATTTACAGAAGTTTTCCATTTTATGTAACTGGTGTGAAATTACACTAGGTGTTCCACAAAGTTCAATCATGGTTCTCCTGTTCTGAATGTACATGAACGACACCCCTTCTTATCTGAAACAAGAAGCTAAACTGACACTGCTGATGATGCAACCATCACTATTAAACCTGTAAAAGAAACACCAGTGGGAAATGATACAAATAATGTCTTTGGAAAAGTTGTTAATTGGTGGGCTGAATTTTGGAAAAAGACAGTATATCCAGTATTCTACTGCAAGGGATACAGTTCCTTCAATAAATATAACACTTCAGCAGAAGTCAGTAGTCAGGGTAGACCATACCAAGTTTTTGGGTGTACATATAGATGAGAATCTTAATTGGAAAATTCATATTTAGGATCTCATAAAGCGACTAGGTTACAGAACTTTTGTAATCAGAATAACTGCAATTTTGAGTGACCTAGGGTAGCAAGCTAACATATTTTGCACATTTTCACTCTCTGCTGTAATGGGGAACAATATTTTGCGATGACTCAACGCCTAGGCAAAAGTATTCACGGCTCAGAAAACCAAAAAAAAAAAAAAAAAAAAAAAGGTTAGAATAATGTGTGGAGCTTACTGTCGCACATCTTGGAGGCATCAGTTTAAAAGGTTAGGAATTATTACAACAGCGTAACGGTACATTTATTCAGTAATGAAATTTGTTCTCAGCAACAGGAACCAAGTTAAAATCAACAATGACATTCATGATTACAATACCAAAAGAAAGAAAGACTTACACTATCCTCTACATAATCTGTCTTTGCCACAGAAAGTGGTAGAATATGCTGCTATAAAACTCTTCGATAAATTACCAGATGATTTAATATGTCTGACAGACAGCAGTAATGGTTTCAGAAATAAAGTGACAACTGTTTCCATACAATAGATGAATTCTTGACTAGGAATAAATAAACCCGTAGGTATAATATTGCATTTTGTTCCATTTAAGGGAATGGGGTAGATACTAAAAATTTTAAGCTTTTAAGAAAAAATAAGAACCATTTGTCATGTGTGCATTTCTTATGCACTTGACATCATCATGGTTACCGTGAGATTGATCAATGGAACACGTCACTAACGAGGTAACTAACTAACAGTGTCAGTCTCACAACTTTTCTGAACTGTTTTCGAGACTTTTTGCCATTTCAGTTGTTTGCACCCCTGTACATGTGTAGATGTAACTGAGTGATCTGCAAGGTAATTCCAGTTACTGCTTTCCTCAAGTAGAGTTCCCACGTCTCTATAATGACTTTACAAAAGTTCTACAGTAACCATTTTTGTGACTAAACAAGTCACGATTACTTAGCAACTTGAGTGCGAAATTCTGTGTCTTCGTCTGCCTGTATGCCAGTAGTTTGAACCAGGCAATAATTATATATTGTTTCAGTGCTCTAAAAATAATTAAACAATGCTGATAACTTGTTTTGTTTGTGAGCTATATTGCTGAGAAATGTGAAACATAGAACTAAGTCGTGTGCTGTGCAACTGCACTGCCTTTTAATTATGGCGCATTTGCAGTTCTCCCCTCTACCCCTTCTTCACGCTCAGACAGCGTGGCGTGGTGGTGGGGGAAATATGAAACGAGGCTGACTCCTTTGGCACTTGTGCCCGGGCATGGTCGGTGAGTCGATGTCTTGGCCGCCCTTTCTCTAAAGATTTCTCACATTTCTACACACTTCGTTTCTTTCGTGATTCCTACAAACACTAACAACCATACTCTTACTGGTAACTAATTTGAATACAATCTGCTGGTAAATTTTGCTTAATGGGTATGAGGCCACCGTCCAAGGCATATTTCTGTGCCTAAGATTTCGTCTCCTAAATCTGGAGGCACCACCAAAGACACTCCAGAGGAAGTAAGCACTGAGACATCAGTAACTTAACGAAATATGAAAAGGAACCTCTCCGAGATTTTAATTTTGATATATTCAAGAACTTCCAGCAGATAAAGGTAACGCTACAATGCTAATCAAATAATGACACTACTCCAGTAAAACTGGGGTTGTATTACAGCCAGGAAGGTACAGGGAGATTAAAAGAAATCCCACAACAGAAATACTTAGGGTAATGCATCAGTCAGTAAAAGCGGATTTGATTTCTCCCACCAAGAAGAAATGTCTTATCAAATCAGAACTGGTCCCACCAAGATTGTTTGGTGTGCCAAAAATTCACAAACTCATCATTCCATTAAAGAACAGTTGCTAGTGCTATGGACTGTCTGACAAACGTGACTGCCAAATACTTGACCAGCCTTCTCCTGCCCTCTGTAACAAAAAAAGACATTTATAGAAAAAAATAAAATCCTGCCATATTTTGTCCAATTTGTGCAGTAGATCTTCAAAATCCAGACCTGGTTGGTCCCTGCCTATATTGCTACAATTATTGTCAATTAGGAAGAGGTCTGGGCACCGTGCTGGCCAAGGTAGGATTTGGCAAGTCCAAAGACAAAAAAGTTAGCTATGGATGGCTTACCATGAAGGGCAGCAAAATGGGCTGCACACGAACTGGTGTGCTGTGAGGGTGCCATAGATGACAACCAAAGAAGTCCTGCTGTGAAAACAAATGACACCCCTGAGCATCACTCCAGGCTGTCACACCATATGGCGGACAACAGTAAGATTGGTAACCCAAGGCTATCTGGGGCGTCTCCAGGCCAGGAATCTCATTGACTGGAACAGTCTTATGTGACGAGCCCCGCTTCTAACTGAGCCCCAGTGCCCAGGAAAGGCGTGTCTGGAGTCGCCTTGGAGACTGGGGGATACCAACGTGACTGTCGCCTGCCATAAGGCACAGGAACCAGGAGCGCTGGTCTGGTGTGCCATTCACTTTCACAGCAGGACCGCTTTAGTAGTCACCCGTACAGCAGAGCGATACGCCGACGATATTCCACGTCCAGTTTTGCTGTCTTTCATTTCAGCAAAATAATTTCCCGCCCATACTCGGCGAGAGGTTCTACTGCTTGTCTTCGTGCCCGCCAAACACACCTCGACAAGAAAGGTCGGCAAATCTCTCCCCAACTGAGAACGTTTTGGGCATACTGGGCAGGGTTCTCCAACCATCTCGGGATTTTCATAATCTATCCTGCCAGTTGGACATAATTTCGAACGATATCCTTCAGGTGGACATTCAACAACTTTGCCAATAAACGGGAAGATGAATAACTGCTTGCAGAAGGACTAGATGTGGACCAAAGCGTTATTGACTGTGCTCAGTTTGTGAGGCTCTCTCTCTAGAATAAATCATTCAGTTTTTCTGAAACTGTATTCATTTGTTTGTCTGCTTGTGTACATCACGTCTACCGATTTCCGTCCCTTTAAGATGATTCCTTTGTGGCGCGTCATTTTCATTTCTTTTTTCTCGTCGTAGAATGAATTTTGGCAAAGAACAGGTATGATCGCTTTAAATATTCTTTCACAATGACATATTTTCGATAGGACCACAAACTATTTGGAAAACTGGTAGTGTGACTACGAGAAACACACTCAGCACAGTTAAACCGGAGTTTTATATGTAAAACTGGAAGGAACAGCTCACTAGTCCACCAAGAAAAACCTTTGTCGTTAGACTTGTTACTTCATTATACAGCCTCATGGAGAAAAAGGACACAGAATTTCTAAATTTTCCAAAAAATTTTAGTTATAAGATGAAATCCTGAACAGAAAGAAATTGAAATATTTTACACTGTACAGATGCTTAGAGAATCCATAGATGTTAGGCATAGAATGTCTGCAGAAACCTCACTCACACATGTCGATACATTCAAAAAAATTCCAATCATTGTCCCAAACTGGAAAGAGCAGTTGGGGGCTGGGCTTAAATAATCTGTCACCACAGTAGTTGGAGGATCACCCCAACCATTTAAACACTACTTTCAGAAGAAATGATTAATCTGAGATTGCAATATCTGCTTACAGATATGGAGCTAATCATCAAAAGGACCAAAGATCTATTCCCATTAGTAAAAGCAGTCACCGTCCACATCATCAGAGTGCAGTGTTTATGCGAATAACAAAGGAGCGTGAGGGTTCTGAACACTGTAAAGGATGTATGGCCAGAATTTGCAATAGGAGGATTATATAAATTGTCTTGCACACACGGTCAAACACACATAAGTACGAGAAGCAACTTTAACGAAAAGGAGAATGACTGAAATTAGACGAGTTGCTGGCCTTAGTATTGAATACAGAGACCAGGCAAACCGGCAGAGGCTCGACAACAGACGCACTCGTGACCCTGCACTCTTAAGCACCCGTGTGATGACATCACAGCCCGACTGTGGCGTGGATGCGTATAAACAGTTCGGCTTGCTGAGTTTATAGAAGTTTCAAACTGCTGCCTGAGCCTTCATACCCTCTGAAAATGTCTCCAACATTTGAATACGAAAGGTTAGAGACCTTTCCCACGTTCTTTTTTTTTTGTAGTCTTCAGTCTTCTGATTGCTTTGTAGCTGTCCGCCACGAATTTCTGTCTTATGCCAACCTCTTCATCTCAGAGTAGCACTTGCAACCTACGACCTCAATTATTTGCTCTATGTATTCTCCAATCTCTGGCTTCCTCTACAGTTTTTTCCCCCTACAGCTCCCTCTAGTACCATGGAAGTCATTCCCTCATGTCTTAACAGATGTCCTATCATCGTATCTCTTCTCCTTGTCAGTGTTTTCCACACATTCCTTTCCTCTTCGATTCTGCACAGAACCTCCTCATTCCCTACCTTTAAGTCTACCTAATTTTCAACATTCGTCTGTAGAACCTCATCTCAAATGCTTCCATTCTCTTCTGTTCCTGTTTTGCCACAGTCCATGTTTCACTACCATTCAATGCTCTGCTCCAAACATACATTCTCAGAAAATTCTTCAACAAATTAAGGCCTGATACCAGTAGTCTTCTCTTGGCCAGGGATGCCCTTCTTGCCAGAGCTAATCTACTTTTGATGCCCTCCTTGCTCCATCCGTCATTGGTTATTTTACTGCCTAGGTAGTAGAATTCCTTAGTTTCATCTACTTCGTGACCGTTAATCCTCATGTTAAGTTTCTCTCTGTTGTCATTTCTGCTACTTGTCATTAGTTTCGTCTTTCTTCGATTTACTCTCAATTTATATTCTGTACTAATTAGACTGTCCATTCCACTCAGCCCACCATGTAATTCCTCTTCACTTTTACTCAGGATAGCAATGTCATCAGCGAATTGTATCACTGATACCGTTTAATCTTGAATTTTAATCCCACTCCCGAACCTTTCTTGTATTTCCACCATTGCTTCTTCGAGGCACAGATTGAAAGTAGGGGCGAAAGACTACATCCCTGTCTTACACCCTTTTTAATCCGAGTACTTCATTATTGGTCGTCCATTCTTATTATCCCCACTTCGCTCTTGTACATTTTGTGTGTTACACGTCTTTCTCTATAGCTTATCCATGTTTGTCTCAGAATTTCGAATATCTTACACCATTTTACATTGCTCAGCGCCTTTTCCAGGTCGACAAATCCTATGAATGTGCCTCCATTGTTCTTTAGTCATTCTTGCCTCTCTGGTGCATTTACCTTTCCTAAAGCCAAACTGATAGTCATCTAACGCCTTCTCAATTTTCTTTCCCATTCTTCTGTACATTATTCTTGTCAGCAATTTTGATGGATGAGCTGTTAAGCAGAGTTTTCGATAATTCTCGGACTTGTCTGCTCTTGCAGTCTTAGGAATTATGTGGATGATATTTTTCAGAAAGTCAGGTGGTATGTCGACAGACTCATATATTCTTCACACCAACGTGAATAATCGTTTTGTTGCAGTTCCCCGAATGATTTTGGAAATCCTGATGGAATCATATCTATGCCTTCTGAATTATTTGATCTTAAGTCCCTCCAAAGCTCTTTTAAATTCTGATTCTATTACTGGATATCCTATTCTAAATCGACTTTTGCTTCTTCTGCTTGTATCACATAAAACAAATCTTCCCCTCATAGAGGCTTTCAATGTACTCTTTCCACCCTTCTGTACCCTCATCTGCATTTAACAGTGAAATTCTCACTGTACTCTTAATGTTATCACCCATATTTTGATTTCACTCAAGGTTGCTTTGACTTTCCTGTATGCTTACTCATTCCTTCCAACAATCATTTCTTTTTCGATTTCTTCACACTTTTTAGACAGCCATTTCGTCTTAGATTCCCTACACTTTCTGTTTATTTCATCCCTCAGTGACTTGTATTTCTGTATTCCTTAATTTCCCTGTACATTTTTGAACTTCCTTCTTTCATCATGTATAATACAATAAATACTTGAGTTATTTCTTTTATTACCCATGGTTTCTTCGCAATTACTTTCTCTGTGCCTCTGTTTTCCTTTCCAACTTTCTGTGATTGTGCTTTTCAGAGATGTCCATTCCTCTTCAACTGTACTGCCTACTGGGCTATCCCTTATTGCTGTATCCATAGCGTTACAGATCTTCAAGCGTATCTCGTCATCCCTTACTGCTTCTGTAACTGACATCTTTGCATATTGATTCTTCTTGACTGATCTCTGATACTTCAAAATACTCCATCATTACTACATTGGATATGAGTATATATCTGCTTTTGTGTACGCCTTACAATCCAGTATCTGATTTCGAAATCTCTGTCTGACCATGATGTAATCTAACTGTAGACTCCCCATATCATCCAGCCTTTATTAATTATACATCCTCCTCTTGTGATTAAGAGTATTCGCTATTACTAGCTGAAATTTATTACAGAACTGAGGTAGCTTTTCTCCTGTCTCACTCCTTGTCCCAAGCCCATATTCTCTGGTAACCATTTCTTCCAGGTCTTCCCCTACAACTGAATTCCAGTCCCCTATGACTAATAGAGTTTCATCTCCCTTTACGTACTGTATTACCCTTTTCATTATCTTTATATACTTTCTCTATCTGTTTATTTTCAGCTTCCGATGTCGGCATGTATATCTGAACTATCGTTGTCGGTGTTGGTTTGCTGTCGATTGTGATAAGCACAGCTCTATCACTGAACTGTTCACTGTAACACACACTTTGCTCTACATTCCTATTCATAATAATCCCACTCCCGTTATACAAGTATCAAAAAACATTTTGGATCACCTGGTTCCCAGAACTCCTGAAGACAGACGTTGACTGTGGATATTGTATCATAGACACAGTCCCTTTGACTGTTCAGAGATTTCACTAAACCCGCCCAAACATGTAAACAACCATGCATGAGCAGTGCCTATCAGATGGAGGGAGTCCGACAGCCGATCAGTTGCAGTCATTCCACCAAGAACACAGCTCATGTTGTCTGTAGTTCAACATTGCCTAGACAGTCAATACCGCGGTTCGATCGCGTCCGCATTGTTACTTTGTGCCACAAAGGGCTCGCAACAAGAGAAGTATCCAGGCATCTCGGAGGACATACAGAGAGACAGGAACTGTCAATGACATGCCTCGCTCCTGCCGCACAAGGACTACTACTGAGGGAATGACCGCTGCCTACGAATTATGGCTCGGAGGAACCCTGACAGCAACGCCTCCATTTTGAATAATGCTTTTCTTGCAGCCACTGGATGTCGTGTTACGACTCAAACTGTGTGCAGTAGTTTGCATGATGTGCAACTTCACTCCCGACGTCCATGGCGATGTCCATATTTGC
Source organism: Schistocerca serialis cubense (assembly GCF_023864345.2). Lineage (NCBI taxonomy): Eukaryota > Metazoa > Arthropoda > Insecta > Orthoptera > Acrididae > Schistocerca > Schistocerca serialis. The sequence goes on along the minus strand of NW_026047628.1, from coordinate 2,659,399 downwards.
CACCACTACACCATGCAGTGCGGTACAGATGGGTCCAACAACATGCCGAATGGATCACTTAGGACTGGCATCACGTTCTCTTCACCAATACGTTTCACATATGCCTTCACCAGACAATCGTCAGAGACGTGTTTGGAGGCATCCCAGCCAGGCTGAACGCCTTAGACACACTGTCCAGCAAGTGGAGCAAGCTGGAGATTCCCTGCTGTCTTGGGGTGGCTCAAAATGGTTCAAATGGCTCTGAGCACTATGGGACTTAACATCTATGGTCATCAGTCCCCTAGAACGTAGAACTACTTAAACCTAACTAACCTAAGGACAGCACACAACACCTAGTCATCATGAGGCAGAGAAAATCCCTGACCCCACCGGGAATCGAACTGGGGAACCCGGGCGTGGGAAGCGAGAACGCCACCGCACGACAACGAGCTGTGGACTCTTGGGGTGGCATTATGTGGGGCCGACGTATGCCGTTGGTGTTGGAAGGGGCCGTAACGGCTGTACGATACGTAAATGCCATCCTCTGACAGATAGTGCAACCACATCGGCAGCATATTGGCGAAGCATTCGTCTTCATAGACGATAGTTGCACCCCCATAGTGCACATCTTGTGAATGACTTCCTTCAGGATAACGACATCGTTCGACTAGAGTGGCCAGCATGTTCTCGAGACATGAACCTTATTGAATATGCCTGGGATAGATTGAAAAGGGCTGTTTATGGGTGACGTGACCCAGCAAACTCTCTGAGGGATCTTCGCCGAATCGCCGATGAGGAGTGGGACAATTTGGGACAACAGTGCTTTGATGAACTTGTGGATAGTATGCCACGACGATTCCAGGCATGCATCAATGCAAGATTACCTGCTACTGGACCAGTGGAGTGGGCTATTCACTGGCAAGCACAGGTTCGAATGTACCGGTGTGTACAGCAATCTGGACCACCACCTCTGAAGGTCCGCTGTTTGGTGGTACAACATGCAGTGTGTGGTCTTCATGAGCAGTAAAAAGTGTGGAAATAATGTTTATGCTGAGCTCTATTCCAATTTTCTATCTAGGTTCCGGAACTCTCGGAACCGAGGTGATGCAAAACTTTTTTGATGTTTGTAATATTTTCTGCTACTGTTGATATTACCATATACTCATCTAACCAGAAATCCTTGTCTTCTTTCTATTTCACTTCACTGACCCCTACTATATCTAGATTGAGCCTTTCCATTTCCCTTTTCAGGTTTGCTAGCTTCCTTATCACCTTCAGTCTTCTGACATTCCACGCCCCGACATCAGAACATTATCCTTTCATTCATTATTCAACCTTTTCCTCGTTTTCATCTCCCCCTTGGCAGTCTGTTCCCAGAGATCCAAATGGGGGCTATTCCGTAACTTTTGCCGATAGAGAGATGATCATGACACTTTTTCAGTTACAGGCAACATGCCGTGTGGATACACGTTATATGACTTTAATGAATTGTTTTCCATTGTCTTCTGCATCCTCATGCAGCTGATCATTGCTGATTGTTCCGCCTTTGGGGCACTTTCCCACCTCAAGGGCAAGACAGGGTGTCTCTTATGCTGGAAGTCTTCGGCGACCAATGCTGATTATTAATGAAAATTTAAGCACTGTCGGGTATCGAATCCAGGAACGAGGACTTTTGGATTGCTAATCAAAGGCGCTACTTACAGAGCAGCTACACCAGTGTCGGGCACCCATCCACAATAGCAGCCCAAAATATGACCGACTTGTCTCCCAGCTGAACCCATGGACAGAGACGTGCACCGATTGCTGGTAACCTACACAGCCTTGTATGACGAGCCCCAGGCGTCATTCGAACCTGTGCTTGACGGTGAATAGAAGCCCACTCCACTGGCCCAGGTTCCGTTTCACGTGACCTCTTAGCCAATTTCTTTGCACTCCAAGGTCCTAGGTAGTTTTTTTTTGTTGTTGTTCATAATGGGCGCCTAGGAACCAAATTCATCGACTGCAGCTGGCTATTTACTGGTTGAAATTAGTATTATATTAATGCCTTCAGTTTCTGACGGGCATTGATATATATCATCGGGGGCAGGTGAAAATGTGTGCCCCGACCAGGACTCGAACATGGGATCTCCTGCTTACATGGCAGACGCTCTATCCATGTGAGCCACCGAGGGCACAGAGGATATTGCCACTGCAGGGACTATCTCGCACACGCCTCCCACGAGACCCACATTCTCACCTTTCATGTCCGCACACTACAGTCATAGTGACCCACCCCAACGCACTCATTACTCGTGGAAGACATTCTTACCAAGTCCCGTAAGATTTCGGGGAATATGTGTGCATCTGCACAGAAGAAAAAGGTCATGACCGGTATTGCCAGAACTATATACTTATATGGATGTGGTGTCTGTTCTTACGGACATGTCCTGCAACTACTTCCTTAATTACCTCGGTGTCTCACTTTGCCTGTCACTGTCACCTATGCAGCTCTGCGCGAACCTATGAAAGTCGTTTAAAGTCCTATCCTAAATAAGCTGAACCACATTTCTAGAAACTACTGTGGTGGAAGTGCAGACAAACAAAAGAACGCTGTAATTTTTCTTGCATATTGAGCTGCTGCATATTGTGTTAATGCGAGGGAGAACGGCGCTCATACAATTAACACGAAAGGGACCATTTTGGATATTAATGGCATTGCTACAATAGCTCCCGCTTAGTGGTTACCTGTTCTATCCAGTTTTGTCTATGCTAATCTCACAATCAAAGATGCCAAATGCTAATTCTTGAGGCAGAGTCCGGTAAGAGTTCAGTCCTAAATAGCGGAGACCACCAACTGAGTAGGATTGCACAGTATGGTCTTTCTTGTCACGAAAGCTCAAGATTCAACCTCATCCAAATGGCACACAGGAGACCTGGCTACGACTTGAAAAAGTGGGTTCATAGTGGAAGCGCTGCCTGTGACTGTGGTGCCGAGGAGCAGACGGTGAGGCATGTTGTGGGGGAGCGCCCACTCCGTGTGTTTAAAGGTGGTCTGCCGTGCTTGTCCTGTCGTTGTCCTGGCTGCATGTTTGTATGTGAATTCTTGTGTTTCATGAGAGACGATCACTCCACCAGAATATGTCAGAAGACTTGCATACCAGTCATAATTTACGCCAGAATACTTGTTTGACACCTTGATTCGACACTAATGAGCTGGTGACCTCTATCAATGAGAAACGTAAAACCTGGAGAAAGGTCACGTTGAGTTTAGTATTCGCTGTTCTATTCTACAAAATACAGTCAACTTTCAGAATATCATCTGTTACATCTGCTGGCTCCGTTTTGTTTTGAAAGGTTGAACAACATGGAATGGAACATTACAACGCTGCAGAGGGATGATCTGAGGCATGACGTCGTGTCCCAGTCACTGCGTGCTGTTCGGAGGATCACAAGAGCCGTGGTCGCCAGGGAAAGATGTGAGAGCCACCGTCTACGTATTTACAAGTGGAGGGACTTGAACAAAACTGGTGAGTATCTTATATGGGAGTACGTTATTGATAAATAAAGCGTGAAGTGCTCCTTAAGGTATTCTATAAAAAATCCCATAAAAGTTAATGGACACATGATGATGGAGTTGCGACGGACTGAAAACTCTGTCCAAATTATACATAGAAATAAAAACATTAGATCTAAATAATAACAGCACTGGAGAAAAGAAACAGTTATCTACTGACAACCGATCACATCCAACACGGGAAGATCACCAACTGGGTCTCATATAAAAAAAGCAGACTTGCAAAATATTAGCCCGAACTATAGATCTCGCGCGAAGATTTGTGCCATAGTTCTGAGAGTACGCAGTTATAGCCTTCTGAACACATAGCTTTTCGACGCTCGTGTACGACTTGTTTCTGACACTCTCCAGCCCACTGCGGTCGACCATTGTCAGAGCATGAACTACTGTACGGTAGGTACAATGAGTGAGAGGTTTGTGTTTATAATGTCGGTGAACCAACAAGCGATAGTGTCGCACCTCCAGGACCAGTATACAGTGACGATCAAATTGCAACGATTAAACCTCAAAGCTCGTGAAAGTTGTAACTAGTAATGATCGTTACATGTGGCTATTCGTCTAACTCTTACACGCAAGAAATGAAAGTGCGCAAGTGTTTCTTTCTGATATTATTTCTACATTGTAATTTACTAGTAGTAATCATAGAGAACATCTGGTAAATGTAGACAACAAAAGCTGATTGACGGTAGAGTCTTCTTTATGAGAGGATGACGGTGACAATGATGGCGATTCGCTTTCACAAAAAACCACTTTCGTCAAACGATTTCATTGATACAGTGGAACACAGACGTAAAATCAAGAATTGACTGATTAAGCTTGCTTTGAAGATGTAATATTGTCAGATTTGACCTTGCCCCTGACCACAACAGAGATCTATGTATCAGTGTGTGTGTTTTATATAAAACTGCTTGAGAATATCAGTACTAGAATATCGCTAAACAATGTTGATCATATATGTGCATGAGATTGACATACTATCTGCTCATATTGCTTACCTGTTTTACATGTTAAACAACATGTGTTCCACTTGTAGAACAAAGTTTCGAAACACATGGGGCAGGCGTGACTGGTTCCACTCACCTCCTCCCACGCTTTCAACATGAAGCGAGTATGAGGGGTCTGGATGTCACCCCGCTCCCCCCCCCCCCCCCCCTTTCCCTGTACAGTAGCCTGCGCTCGTGCATTAGGCAGTTGAAGTGGGAAGGAGCCAGTGACAGGCAACCTGCACGTGCAAAAGGTTAAAAGCAGTGCATTAAAGAAGTCTTCATTTAATGTTATCATAATTATGGACATTTATTTTAAGAGGGAGCGGGTGTTCGGTTGCTATGGTTGAGATCTTGCAAGTGTACCTTTTTCTCCTTAAAACACAAGGTCAAGTTGGTTGTGTTTACTTGGAAGGTTACAAATAATAAACAAGAAGGATAAGGACAGATTTCAGTCGATGTCAGATAAGGAGAGATCATGCCAACACAGCAGTAGAGCACACCGCCTCTAGCCTTGACAAGGGCCTGAGTTCACCGACAGAGAGACTCCACAAGTCTCTCCAGCTGTGTCGTGCTCAGCTGACGTCACTCAGCAGATCCCGTAGAGCTGCCAGATCGCAGGGACATTGAGACCTTCACTGTCCACACGCTTGTTACAGACATTTCCTGTCAATCGAATCGTTTAGCGGGCATATGGGGACGTGACAGGACGCCTGAGTGGTCGTAAAGCCAGGAGCGCGTCCACGCAGATCTGTGAACACGGCTGCTGTCTCGGGAGAGTCCACAGGATACTCAGCATGAAGCCAGGGCACCGGTCCGCAATTAAAAGATGTGATGTGATGCGCTCTAGACTGCACGTACACGTAATATGAGCATAAATCTCTGACACGTGATCTTCTAAGACTCCTGTCCGTTGTCATTCTGATAAAAGCGAGAATGGAGAAAGGTGGCGCCATTTTATTCCGAAATTTTCAGATCTTTGAGGCCATCGGGTGTCGCGTGTGGCCCGCTGACACACATACGCTCCAGAGGGTACGGGGATCCACTACACGATGGCATCCCCAGCAGGACAGACACTATGAGTCGCAAGAAAGGGTAGAGCCGGTGGCCTTAGAGATAGTTTAAAGTTGATAACAAGCACTAGCGGATTTTGGCACATTTATTTACTTCTTTACGCGTTTATTTCACGTGATAAAATTAAGGCGCTCGTGCACTCTCTTACACATAACCTGACACCTTAGTGAGTCAACAGCACAACAAGCGTAGTACACGAGCAGCAGGCAATAATGTTAATTATACTACTACAACTAATAACAACAACAATAACGATAACAATGCAGACAGATATGTACTCACGTTTCTCTTGATGGGACATGCACAACTGTTGATATTCATCACCAGTGATACAATTAAATACAGTTGGAAAACTTTGCAACAGTAGCTTGTTTTATCATTGATGACAGAAATTAATGTAAATTCCATATGTTATGCTTTATATCAGAATACACATACTACAAAAATTGTAGCTCTGCATTTCTGACATAGATGTAAAACAGCGTAAAACATCGATTTTTGGAGCAACTGTTTCAAACATGTGGATGCATTAATTTTACATGTTTCTTCGCCTTTCTCTTAACAAACTACATAATGACAAAAAATATCAAAGTTTTACGTACTCCAATTTCGTAACATTATGGCTGCAGTACAAACAATCATGATCGCATACCAGATTTAGCCTTGCAGCGGAGTGGAAGAGAGCGGAGTCCCTTTCTCTCTCTCTCTCTCTCTCTCTCTCTGTCCCATTTGTTTTAACTTGCAACAGTCGCTAGCTATCGCAAACTCTTGCTTCCCCACAGCAGGAATACTTAGAAAAGGGTCGAGGCACAGGAAAGTACCAGCCTTAGGTTACGTCCGGGTCACACAGAAATTTGACTGTGAGGCATACCCAGATATAACCTGAGATGTCCATTGAATAGCGATGAATTATGGACTGAAGATGAAGGGAATGGTCTGGAAGAATAAATACGGAAAGGAATGGCACATTGAAGTTCAAGACAATCATGAAATGCATCTGAATTTCTCTTAGGCTGTAGATACAACGTTTACGAATGCCACACAGGCAGGATAGACATTATGAACAGCGCATCCTAGAAGTTGGAGAAAAAAAGATAAATACAAGGTGTTAACGGAAAAGAAACGTTGCGAAACAGAAAAAAAACACTTCAGTTGAAGTGTGAAGAAGAAACAACAATTGGAATGGAAGACACTGGAGATCCGATATAAGAGTCATACCTTAACACAGATTTGGAACGCAGAAGCAATAGGTAACATATCTTCGTATTTACCGAAATCATCGGCGGAAGCGTCAACCGAGAACTACACAAGTTGGCGTGTAGACTATACGAGAATGGCGGTATACCGTTAGGTTCAATTCTATAGACAAGAGCAGATACTTGCGAGGCCTATCGCACAATTAGCATAACACCTCATCTATCAAATTTGTTGACAGGAATAATACACTATGCGATCAAAACTATCTGGACACCTGGCTGCAAATGACACAAGTTCGCGGCGTCCTCCATTGGTAATGCTGGAATTCAGTAAGGTGTTGGCCCACCCTTAACCTCGATTACAGCTCTCATTCTCGCAGGCATCGGTTCACTAAGGTACCGGAAGGTTTCTTGGGGAATGGGTGCCCATTCTGCACGGAGTGCTGCACTGAGGATAGGTATCGATGTCGGTCGGTGAGGCCTAGCACGAAGTCGGCGTTCCAAGCCGTACCGAAGGTGTTCTGCAGGCCAGGACTCTGTGCAGGCAGTCAATTACAGGGACGTTATTGTCGTGTAACCACTCCGCCACAGGCCGTGCATTCTGAACAGATGCTCGATCGTGTTGAAAGATGCAATCGCCATCACCGAATTCCTCTTCAACAGTGGGACGCAAGAAAGTGCTTGAAACATCAATATAGGCCTAAGCTGTGATAGTACCAAGCAAAACAATAGGAGGTGCAAGCCCTCTCCATGAAAAACACTACCACACCATAACAAAACCGCCTTCGAATTTTACTATTGGCACTACACACGCTGGCACATGACGTTCACTGGGCATTCGCCATACCCACACCCTGCTATCGGATCCCCACATTGTGTACGGTGATTCATCCCTCCACACAACGGTTTTCCACTGTTGAATCGTCCAATGTTTACGCTCCTTACACCAAGCTAGGCGTCGTTTGACATATACCGACGTGATGTGTGGCTTCTAAGCAGCTGCTCGACCGTGAAATCCAAGCTTTCTCTCCTCCCGCCTAACTGTCACAGTACTTGCAGTGGATCCTGATGCAATCTGGAATTGCTGTGTGATGGTCTGGATAGATGTCTGCCTATTACACATTACGACCCTCTTCACCTGTCGGCGCTCTCTGTCAGTCAACAGACGGAGTCGGCCAGTACGCTTTCGTGCTGTACGTGTCTCTTCACGTTTCCACTCCACTATCACATCAGAAACAGCGGATCTAGGGATGTTTAGCAGTACGGACATCTCGCGTACAGGTGTATGACGCAAGTTACACCCAATCACCTGACCACGTTCTAAGTGCGTGAGTTCCTCGGGGCGCCTCATTCTGCTCTCTCACGATGTCTAATGACTACTGAGGCCGCTTACACGGAGTACCTGGCAGTAGGTGGCAGCAAAATGCACCTAATATGAAAAAGTTATGTCTTTGGGGTTGTCCACATACTTTTGATCACGACAGATGACGATCATTTTGCTTGTCAAAAGTGTAATAGCACAAGAGAGCAGCACGTCTGACGTTGTAATTTATGAGGTAAGCAAAGCTTGAAAACAAAATGGACACATTCATAGGACCTGTAGACCTAGAAAAGCCATCTGGAAACTAAAATTGTCCAAAATGTTCAAAATACTGAGAAAAGTAAGAGTATAATTCAGCGAAAGGCGGGTAGCATAGAATACATGTAATAACCAAGACGGAAAAATAAGAATGCAAGCCCAACAATAAAATGCTGTCCCATTTCCTACCAACGCCTTCGGTATGTTCCATTCTTCATGGTTCTGCTGAAAACCTTATCATTTCTTGTCTTATCAGTCCACTTAATTTTCAACATTCTTCTGTAGCATCACATCTCGAACACATTGATTTTCTTCTGTTCCGGTTTTCCCAATGTCCTCGATTGAGGGCATGTACAGAATGGCACTATCATGCCATCCATACTACACTTGCATTACAAAAAATGCTAAAAACAACGCATCACTTACATTGTGCCTCAGTAGACGTCAAATTTACGAACGTTCTGACGTGTATATACCTCACCGTTCTATCTGTGTGTTGAGTATTCTAACTCTGAGAGTACATCATCATTAAATGAGCGTAAGGATCACAGAAATGGCATAAGGTACATTTATTGTTACCAATGTCAACATAATTAACATGAATCTCATCAAATCACTGTTCATGTGCACTGTTTACATGGCAACTGAGGCAGTTGGTGGGGGAACATATTCACAAGTCGTTTTTCATTAGCTCTCATCAGTGATCGTACATCCAACAGTAAATGCTTTATATCAGAGTATCTTTATACCACGTTTACTTTCGTTAACAGAATTTACCATCCTATATTACGATACAGTCAAATGACATAAAGGAATAAGGTGAGAAATTTGTTTATTATCATAGGGCGTAGTAGCACATATGGTATCTACCTCCAAGACTTACAGTAGCTTGGATACTCATAAAAACATAGCATTAATAATCAGATACATTTCATTTTACATGTAAATTCATTGTACCAAATTAACAACAGAAAGACATAAATCGCAGTTATCATAGACGAATTGATCCACACGACAAATAAAAAAAAAAAAGAAGTACAATAAACTGAGATAAAAATGTGTGATTGGATACTTTCCACAAATTACAGAACATTATGTGTACCACTACCTAATTGTAAAATGCACTAACAGTATGTAACGTACCATACCAGTACAAATGTAGCCAGAGATTTCCATGGTCCCTAGAACGTTTAGGGGGAGAAGGGCTTTTTCAGTTGCACTTGCAAAACACCTCATACAATTTCTTCCTGAATTACTAAAATATATTACTTATCTTAAAATAAAGACGTCACAAATATAAAAACGTGTATGAG